>NC_083402.1:47151032-47493532 GCF_020745735.1 Hemiscyllium ocellatum
TCCCAATAAGCTCACCGAGGAACTGAAACCGGAACAGTCATCACAGGGATACATAGAGGGATGACCAAAAAAGGAGTCACCTTGGACCCTGCCAGAGGCTGCTGCCCTGGGCTTGACATATGTGCTCAAACCATCAGGAAATATATAAATGCCAGATTCATCAGCTGCAGCCACAAGGTAGAGCAAAATATCACCTGAACAACACACAACACCATCCATGCTCTCAAAACCAGTCACAACATTGTCATCAAAGGAGGAGCTACCGTCATTCAGAACAGAACAGATTACTGCAAAGAAGTGAACTGACAAGAAAGTTCTAAAGTTTACATATGAAAGAACTGAAACCAAAATGCCCATCCTTAAAGATGGGAGACTTAACAAACAATCCAGGTCTTTTTCAATATATAATTTCAGTTACATCACACTGTAAACTTTGGGTATAAATTCAGTGCCCTACGATCTTATATTTCACAACCACCTGATGAAGGAGCAGTGTTCCGAAAGCTGGTGCTTCCAAATAAACCTGTTGGACTGTAACCCGGTGTTGAGTGACTTTTAACCTGGTTCAGATAAGGCTACATCCTATCTCTTATACAATTTGTTTTCGACACACAGCAAGTCATCTGGCATCACAATGTCCTCATTAACATTAGTGTCTCAAACACATCAGGAAAAGCAGCTTATCTGACCTTTCATTCATCTGCTGTCTGAATAACTTGGGTGCATGTAAATTGGCTAGTCAACGAGAATAACTGCACCTCAAGTGAAATAAATGATTGTAGAATATTGTTGGACGTATTAGGGAAATGATGACATGATGTTATCAATGCAAGTTCAGTTTTCTTCTTTGTCCTCCATGCAACAGTTGACATTTCATTTTAGAAGTTAATGGTGAGCCTCTGGGGTTACCATGTTTGGGATTTGCTGACTATTGTATCACTGGAATTATTTAGAACCGTGTTTAAACATTAGGGATTTTAAGTAAAATGCATTCAAAGAAGTTTGAGAGTGGTAGAAAAATTCTGAACGTTAATGGTTAATAAAAGGGAGCTAATTTACTGTTGTTCTGCAAAAGACAGTAAATGAATAACACTTTAGTCTGTCTCACCAATCATTAATCATAGAGACTGGCCCAGATATTTCAATAGGAAGATAGTAATAGCAGCATTGTACACAGGAATTGTCCATTGGGATAATGCAGACGTCCCAATGCTGTTGACACACTCAAAATTGCCTGAACATTGAAACTTCTGATTAGCTCTTACCTGCATGTGCAACTTCTCAAATAGTCACTAACTCTGAGCTGGGGTCACAGCACCATGAGGATTTTGACTGACTTAGCTTAATAGTTACCAGATAAAGGTAGAAGAATTATAACCTGCTTTTGCTCAATGGGTAGCTATTAAACTCATCCCCTACCTGACTCATCATTGAATCCCTACTTCTACTCCTGATGGTTACCCATCATCTGTCTTCCCCAGCTCCACCATAAGGACTGCCACAATGCCTTCAGCCACTTTCATCTTTCTCTGCTCACTCACCTGACACCTTGTCCCTTTCCATCCTGTTACCACACTAACCCCCTCATTCATTTGCAACTACCCCTTACCTACATTCCACTCTAACTCTTTACCCACCTGGCATCCTATATCCTCCTCCTCCACTTACCATCCAATCTACTCACCTCAAATAGTATCCAAAGCTAACATCTACCTACCACTGTACCCCTTACCCAACTGTTAGCCTATCTCTCACCTACCTGCTCTATTTTACCTGACTCACTTGACAGACTACCCCTCTCACCTGTCATCTGAACTCTTCATCTAACTAGCACCCAATCTATCAATGATCTGTAACTTCAAACTCTTCATACAATAGCATCCTAACTCTCACTTATCCTCACACAACGACCTTATTGTCCTCCATGATGAATCAACGTTCTTCAACACTTGGAGGAAGCCCTGAAAGTGAAAAGGGCACAGAATGTACTCAGGTTAGGGAATTTCAATGTTCGCCATCAACAGCGACTCAGTAACAGTGCCACTGATTAAACTGGTTGCGTCCTTAAGGACATAGCTGTTAGACTCGGTCTGTGATAGGTGGTGACGGAACCAATAAGAGGAAAAACAAAACCTTGACTTCACCCTCACCAATCTGCCTGCCACAGATGCATCTGTCCATGATAGTGTAGATAAGAATGGCCACTGCACATCCTTGTCGAGATGAAATCCTACCTTCACATTAATACCATCCATCATGTTGTGCGGCTCTATCACCATGCTAAACCGGACAGACTCAACAACTCAAGATTGAGCATCTATGAGGTGCTGTGGGCGATCAGTAGCAGCAATTCAGCTCAATCTGCAACCTCCATGGCCTGGCATATTCCCCCTTCAACCTTTAGGGGATCAATCTGGTTCAATGGAGAGTCCAGGATGGTATGCCAGGAGCACCAGCAAAAAAACGTGTCTACCTAGTGAAGAAGCTACAAAATAAGGTTACTCATATACCAAACAGCAGAAGCAACAAGTGATAGACAGAGCTGAATGATTCCTCCAGTCAATGGATCAGATCTTAACTCTGCAGTCCTGCCACATCCAGATGTGAACAACGGTGAACAATTCACTTAAGGAGGAGGCTTCATAAATACCTGCATTGTCAATGATGGGAGAGCCCAGCACATCAGTGCTAAAGATAACGCTGATTCATTCACAACAATCTGAAGCTAGAAAGGCTTCCTAATGAAGTGCTTTTGCCTGAAACGTTGATTTTTCCTGCTCCTTGGATGCTGCCTAACCTGCTGTGCTTTTCCAGCACCATTCTAATCTTAAGCCAGAAATGCTAAGTGGATGATCATCTCAGCCTTCTCCAATGGTGCCCAATATCGCAGATACCAATCTTCGGCAATTCAATTCACTCATGTGATATCATAAAATGGTTAAAAGGTACTGGATACTGCAAAGGCTCTAGGTCCTGACAACATTCCAGCAATAGTACTGAAGGTAGGTGCTTCAGAACTTGCCACTCTTTCAGTACAGTTACAACTGGCAAATACCCAACAATATAGAAAATTGCCCAGTTATGTCCTGTTGACAAAAGAACAAGTCTAAACCTCAGTCTATTTGTGATTATCAGGAAAATGATGGAGGATGTCAACAGTAATGGTATTAAGTAGCAACTGCTCAGCAATAACCTGCTCAGTGACAGTTAGGTTGGGATCCCCCAGGACCACTCAGCTGATGACTTCATTACACACTCGGTCCAAACATTGAAAAAAGAGCAGAATTCCACAGGTGAGGTGAGAGCGACAGCCCTTGACATAAAGGCTACATTTGACTGAGAGTGGCATTGAGGAGCCCTGGCAAAACTGGAATCAGGGGCAAATTCTCTGTTGTTTGGAGTCATAACTGATACATAGGAAGATGGTTGCAGTCATTAGAGGTCAGTCATTTCAGCTACAGGATGTCTCTGCAGGAGTTCCTCATGATAGTGTCCTCGGCCCAACAACCTTCAGCTGCTTCATCAATGACCTTCCCTCCATCATAAGGACATATGTTCACAAATGATTGCGCAATGTTCAGTATCATTCAGGTACTCGGACATGGAAATAGCCCAGGTCCAAATGCAAGAAGGTCTGAACAATATCTAGGCTTGGGCTGAAAAGTGGCATGTAGCATTCATATCACACAAATGCCAGGCTATGACTAGCTCCAATAAAAGACAATCCACCCACCGCCCTTGATATTCAATGGTATTAAATTATTAACTCCCTCCACCAACATCCTGGGGTTGTGGTTGAGTGGAAACTCAGCTGGATTCACCAGATAAATATTGTGCAAAAGCGCAGGTCAGAGGCTAAGAATACTGCAGCAGGTAATTCACCTCCTGACTCCCCAAAGCCAGTCTTCAAGTTGGGAATGTGATGGAAAACACCGCTGGATGGGTGCAGCTCCAACAACACTCAAAACGTTTGACGCCATCCTGGACAAAGCAGCTCACTCAATTTGCACCATGCTCAAAACCATCCACTCTCTCCACCACTGATGATCAGTAACAGCAGTATGTACTGTTTGCAAAAAGTACATCCCGCAACCACATCCAACTAGAAGGACAAGGGCAACAGATCAAAAATGGGTTCTATCACCAACACCTGCAAGTTCTCCTCGAAGCATCTCAAAGCTCTGGCTTGGAAACATACAAATGTTTCTTCAGTGTCACTGGGTCAAATTCTAGAATTTCCTCTCTAAGGGCATTGTGGGTCTACCAGAATGCAGTGGTTCAAGAAAGCAGCTCACAACCACTTTCTCAAGAGTGACTAGGAGCAAGTAATAGATATTGGCCCATCCAGCAATGCTTATGTCCCTCAAATGAATAAAATTAACATATCTTCTCTTAAGCTGTAGAGTCGGCTTCAGGATTTTTAAATCCTGGAATATGATGGAAATCGCTGTGAAAAGGGGGCTGCTTTGAATACTAATCCACTTCATTGCTGTGATAGAGTCATAGAGATATACAGCATGGAAACAGACCCTTCGGGCCAACCCGTCCATGCCGACCAGATATCCTAACGTAATCCAGTCCCACCTGCCAGCACCCGGCCCATATCCATCCAAACCCTTCCTATTCATATCCCCATCAAGACGCCTTTTAAATGTTGCAATTGTACTAGCCTCCACCACTTTCTCTTTCAGCCCATTCCACATATATACCACCGTCAGTGTGAACAAGTTGTCTCTTAGGTCTCTTATATATCTTTCCCCTCTCACCTAAAACCTAATGCCTTTAGTTCTGGGCTTCCCAACCGCAGAGAAAAGACCTTGTCTATTTATCCTATTTATGCCCCTCATGATTTTATGCACCTCCATATGGTCACCCCTCAGCCACTGACGTTCAAGGGAAAACACCTCTAGCCTATTTAACCTCTCCATATAGCTCAAATCCATCAACTCTGGCAACATCCCTGTAAATCTTTTCTGAACTATTTCTAGCTTCACAACATCGTTCCAATAGGAAGGAACTGCATGCTATATTCCAAAAATGACCTAATCAATGTCCTGTACAGCTGCAACATGACTCAATACTCAATTCTCTGACTAATAAAGGAACGCATACCAAATGCCTTCTTCACTATCCTATCTACCTGCGACTCCACTTTCAAGGAGCTATGAACCTGCACTCCAAGGTCTCTTTGTTCAGCAACACTCTCTTGGACCTTACCATTACGTGTAAAAGTCCTGCCAAGATCTGCTTTCACAAAATGCAGCACTTTGCATTTATCTAAATTAAACTCCATCTGCCACTTCTCAGCCCATTGTCCCATTTGATCAGGATCCTGTTGTAATCTGAGGTAACCTTCTTCGCTGTCCACTACATCTCCAATTTTGGTGTCATCTGCAAACTTACTCACTATACCTCTTAAGCTCACACTCAAATCATTTATATAAATGACAAAAAGTAGAGGACCCAGCACTGATTCTTGTGGCACCCCACTGGTCACAGGCCTCCAGTTTGAAAAACAACCTCTATCACCACCCTCTGTCTTCTAACTTCGAGCAGTTCTATATCCAAATGGCTAGTTCTCCCTGTATTCCATGCTAACCTTGCTAACCAGTCTCCCATGGGGAACCTTATTGAATGCCTCACTGAAGTCCATATAGATCACATCTACTGCTCTGCCCTCATCAACCCTCTTTGTTACTTCTTCAAAAAACACAATCAAGTTTGTGAGACATGATTTCCCATGCATAAAGCCATGTTGACTGTCCCTAATCAATCCTTGTCCCTCAGGATTCCCTCCAACAACTTGCCCACCACCGACATCGGGCTCACAGGTCTATAGTTCCCTTGCTTGTCCTTACCACCCTTCTTAAATAGTGGCATCACGTTAGCCAACATCCAATCTTCCAGCACCTCACCTGTGACTATCGATGATACAAATATCTCAGCAAGGGGCCCAGCAATCATTTCCCTAGCTTTCCACAGAGTTATGGGGTACACCTGATCAGATCCTGGGGATTTATGTATTTCAAGGCATCCAACACTTCCTCCTCTGTAATGTGGACATTTTTCAAGATGTTACCATCTATTTCCCGACATTCTATGTCTTCCATGTCCTTTTTCACAGTAAACACTGATGCAAAATACTCACTTAGCATCTCCCCATCTCCTGTGGCTCCACACAACAGCTGCCTTGCTGATCTTTGTGGGGCCCTATTCTCTCCTTAGTTACCCTTTTGTCCTTAATGTATTGTTAAAAACTCTTTGGATTCTGCTTAACTCTATTTGCCAAAGCTATTTCATGTCCCCTTTTTACCCTCCTGATTTCCTTCTTAAGTATATTCCTCCTGCCTTTATACTCTTCTAAGGATTCACTCAATCTATCCTGTCTATGCCTGACACATGCTTCTTTCATTTTCTTAATCAAACCCTCAATTTCTTTAGTCACCCAGCATTCCCTATACCTACCAGCCTTTCCTTTCACCCTGACAGGAATATACTTTCTCTGGACTCTTGTTATCTCACTTCTGAAGGCTTCCCAAATTCAGCTGTCCCTTTACCTGCGAACATCTGCCCCAAATCAGCTTTTGAAAGTTCTTGCTTAATACCATCAAAATTGGCCTTCCTCCAATTTAGAACTTCAGCTTTTAGATCTGGTCTATCCTTTTCCATCACTATTTTAAAACTAACAGAATTATGGTAGCTGGCCCCAAAGTGCTCCCCCACTGACACCTCAGTCACCTGCCCTGCCTTATTTCCCAAGAATAGGTCAGGTTTTGCACCTTCTCTAGTAGGTACATCTACATACTGAATCAGAAAATTGTTTTGTACACACTTAACAAATTCCTCTCCATCTAAACTCCATCAGTCTCAGTCTATGTTTGGAAAGTAAAAATCCCTTACCATAACTACCCTATTATTCTTACAGATAACTGAGATCTCCTTATAAATTTTGTTTCTCAATTTCTCTCTGTTAGGGAATCTACAATCCAATCCTAATAAGGTGATCATCTCTTTCTTATTTCTCAGTTCCACCCAAACACAGGGGAACCTCAATTATCCGAATGTGATGGGCGGGCACTATTTTGTTCAAATAATCGATTATTTGGTGAAGCGATTAAAGGCCTTTCCTCTGGGGTTTGGAGTTTTAAAAGTCTGCTCCTTGTTCAGGAGACTGCAGCAGCACACAGTGCGCGAGGTCCCACCCTCAACCCCCCCCCCCTTCAAATACCGCACCTGCCCCTGCCCCCACCCCTGACCCCGTGCAACACTGCCTCCAGCCTCCAACCACGTGCAACACTGCACCCCCCCCCACGAAAATCGTCCCCCACCCCCAACCCCGTGCAACACTGTCCCCGCCCCAACTCCGTGCAACACCGCCCCACCCCTGACCCCATGCAATACTGCCCCCTGCCCCCAAAACTGCCCCCAACCCCATGCAACACCAGCCCCCCTTGCCCTCAACCCTGTGCAGCACCGCCCCAGCCCCAAAACCGTCACCTTGCTCTCAACCCCGTGCTATACCACACCCCCCCCAACCCCATTCAACACTTCCCCCTGCCCGCCCCCTCTCCGGGGCAGGTGGACTGGACACCAACAACAAGACTGCTGCAGTTGCCTTTGTGGGTTAAGTCTCCAAATAGCGCGCACGCATACACAGCCACACACACAACTTTTTACTGCAAAGTTTTGACAGATTCCACCTTTGCCCTCTATTGGACAATGTTGGAGAGATTATGTGGGGAGGGGGGTTTAGGGTACGCCCCTCTGTAGAGCTCCAGGGAAAGTGTGGGGAGAGAGAGAGGGCAGGCAGTCAGTCATTTGGAGACGTTGCCTGTTTAATTACTGTAAAAAAAAGATGTGATCACTGTTGGAAACACATCTTTGATGTAATATTTCCTTAGGGACCTCAAGATCTCCAGTTCTCTGCTTTGCCCCTGAGTCTCAGGTTGATCTCTTTCCTCATTAACGCCCTGGGTCCCACTCACCTATCCCCTGCCCCGCCCCCGTCTACCACCTGACTAGTTTAAATCCTTTTGAGCAGCTCTAGAAAATCTCCCTGCCAGTATATTCGTCCCCTTCCAATTCAAATGCAATCCATCCTTCTTGCACAGGTCAGCGTGGATTCTTGGCCTGGACAAGACTGCTTCAGCTGGGAAGGTTCCTGTCCTGGTAGTTCACATGGAGAACTTCTCTAAACACAGTTTGCATTTTTTTTCTGATCAGGATCAGAAATTCTGATTTGAAGACATGGGTCCTTGCGATAGCAGGTCCCATGTTTGACAGAGATTGTCTGACTGGCTCACTCTTTGGAATTGTAAACACAGGGTGATAGAGACTGAAATACAGGCAATCAATATCATTCTAGTTTAATGACATCATTTCATCAGGCTCGAAGGGAGACTGCAAAGGAGCAGAATGTGCATGCAGCACCCACCTAAATCAGAAGGCCTCAGGCTGGATGGCAATCAGCCTTGGGCTTCACATTAAATGCTGCTGTCACACCTCTACAGGGAGCTCAGCACTTTTCCATGAAGTGATTTGGGCTGGTAGCAGTTCCTAGGTATGTCTCGGTTAGGTAGGGTGTGATAGGAAGGGCAAAGGATGCAGGCATAGCCAAAATCTTAAAGAACAGTCCTGGGAAAGCTGTGTAGCTTGCTGGAATATTTCTATTCAGACAACAAAAAAAATTACTGAGAGCAAACTTCACAAAACTGATCCCCTGAATAGCTGACAGCATGTCCAGTTCCCACCCTGATTCAGTAATACAAAACTGTTTGAAATGGTGGAGTTTTAATAATTTGCTTTCTGTAATAAAAAGATTATAAAGATCTGCTAGCATCACAAAATTATCACTGGGATTATGAGACCTGCCATTACTGACACTTCTGATTTGTGACATTTCTTTGAGTTTTTTTCCCGAATGTATAGGGCTACACTTTCTGCAGAGTTATACACAGAGGAATATTTGGTCACTGGAAAAAGAAACAAGCATATTTTCCAAGTTGTGCACATTTTTCCTGGCCACTTGCTAGCATTCCACTCACCCACTTTTCCTTCTCAAGTTGTGTTTCAATCTTGCAAGAAAGATTATTGAATATACCAGCCTATTTTTCTTTATTATCCTTCACCAAGCTACATATTCGCCTTCCAAAATCACCAAGCTGAAAAGGTCTACAATTTACTTTCCAAATCTCATGTGCACTACACTGAGTAAAATATGACCAGCTAAAATTTTCATATTTGCTGCACTATATATTTCTGAAAAAAAAACAATGATTTACACATCAGCAATCTTCAGTAATAGCCTTCCTAAACAGTCCAATTGAGATTAGGCTTCCAAGCTTCTGTTACCATCAGTGGTAACATTAAGATGTGCAGTCCAGATAGGGAATCAGCTACAAACAACTTGGAGTTAAAATAGAAACAGTTATTGAGCAGCTTTAACCTTTGAAGATGGAATCTCAAACCATCAAGCTATTAACTAATGAGTCGAGTCACTGAATGTAGAATTAAGCACTGGAAAAGCAAGTGTGAGGGTTCTGATGTACTCAGGAAATGGAAACTAACAAATAAAAAAACACTAAAATGTGAATGAGCCACATTTTCAAAAAGATTCACACTTTCTCCATCTACCATCCTTATCATCTGAGGATTCGTCCCCTCTGCCATGCTATCAGTTTGAAGTAATGTTTGAAGACAAGCCCCAATTTTAAACATACAGAATCCTGATTGGCTTTGACAAAGCAGATATTGGGAAGATGTTTCGATTGGTAGGACAGACTAGGAGCTGAGGGCACAGCCTTAGAGTAAGGGTGAGACCTTTTAGAACAGAGATAAGGAGAAATTTCTTCTGCCAGAGAGTGGTGAATCTGTGGAATTCATTGCCACAGAAGACTGTGGAGGCCAGGTCATTGAATATATTTAAGGCTGAGATAGATAGATTCTTGATTGTCAAGAGGATCAATGGTTGCAGGGAGAAAGTAGGAGAATATTGATGAGAAACCTATCAGCCATGATTGAACAGCGGAGCAGACTCAATGGGCTAAATGGCCTAATTTCTGCTCCTGTGTCTGATGGCCAATTCCCTACTCCAGAGACCTGTGGAAGTATTCATTGAATATGAATGAGGTGGAGTTTGTCAGATTTCTAAATACCAATCATGTGAAAGGATATGAGGGTAATGTGGGAAGAAACACATTGGAATGGATGATCAGCCCTGGTCGTATTGTATGGCAGAGCGGACTCAATGAGGTCAACAGTTTGCTGCTGCTCTTATGTTCCTACTTCAGTCAGCAGGTGGATCAAAACCATTTGACTCTCCCACCATGCAGCCAACTGAGCTAAAACAGCAAATTAGAAAAGGAAAAATTCAAAGAATTTAAAGAAAGTTTGAAAATCCCACATCCACTGAGTACTTATCTGCAACTATATTTTAACTTCACGTCTGCAGACTCTTAACATAATAATTTGTGCTTAAATCATAACCCAGAAGGAAAAAAAAATCAATAATCCTTGTGAATGATATATACAACCTGATTTAGACTTCAAAATGGAGCTCAGCATAACCAATTGCATTCATTTATAAATATTTCTGTTTTTTTCATTTGTTCTTCTCTTGGAAAAAGTACAATGCCATTACTTTTTCATCAAACGATCCCCAATGTACTGCACTTCTTGCTATCTATTTCAAATTAGCACACATTGGTCACGGTATACAGGAAGAACTTTAGGAACTTCTATTTATCCAACAATTTATACTATAAAAAGACAAACCTCTTATTTCAGCAAATGTAGTACCTACTGTTACTTCTTTGACTTATGTTTCTTTGAAGCATTGAACCATAGAAATGATTGGATCAGAAAATCCTGGCAAAACTGTAACTTGGAATTGCCCCACACCCATTCCCTGATACAGTTGATTGGTACTATGCGAGTTGACCAGTCCTATTGATTAGCTAGACCTCCAAATGGGCAGGGAACTGGTCAGTGATGGTAAGAACAGCAGGTGAGTCTACATGGGGTGGGGGGTATTAACTGGAGACCAATTGAATGATGTTGTTTTGGGGTGGGGTGGGGGGAAGAGGTGGTGCTGATCAAGTCACTTGCTAATATAGAGAAGAAAGCCTGAAGCTGCAATGTCTGAAGCAGCTGAATGGAAGGCAGGAGAAGGATTAAAGGCCTCAGGCAAGAGCTGAATTGGAGCTTTGTGGAAGTGGGTGATCAGCACTATTGAGGAAATACAGAGCCATTGCAGAGTAATGGAGAAGGTTAGAGGCTTTTTTGTAGTGAGATCAGACCATTCTGGGGAATGGTCATGTGGACACTGCATGTGGGATGGGTGAGGGGGTGATATAGCACTAACCAAGGTTTCTCAGCCAGTGCCAAATGGAAGAGGCAGTTGTGAAAGTATGTAAATACTGACTAAGCAGTGAGATTATTAGAATTTTTAATATATTTAATGCATAAAATGATCTTTGTTTTGATTAGCGGGATGTGACAAGGAGTCCCATTGGGATCTGTGGTAATGCCTCAAAATTTTACAATTTATATCAATGATTTCAATCAAGGAAGCAACTGCAGGGAGCGACATTTGTAGATAAAATCAAGATAGGTAGGAAAGTATGTCATGAAGGAGACATTAGAAGGTTCCAGATGGATATAGGTAAGTTCAGTGAGTAGGCCAAAATCTGACAGATTGAGACTATTTTGGGAAAATATGAATAGTTCATGCTTGCAGGAAAAAAAATTAAAATGTATTTCTCAAATGGAGAAAGACTGTTGAATTCCAAAATGCAGAGTCACAAAATCATTAGTGTGCAGTTACAGTGCATAATGAAGGAGGCTAAACGGATGTTATCCTATATTACTCGAAGAATTGAACACGAAAGTTTGGATGTTATACCCCAGCTACAGAGGTAATTGATAAACCATATCTTGAACACTTTGTGCAGTTTTGGTCTCCTTACTTAAGGAAGGATAGAAATGGGTAAGAGATACTTCAGCTTAGAGTAATGCCAGGAGTGAGCATGTTGTCTTATGTGCATAAGATGGACAGGCTGGGTTTGTTTTCACTGGAGCTTAGAAGGGTGACTTGTTTGAAGAGTGTAAGATACTGAATTGTCAAGTCGAAATTTTGTTTCCACTTGTAGATCAGTCCAGAGCTAAGGGGCGCTATTTTAAAAATATGGGTTGACCTTTCATATCAGAGATAAGGAGAATTTTCTTTCTATCAGTGTTTGTGCAACTTTCGAACTCCCTGTCTCAGAAGACAGTGGATGCAGGTGGACAGGCAGGGAATCAAGAGTTATTGAGGATAGATGAGAATGTGGAATTCAAAACATAGACAGATTAGCCATGATCTTATTAAATGACAGAAGAGAATGGTCTAATTCCACTCCTATTTCTGTCTTTATGTCAGATTTTTAACATCTGAAGTATTTTGCTTTTATACACATAAAACTGAGATATGAACATTATGAAGCTAAAATATGTTATTACAAGCATGTCAACAGCATAAGCAACGTGCAATAGAAAGGGTTAAATGATTCCATAACTCATGGATCCTACATAAGCAGTCTAGCCACATCTTGTCGTGAAATGTGGTGGACAATGAAATGATTAACAGAAAGAGGGGGGCCGAAACGTGTGGCCCTGGAAAAGCACAGCAGCTCAGACAATACCCGAGGAACAGGAGAGAAGATGTTTCAGATATAAGTCCTTCATCATGAGGAGGAGACTGTTCCACAAATATCACCATCCTCAAAGGCAGGGAACCCAAATTATCAGCACAAAAATAAAGCTGGAGAAATGTAAGCAGCAAACATCTCTTCTTGAGATCCTCAAGACTCACAGATGCCAATTCAGTGAACTTTTTGTGATATTAAGAGATGGTTGAAGACACTGACTGGCTCTGATGACTCCCTCAAATGAAATCTGCTATCCTGTATTCCATAAAAGTATATACAGTGAGAGATTATGGGAAAACTTAGGCTCCAGAACCAGCTGAACCCTTAGTAGCCTATTCCAGTGCAGCTACAACACTGGCATTTATTCAACATTGTGGACGATTGCCAAGGTATAAGCTGTCCATAGGATACAAAACATTCCAATCCAGCCAAACACTGCCCGATCTGGCTGCTCGTCACAGAGTGTTCAGCATCAGTGCTTTCATGAGGAACTTGCTCAGTGATGCTCAATTTGGGTCTGCTAGGGCCACTCAGCTCCTAACCTCATTATAGCCTTGCTCTAAACATTGAAAAACAGCTGAACTCCGCAGGTGAGGTGAGAGTGACATCTGTAATTGCACTATATGAGTTCATTATTTTACATGTACTTCAAATTCCATGCTATTTATTTGACAGTAAGTTGGATAAGGCTTCAAATAATGACATTTCACAAAATGTTGAAGTACATTTCTTTTTGTTCATTAAAGAAAAACATTCTCCAGTACAGTAAGATCCGTCCTTAGTCCCTAAAGACTATCTCTTGCCTGAAAAGAGGTTTTATACCTCATGAAGTCAAGTGAATACATTAGTTGCAATGGAAAAAATATATTTAAAATCATAGAATAGGTTTTACTGCTATCCTGTGTTCCATAAAAGTATAAACAGTGAAAATTTATGGCATAACATAGCTACTGCACTTTAAGTGCATGTTCAGAGGCAGAACTCTTGAAAAGCAAGAAAGTGAAAGATCAAGGGAGTAGAAAAGCAAAGGAGTAGATGGCAGTATGGAGTAATTAGTTATGTCCTGATCAGGGGCCCAGTAGACTGTTTCTGCTCTAAATTTGTACCTTTGTATGTATGTTTCCATAACCTACCAAACAGATTGAACACATTGAGTACAAGAAAGCTGGACTTCAGAACAAGGCTAAACAGGACAGTATTTGTAGTCAGAGATGGGACTGATCCAGAAGCAAACACCTACAAGTCCAGGGTAGAGAGAGAATGCCATTTTGACATGGACACAGAAATATCTCAATAAACCTGCACCATGAGTGGATAAGTGCCTGACATAGGTAATATACAAGCATAGAAGGGGTAGATGTCAGAGAGTAAAGACAGAATCAGAAAGTTAAATAATCAAGCAATAATCAATCTGTATTGCAGAAATGTGATTTCTGATCGAAAGGGTATCAGTGTGTCTCTGTTCCAATTCCAATGGGAAGTAATAGAAGCAAGGAAGGTGAAGTTGTGTGTTATTATTGTCAAGAAAGAAATCTTGTAAATCTGACCTAGCTGATCATATGGGGGACAAGGGTAACTTTAATCTTTAAAAAGGGGGAGTGTTAAATGAAATTATTGAAAAATTCAAACAGAAATTGCCACATAATATTTTAATGGAGGTGAGTGTAATCACTCTGTTCTCAGGAGGCTGGCTGGCTGGCTGTTGAATTCTTTTTAAGGAGGTTTGAGTGCATCTATTTGAACACGGTTTATATACTCTACCACTGTTTCCTGGCTTTTCCAGTCCTCTGGAAACACAAACTTATCTTGTAATCATTCCCTTTCCTCCTGCCACTCTGAACCCCACAATCTCTGAGCTGTTATGTTGCCAAAGGCCTCAGTGACATAAGACACACACACAACACAAACATTGATCACTCCCCTGGCCCCTTCTACACAAACCTATGTCTTGGTTGTGGCCCTATCCCAGGCCTTTCCTCACCAGCCAGCCAGCGAGCCAGTCAATCAAGTTACTATGTATGGAGAGGGAACCTGGAAAACCCCAGTATTACTGTGGAAACTGCATTTTGGAGTGAGTTAGTCTGCCTCAGTTATCATGACCATTGCTTCCATACACTACTGCCTTGTGTCATGCTAATCTGATGAATGGATGTAAAATGCTTCAAAGTGGATTGCCCTGGTGGAAAGCTTGGTTTATGTTAAACCACCATCACTCATTTAAGTGTAGCTGTGCAATTTCAATACCCAAGCTGGCGATGTAGGTTATGACTCAGTTAATTGTCTCAACCAGCACCTTGCAGACAGTGAAGGATAGTTTCACATTCTAGTGATCGTTTCCACTTATTGCTGCTGTGACAACTCAATTTATCTGAATGTGGCAGGGGTCATTGCCAAGTTAAGTTTCTGGATTCTGGTGAGTTTGACTGAACACTGACCCCAGGCTTATGCTGACTAAAGCAGAGAAAAGCAAAAGACGACACAGACAAGCAGATCTGCTCCCCGGTTACGGCTGAAATGTTAGATTTTGGTTTCTTCAAACCAGTTTTCCAGAAAGAGTGACAGTTTTGGAAATAACAACAAAATAATGCACCGATATCAATTGGAATAACGATATCATTATTTTCTTTATTTTGAGATGCAATGTAGAAAATGCATGTTTTGATTACAACTGGTACTCTGTACATTTACATGCTTGAAAATGTATTATTCATGTCAGGCCTCAACACACCAAGTGTTCTGTTTGCTTCAGAATGACTGATATACTCAAGCAAACGTGATTTGATTGAGGCTTTGAAAGGGTACTCATAATCACACATCTTCTATTGCCATGTTACACTGTGATGAAGATGCACCTCAGTAGTGTCAGTAAAATTGTTTTAAAATGAAATGCTTAGATGTATTACAGCACAACTCAAACACCTGAACCCAAAAAATGGCAGACCTTTATTTGCAACAGAGACACTTGCTTCTTCCCACTGACCACATAAATTGCTAAACTGGGATGTTATATTATTGCATTGCACCTTGTCCTTATATATGTACTTGTTTTGGCACAATTATTGCTTCTATCTACACTTTCAGTTAGATTAGATTCCCAACAGTGTGGAAACAGGCCCTTCAGCCCAACAAGTCCATACCGACCCTCCAAAGAGTAACCTACCCAGACCCATTTCCCTTGACTAATGCACCTAACCCTACGGGCAATTTAGCATGGCCATTCACCTGACCTGCACATCTTGGACTGTGGGAGAAAACCAGAGTACCCGGAGGAAACCCACAGACACAGGGAGAATGCGCAAACTCCACACAGACAGTCACCCAAGGCTGGAATCTAACCCAGGTTCCTAGTGCTGTGAGGCAGCAGTGCTAACCACAGAGCCACCATGCTGCCCCTGTTCTGGGCATGTCTCACAGACTCCTGTCAATCTGGCTATCAGAGTGCTCCACTATGTTTTACAGCTGAGAGAGAACCGCAACACTCATACAATGAGTTCCACAAAATGTCCAATACAGCTTTTTTATATATAATAGCCTTAGTCTTTCATCTTTTCTTCTTTCCAAACTGTGAAAATTAATTTTGTTTTAAATTCAGGACCCTAAGCATAAGTCAAACTCAAAGTTCTTTGTGAAAAAAGTAAATCTAAATCCCAGACTGCGACACTAAGTAATTATTGACTAATTACTCTAACATCAGTTCCAGGGAAGCTCTTAGAATTCATAATTCAAGATTATATTAGTGCCGATTTAAAAATACATAGACTAATCAAATACCACCAGCAGGGATTCATTACAAACAAGTCATACTTGAAAATTTTAACACAGGACTACATTTAACACCTGCATGCATCTTTTCAGTGGAGTCACAAAACATGACATGTAGCTGACCTTCCCATCTAACCTGACTTGCTCCCCATAAAATAGCAAATGAGGCAAAAGAGACAATTAAGCTTAATAAGCTAATTGATCTGAATATTACACTGCGCTCACCATAACATAATTGTCATGGTTGGCTGGGTGGCAGTCATAATGTCACTTTTTAAAATACATTGTTCAAGAGGTGGGAAGGAAAGAGGAGATGCATCAATCCATGGGTGTCCATTGTAACAGTCCTAGCAATGTTCTACTTAATTTTGATTAGGACTTCAGACCAATGAAGGTTCGAAATTTGACCCTTACCCCCTCAAATCTTCCAGAGTGCATAATGGCTGTGGGCAGCCTTGTGGAATGTTAATTAGTGTGGCATCAACTTTTGTTCCTGTGGGAGAACAGGAAAAGGGGGCATGGGCAAGCAATACATACTCAGTATATTTATCTACTGATTATATAGATATTCAAAAATGTTGTATAATTAGATTTTAGAACGGGTGCAAGTATGTCATACTGCAGCTATTCAGGGCCTTAGATGGGTACTGTATATGCCATAGAAAAGTACAGCAAAGGCTAATTCCTGGTTTGGCAGACTGTCATATCAGGTGAGATTCTCAATTCAGTCTGTGTTCACTGGATTTTAAAAGGATGGAACAGAACCTTGTTGAAATGCACAAAATTCTGATGAGGCTGGGCAGACTGGATGCAGGGAATGATGCTCCCTCTGACTGGGATGTCTAGAACAAAGGATCACAGTCTCAAGATACTGGGCAGGCCATATAGGATTGAGATAGAGGATCAGCCATGATGTGGTGAGCTAAAGAAGGCGAGTCAATTGCTAACATTCGCTGGGAGCTCAACAGACCTTCACTGCAGCATTATAAAATGACAAATAAGCATTTAATGTGTCAGTCAATGTGTTAGACCTGTGTTGATGGAAGCAACTCCTTGAAGCAAATAGTTTGCAATAAGAGGAACTTGATGCCATTTCACTGAAACTAGTTGCAAAGATAAACAGCTAAATTGACCTTACATGGACAGGTACTTGGCATACACTAGGGCTATCTGGACTCTCTTAGCCATCCACTGTAAAGACTACCTGCTGCTATGATCTTGCATTTCTGGCATCCACCCTCCTCTTTTTGATTCAGCACATTTGCTGTCAACATTAATGTGTGGCTCTGTCAATGAAAGTGCTCTGGTCTTTCTTTAAATAATTAGCCCCTATTCAAATACCGGACTTCTCTTCCATCCAATGCACCAATTCCAAATAAAAACCTAGAGGCATCTCATAATTGATGGAGTCTCACAAAATTTAACCATAGGGAAAATTATTTGTAGTGCTAGAGTACCAATTTAGACATGGTCCTGATTCTCCATTAAAAAAGTCAGATTTTGCAGAAAATAGTGACATCAACATGAATTACTGAACCTGGACTATTGCTCCTGTGCTCAATGTTACTGGATCAACATCTCATACTAGAGTTAGCATACCACCATAACACATCACTAGGATGTCTTTGTAGTGCCTGCTGTCATCAGCACATCTTTTTCCTTAACCTAACCATTATGTAAATAATCTTTGAGACTGTATTCTCAACAACTGCCAATGTGGAAACAGTCAGCTTGAGATCTCTGTTTTGTATCATTTATTTTTGCCAGGTTAATTTTCTTCAAAATTACCAAATACAGCCAGTGATGAAAATAGATCCAGAATCAGATACATGATACTAACGGGAAGAAATTTATTTGCATTCTGTTGATCCTTCAGAGTTAACCAGAACCACAGACTGCAAGGAATGGCTCAATGATATCAGTGAAAAACACCACATAGGTCAAGCAGGGCTTAAACATGGCTCTGCCTCACACAAAGGGTATTGTTGTGCTCAGTGAAGTGCTGGAGGAAGTATCACTGTGTAACTACACTTATCCCCCAAAACATAGATATACCCAATTCTCAGCCAACAAATGAAACATTCATATCTTAAACTAATACACTAACTATCCGCATTTAATATAATGGAAACTAAAGCCATTGTTTGGACATAATTCAGAGTCATTATCTAAAAGAATCTAATTTTAGGTTCTTCTGTCTTCCTATCACCACCGAATCAACAGCCTTGGGTCTAGGAAGAGATGGATTAAGTCAGCCATTTTCACAGCCTCCTATCTGAGTTTGATTAACCTATAGTGTCAAGTTGAACTTGTGCAGAACCATTGCAGTTAGTCTTCCCAATTGAGGGAATCAACTGGCATAGCAACTTGGAAGCTGTATGGTTTTCAATGTTGACTAAAGTACTGAATATCGCATTGTGAAAATCATGTTTTATCATCCAGTTTGGTGTAGCTTTATATTTGATATTTGTGACAGAATACCAAGAAAAATAGATCAAATTTGGTAGCAAGGCACTCTGAGACAGTGACTTAAAATGATGATTTCAATCTCTCAAGTGTAAAAGCTTGTGGGTTTATGTCTCACTTTGGAGATTTGTGCACAAAAATTCAGGCTGATTCTCCAGAGCAGTGCTTGAGGGACTGCTGGAGTGTTCAGGGTGTGGTCTTTATGTTGCAATGCTAAACTGAGTTCTGATCTGTTCCCTCAGGTGGACAGTATGTTCCTCATATCAACATGGAGATAAGGAAAAGGAGCCAGGGGCTTACTAGCAAGAGGTACGAGAGGGAACAATGCAGAGACAGAAAAATAAATCAGTGTAGCTCTGCTTTGGCTCCAACTGGATAGGCAAATGTGGATCCAAGAGAGGGCAGTACCACTGGAGAAGTAATAAGGTGAGAATGATGTTGCAGCCAAACAAATGAAAGCTGTAGAGATCTATGGACTCAGTAGGCAAGCAGTTTGGCAGGGAACTTAGCATGGCTTGGTAATTGGATGATTTTCTAGTGACCAAGAACTTCATAAGCTTTTTATACTCAATTCTAGATGTGAAAGTGGAGGAAAAGTTGAAGAGATTTTATGAGGAAATGACTTATTGAGGAAAAATCTATACTCATCAGGATGAACTTGGGAGCAGTGCATAGTTTTGGAATAAAAGGCTGCAGTGTGGTGTGCGATATTGTGTTATAGGCTATCTTTATTAACTCTCTCACCAACTCGCTATATTTATTAACACCGGGTTCCCCTTCATTTATTCATAACCCTTTACCAACCCGTTATTTACTATAACACTGTGTCATTCATTCATTCACAAAATTGCAAACCCGTAGTATCCAAATTTAAAAACAACCCTTTCAAACCCACATTACATTCCCACACCTTATCAGCCCCTGCGACAAGCAATGTTTACCTCAGAAATCGGAACAATACCATCCCCATCAATCTCCATGAAACATTATACTATTAATCAGTGGTCACTAACCATCTCATATAGAACAATACCATCCCCATCAAGTTTCCACAAAACATTATATTAATCATCAATGTGGGCTTCACCAGTTTCCTCATTTTCCCTCCCCCTACCTTGTCCCAGTTCCAACCTTCCAACCCGACCTGTCCATCTTCCTTCCCACCTATCCGCTCCACCCTCCTCTCTGACCTATCACCATTACCCTCACCTCCATCTATCTATCACACTCTCAGCTACCTTACCCCCAACCTCATCGCACCTCCCATTTTTCTCTCCACCCCCTAGTGCTCCCAGTCTCATTCCTGATGAAGGGCCCTCGCCCAAAATATCGATTCTCCTGCTTCTTGGATGCAGCCTGATGAGCTGTGCTTTTCCAACACCACACCCTTGACATTAATTAGCCCTTAACAACGGTCTCCTAAACCTGAATAGATTAAGTACCTGTTAAACACATTTTAATGGGGCAATTATACCTTTAAGAAACTAACTGACAATATAGGGCTTGCATGAAATTGCATGTATGAATGAAACTCAAACCGGCAAATAGTAAATAAATCTCACAACCTAGCTGCAGTAATTAGTTTAAGATGCTTTACTCTTTTATTATGATTTCTAACTTACTTAGAGCATATAGGCCTAGTAATTTTACCAACATTTACTAAAATAAAAGACAAAAGAACAAACACTACTTGATTATGCAAGCAGACCGGACATACATCCTGGCAGAAGTAGCAGCTAGCATATAACACGTTTCAACTCATCTCCTGTCTCCCAGGACAGAAGCCCTTCAAACCTTTGTTACTATTGATACAACAATGTAACACCATAATAATGAGATTTTAATATGTGTAAGAACTGTGTATAAAGGGGCTCTTGTAAGAACTGTATTTCGGGATTCTATTGCTGCCTCGAACTTGTGTTGTGATCGTTGAAAAAAGAGGCTATTTTTGCCAAGCACTGATTCCAGTCATTATTTGAACACGATCCCACAGTGGTAAACAACTTGGCTTAATTCTGTAATTGTGGGCCCTATCCTCAGGGGAGCATGCAAGCAATTTTCACCCTGACTTGGCTACATCCCTTCTTCAGCTGGTCTTTTCACAACCTCCCCTTTCCACAATCATGTCAGAGCCCCCAGAATAATTTCAATCTGTATGCTGTGTACGACGACATATATGGTCTTAGTCTCATTCTATTTCACCCATGATGCATCATAATACCATGTTTAATAGAATGTCATGCACAGTACCACACACCAAATCCTACCCCAGAAGTTAACATCTTGTGGAACAACACCATCCCACCACCTTCATAACTTATCAGACTCTTGATTAGAATCCAACTGTTAAAATATGTTCTGACAATTAAGGCTTGTTAAGATAGTTCTGTCCACAAGACTGACCTGGAAATACAAAGAAAGATATGTTCTTGCTCTTGTTTTTGATTAAACCATTGTGTTTCATTCTGACAGCTTCTATAAATGAACTGGTTAGACAAACCAAAGAATCAGACAGTTTTACTCTGCTGGATAGTTGTTTTCTTTCCAAATGTAATAATTACCATTTGAAGGAAACAAAGTAAAGCCAGCTTAGTAAACTCACAAACCAAAATAATCCTATCTCTAATTCTTTGTAATTCTGCTTTTGTTCCCTAGCAGCCATTTTAGTGATCAAATCATGACAGTGATTAATGTCATTCAGCCACATGTTAGGCCGAATGACATTATATAAAGACAGACAATAACATTAATTTTTAGGTGCAAATGATTGGTATTTTAATTTCATGGTTGTTTAAAGTATGCCATTTCTGCATGAAAAAAAAATACTGTTTTAGGGCTTACTACTTCACATTTTACATAGTCAGCAACAGAAAGAGAAAGTTGCAAATTATGTTTTAGTCTATCCCTCTTTGTACACCAACTGTTACCTGAATCCATGGCCATCTGTCATTCTCTGCAGCTGTCCAGGCATTTACAAGGCCTTTTCTATTCAGTCTGGCATAGTATGGGTACCACTTCTGCAGGCCAAACAGAGCTCGGTGTGTGGAGGATGCAGAAATCTGCTGATTCGATACAATACCCCCCTCCATCCCGAGAGGGCCTGAACACTCTGTGGGCAGAGAATAGTTTAAATACTTGTTAGTAACAGGGACAAGTGAGAATTTGTTTCTAAGCAAAAATGAAGATACAATGTAAAGATAAATCGACCATTTTAAAGAAAAGGTTGTGCATATATAAAAAGAGTTGAGCTTTTAGTAAGAAAAGGTTTATTGTGTTTGTGCAGCATTTCCAAGGATTTGTAACATTAGTGTTTCCACCATAGCTAATGTTCTTTGTTTTTCTAGCCAAAGTATATGACCAAATGGTTGAATTCATTGCCATTTTAACAGTGAATTGTTGGACATGAATGTGAGGGGCAGATGTTCACGGGTAAAGGAATGACTGGAAAATGGGAAGTCTTCAAAAATAAGATAACAAGAATCCAGAGAAAGTATATTCCTGTCAGGGTGAAAGGAAAGGCGGGTAGGCATAGGGAATGCTGGATGACTAAAGAAATTGAGGGTTTGGTTAAGAAAAAGAAGGAAGCATTTGTAAGGTATAGCCAGGATAGATCAAGTGAATCCTTAGAAGAGTATAAAAGAAGTAGGAGTAAGGGGACATGAGATAGCTTTGGCAAATAGAATTAAGGAGCATCCAAAGGGTTTTTTCAAATACTTTAAGGACAAAAGGGTAACTAGGGAGAGAATAGGGCCCCTCAAAGATCAGCAAGGCAGCCAATGTATGGTGCCACAGAAAATGGAGGAGATACTAAATGAGTATATTGCATCAGTATTTACTGTGGAAAAGGACATGGAAAATATAGGCTGTTGGGAAATAGATGGTGACATCTTGCAAAATGTCCAGATTACAGAGGAGGAAGTGCTGGATGTCTTGAAATGGTTAAAGGTGGATAAATCCCCAGGACCTGATCAGGTGTACCCAAGAACTCTGTGGGAAGCTAGAGAAGTGATTGCTGGGCCTCTTGCTGAGATATTTGTATCATCGATAGTCACAGGTGAGGTGCCGGAATACTGGAGGTTGGCTAATATGGTGCCACTGTTTAAGAAGGGCGGTAAAGACAAGCCAGGGAACTATAGACCAGGGAGCCTGACAAGGATGGTGAGCAGGTTTTTGGAGAGAGTCCTGAGGGAAAGGGTGTACATGTATTTGGAAAGGCAAGGACTGATTAGGGATAGTCAACATGGCTTTGTGCATGGGAAATCATGAATCACAAATTTGATTGAGTTTTTTGAAGAAGTAACAAAGAGGATTGATGAGGGCAGAGCGATAGATGTGATCGATATGGACTTCAGTAAGGCGTTCAATAAGGTTCCCCCATTGGAGAATGATTAGCAAGGTTAGATCTCATAGAATATGGGTAGAACTAGGCATTTGGATACAGAACTGGCTCAAAGGTAGAAGACAGAGGGTGGTGGTGGAGGGCCGTTTTTCAGACTGGAGGCCTGTGACCAGCGGAGTGCCACAAGGATCGGTGTTGGGTCCTCTACTTTTTGTCATTTACATAAATTATTTGGATACAAGCATAAGAGGTACAGTTAGTAAGTTTGCAGATGACACCAAAATTGGAGGTGTAGTGGACAGCAAAGAGGGTTACCTCAGATTACAACAGGATCTAAATCAGATGGGCCAATGGGCTAATAACTGGCAGATGGAGTTTAATTCAGATAAATGCGAGGTGCTGTATTTTTGGAAAGCAAATCTTAGCAGGACTTTTACACTTCGTGGTAAGGTTTGCTGAAGAATGGCTAATGCCTGAAACATTGATTCTCCTGCTCCTTGGATGCTGTCTGACCTGCTGCGCTTTTCCAGCAACACATTTTTCAGCACTTCATGATAAGGTCCTAGGGAGTGTTGCTGAACAAGGAGACCTTGGAGTGCAGGTTCATAGCTCCTTGAAAGTGGAGTCGCACATAGAGAGGATAGTTAAAAAGGTGTTTGGTATGCTTTCTTTTATTGGTCAGAGTAGTGAGTAGAGGAGTTGGGAAGTCATATTGTGGCTGTACAGGACATTGGTTAGGCCACTGTTGGAATATTGCATGCAATTCTGGTCTCCTTCCTATCAGAAAAATGTTGTGAAACTGGAAAGGGTTCACAAAAGATTTACAAGGATGTTGCCAAGGTTGGAGGATTTGAGCTACAGGGAGAGGCTGAACAGGCTGGGGCTGTTTTCCCTGGAGCATCGGAGGCTGAGGGGTGACCTTATAGAGGTTTACAAAATTATGAGGGGCATGGATAGGGTAAATAGGCAAAGTCTTTTCCCTGGGGTTGGGGAATCCAGAACTAGAGGGCATAAGTTTAGGGTGAGAGGGGAAAGATATAAATGAGATATAAGGGGCAACTTTTTCATACAGAGGTTGGTACGTGTATGGAATGAGCTGCCAGAGGAAGTGATGGAGGCTGGTACAATTGTAACATTCAAGAGGCATTTGGATGGGTATATGAGTAGGAAGAGTTTGGATGTGGGCTAGTGCTGGCAGGTGGGGCTAGATTGGGTTGGTATATCTGGTTGGCATGGACAGGTTGGACCGAAGGGTCTGTTTCCATGCTGTACATCTCTATGACTCTATCATCTTCACCCTAACCTTCATCTACTTTAAGCATTCCCAGCTCACTTCCCCCACAGCACCACCCCCACCCATTAATCTCTCAGCCCCCTTGACCACCCCCTCATTCCTGATGAAGTGCTTATGCTTGAAACTTTGACTCTCCTGCTCCTCGGATGCTGCCTGACTGGCTGTGCTTTTCCAACACCACACTTTTCACCTCTACATTAACACTTCATCAATAATATCACTGGGTTATCACCTACTTTTGTGCAAATAGCAAGGTTGATTGTCACAGTGGATTCTTGGACATGAGGTCCTTTTTAAGAGTGTTTGAATTGGCACAATTTAAGCTGTTTTTTGCATCATTATATTAATGAAAGAACAATGGGAAAAAACAATAGCGAAACAAAACTGATGCAACTCGTGACCTTTTTGATAAGATATAACTACATCTCTGGCTAACCTGTTCTGTGTCTGTAAGATAATAGTTTCAATAGTCACATTTATATTATTGCTTATGCGTTTTAGTTCCTGTGATTAATAAGGGGGTTATTGTATTCTCTTTCAATGTCTGGTCCCGAGATGATGGGAAAGGCCATATTCCCAAGATCATACAAGTCAGCAGCAAATGATTGCTTGCCACCGTTTGTAACATGCTTAAATGCTTGTGAAACATGATATATACCACAAACATATCAAAGGATTGGCCAAGAGACAAAAGGAAGAAAAACGTCTGGTGATTATTTTTTTTTCTCAAATGATGTGTGATTTGCTGAATATTACAGATGCTTTACATTGTTCAAAAGGAAAATTGTTGTGGTTCTGTTCGCCGAGCTGTGAGTTTTTGTTGCAAACGTTTCGTCCCCTTTCTAGGTGACATCTTCAGTGCTTGGGAGCCTCCTGTGAAGCACTTCTGTGCTGATTCCTCCGGCATTTATACTGGTTTGAATCTGCCGCTTCCGGTTGTCAGTTGCTGTCCGCTGCAGTGGTCGGTATATCGACCCTATATACTGACCACTGCAGCGGACAGCAACTGACAACCGGAAGCGGCAGATTCAAACCAATATAAATGCTGTAGGAATCAGCACAGGAGCACTTCACAGGAGGCTCCCAAGCACTGAAGATGTCACCTAGAAAGGGGACGAAATGTTTGCAACAAAAACTCCCAGCTCGGCGAATAGAACCACAACAACGAGCACCTGAGCTACAAATCTTCTCACAAACTTTGATCAAAAGGAAAATGTACATCTCAATCTCGTAATATGTAATCTAGAATTTCTTTTACCTCTTTTAGGTTTCTTCAGCTTTTCTTTGTTCTTCCTCTCCACTGAAAATTTACCAGTTAGGAAATATTTCTGTTGCCTAATCTTTATCAAACAATGTATAATTTCAGATTTATTTAAGTTACCACATATCTTCCGTCTCCTCTGGCTTGTTTATACCTCTTGGATTTTATCTCAGATAGCCATGTTCTCTAAGATATTGTCCTCAAATTTTCAACATCCCACTATTTATGTAGATGAAAAACAATAGAAAATGTGACAGAGATCTATAATTTGTGTCAGCTTGTCAGATGAGCTTTCCGTATCCATGTCACCAGACCCTTATTGGCTCATGCTGTTTAAATAACCATTCATTATAGTCTCTAGCAGTTTTCACATTGTTCAAGTGAGGCTAACTGGTCTATAATTATACAAATAATTATTTTGCCTTTTTTGAACTGCAGTATAGAATTTGCCACCTTCTACCCCTTTCATTTGATATGCTTCTCAAAATGGTTTTGAAAAATTATGGTTGGCAGATGCTATTATCTCACAGACTTCTCAGTATTCTGGGGTGTGTGCTGACCTGAGCTTAATGAATTATCAACTTTAACTCCTCATAAGTATGTCATTATCTACATCAGTTAGATTGTCTTCTACATCTTCCTCCACCCTGCCTTCATTTTCTGTTGTGAGAACAGAGTAAAACCTTTGCTATTCATGAAATCCATCAGCTATCAACTTCATCTCTAAGTGGTTTGACAATTGTTTTGACTTTGTTTTTCTTCGTAATAACATTTTAGAAGTTTTACATCCTTGTCTGTTGACCACCTTTTTTCACAATTTCTGGCCTCTTTTAATATTCATTTTTACTTTGTTGCACTGTTTTTCTTCTGTACTGAACATTATCATAGGTCTTTATTAGCAGACTGGTTTGTTCAAATCTCTTAAATTTTCTACAGAACTGTGGGTTTAAAAACAGTTCCTTTATTCTTGTTTTTAATTAGTAGTGTATCCATCTCATGCATAATTATCTTTCCACTAATCTACTGTTTCATCTTCAAACAATTCATTAGGTTTCCTTTTGCACATTCTGACTGCAAAATATTTGATTGTAAACATCATTGGATAATGATTTTTCCAAATCAGGGTCAGATTTTTTCTTTAAATCACTCGTAATAAGAACATTTTTTTTCCAATTCTGATCATCTCTAGATTTCTTTTATATGCAGTCATTTTTCTGATCAAAGTTTTTTGTTATTATAGTTTGATTGTGAAAACCTCTCAGTTATCTACAATCTATTTCTCTCACACTTTATGGTGGTCTATGATGGGTGTCCAATATTTTTTTGTTGATCAATGTCTTAACTTTGAAGTTCTGTCAACACTCTTTGTCTCCCCATGTCTCTCCCCTTTCTTCATTGGCCTCGTAATTCATTTCCAGATCCAACTTCTTGGTTCAATCAAATTATCCCCATATTCTTAAACCTACTTAGTCTGAATTCTAAACTTGCCCTTGATTTTCACAGGAGAGCAACTATTACTGTAATAAAGTCACATTACTTTTGGAATATTTCTAGATGTTGTAGGTCATATTAATCATTCAGAAAGCACATTACTTACTGTATTGGCAGTTTCGGCCCATGAATTCTCCTGGACACTCGCAGGAATAGTTTGCAATGAGATCAGTACAAATACCACCATTTCTGCAGGGCTCAAACTCACATTCATTTATATCTGGGAGGACAAAGAACAAAAATTATTCAGCGAAGTACTATCTATGCTTACAATAAAATATAACATCGTTTAAACATAAATATTTACTAATTGTCATTTGCTCTGTTACAATTAGCATGTGTTTTATTCAAAGCAAGGCTATTTACTTTTGCCTCAAATGTTACAAATTAAATAAAACCAAGTTAATAAAATCAATAGCGTCATGGGATTTGCAAATTGTTTTATCTGATCAGTTAATATGTCCCATCCTTACACATCTTACCCTGTCAGGTTGAATTTTAAAAGGCTCTGTATCCCCTGCATGAAGCTCCCAATCCCTGACTAAAACATCAATCAGATGTCTGCAGCCATTTTACACAGAAAACAATGTTAATTACTAAGATTAAGGTTTCTGTCCCCATCAAAATGTCCTATCTTACAGAGCATCCAACTAAATTATAATTCCAGCCACTACTGGGACGACAGGTGGACCCTGAATAAAAGGTGGTGGAGAAGACTGGTAAGTCTGGCTAATTAGCAGGGTTTAGTTGACAGATCACAGTGATGTGAGTGAGGCAGGGAGAAGGGAATGTTTGAGAGGCTGGGATGGGATGGTTAAAAGGCTATATTTCATTTTGAGGATGTTCCTCGAATAGAGAGGAAGCAGAGACATGTGGGCTCCCAATAAGGAATCTCCTCCCCACTCTGCCATGCTTAATCAGCCATGCAGTAAAAGCAGGAGAAGATGAGCACTGCAGATGCTGGAGATCAGAGACAATCAGTACTGTGCTGCAAAAGCACAGCTGGTCAGACAACATCTGTGGAGGTGGGTTGATGTTTCAAGCATAAGCTCTTCACCAGGAATGTTGGGGGGACCCAAAAGAGCTGATAGATAAATGGGAGGGGTGTGAGGCTTGGGGGGGGGGGAGGGGAGGTAGTTGGGAAGGTGATAGGTAGATGAAGGTGAGGGGTGATGGTGATAGGTCAGAGAAGAGGGTGGAGTGGATAGATGGAAAGGAAGATGGACAGGTAGGACAGTGCCGAATTGGAGGGGTGGATTTCAGATAAATTGGGGGGGAGGGGAGACCAGGAAACTGGTGAAATTGACATTTATCCTGTGTGGTTGTAGGGTCGCAAGGCAGAAGATGAGGTGTTTTTCCTTCAGGCATCAGGTGGCTAGAACTCGGTGGTGGAGGTGGCCCAGGATTTACATGCCTTTGGTGGAGTGGGAGGGGGAGTTGAAGTGTTCAGCCACTGGGTGGTGGAGTGTTTGATGCATATGTCCCGGAGATGTAAAGTTGCTGTGCTATCCGTCTGATGTGGGCCTCCCTGTGCCAAGGCTAAAATTACGCAGAAAGAGAACGAGGTACTTAACCAGATCAAAAAAAAACAAAATGCTGGACAAACTCAGCAGGTGTGGCAGCATCTGTGAACAGAATAACAGAGTTAAGATGTCAAGTCCAATAACCCTTCATCATTAGTTGGCCACTTCCAGGCCTGAATAATTCGAAGTGGAGGCAGGCTGCCTGGCAGATTTTGCTGACCACTGTAAAGTGGTAGACAGTTCAGGGGAAGATGTATAATGGTAAGAAGGTCAGGTGTTGCTCTTACAAATGAGCATACCCCCAGATTCGCGTAATTAACGTAAAAACCATAATTCTCCACTAAACAGGCTCCCTCCCTCTTCTGTCCTCGTCCTAACCATAAACCCAGCTTTCGCTTGTCTTTTTAAACTTTGCACTGACAGTTTTGCTGTGATCAAGGATCCCAAATCTGCTGGGACCACAAATTGTGCTAATACTTCGAGAATATGAAGTAACTGTATTTCTTCACTCTGATAGTGATTATTAAAAGCCATGAAGTATTTTCAAGTAATCCTTGTGAAACTATCTACAAAGTACAGTTTATTTCTTGGATAACTTTTTTTATGTATGCCTTATGTTACATTGACAAATAGTTTTAACATCAAAGGCAAGCTTTGTTTCTTGCATATGTTTCTCTAATAAAAATAACTATTCACAGAAATAACTTGAGTGGCTTATTTGGCTAAATCAGTTTGCATCCTGTACAATTCTGATGAAGCAGCATTCTAGCACACAAAGTTAATTGCACTTGTAAGTGTGTGAATGTGACACATACTGACAATATTCGCTTGCAGTACATATAATTGCAATTTAGGCAACAATCTCCAAAGAGAATACATATTCAGATCCTTTGGTTAAACATAAAATAAACCATTTTCTATATTACTGCAAAGGCCCACTGCATCATTAGCTGCTTTCAAAATAGAAGACAAGGAACACAAAAGCAGAATTCAAATATAACTTTTTGCTTGGAATGGTGCAGTATTTATCTATGTTTTATTGCTCAGGGCCATAAGCTTTTGCATGTTGGGCTCATTGAATTTCTAGATACTGCCTTAAGTGATCCTTTTGAAACAAACTAGACTCAGATTAGTAGACAACTTAACATTTGAGGTTTTAAGCGTATGTGGCTTATCACTGCAAAAGCTCTTGCGCCAGTAAATGGGATTCTTCCACTAAATGCTGGCCTAGCCAGCAATGCTCACATCCCATGACAGAATCAAACAAATTGTTCATCTAGCTTTCTTCACAGGCACGATTAAGATGAAACGTAATCCCCAACCAGTTAATCTGCATTGCTGTTTGGAACTACTGACGGAAGGAACAACAAGGACATCGGGGAGAATTATTGCAACGCAGATGGATTCAGCCCAATGTTTCGAGAATGGTGTTGGTTCTGAGTAGGCCAACCAAGCTAGGTGACCCTCATTCTTTTTATTTTCTCAAATTGTTCAAGGGATGTGTGCATCACTGGCAAAAGCAGCAATTATTGCCCCTCCTTAATTGCTCTGAAAAAGTGGTGAACTGCCTTCTTGAACAGTTACAGTCCTTGGGATGCAAGAACACAGTCAGTGCTGTGAAGAAGGGAGTTCGAACATTTTGTCCCAGCCACAGCGATATATTTACAAGTCAAGTTTGCATACTATCTGAAATGGAATTTGGAGGTCATGGTGTTCCCATGCATCTGCTGGCCTCGTCATTCTATGTGGTAGAAATCTTGGGTTTCGAAGATGCTGTTGAAGGAAATGTGGCAATTTATTGTGGTATATGGGCACTGCTACCTCACAGCGCCAGGGACCCAGGTTCAATTCCAGCCTTGAGTAACTGTCTGTGCGGAGTTTGCACATTCTCCCCGTTCGTGTCTGTGGTTTTCTCCAGGTGCTCTGGTTTCCTCCCACAGTCCAAAGATATGGAGGTCAGATGAACTGGCCATTCTAAATTGCCCATAGCATTAGTTAGAGGGAAATGGGTCGGTGTGGGTACTCTTCGGAGGGTCGGCATGGACTTGTTGGGCCGAAAGGCCTGTTTCCACACTATAGGTAATCTAATCTAATCTAAATAACTTGTAGATAGTACACATTGCTGCCACTTGGCAAAGGTGAAGGAAGTGAATGTTGAATGTGGATAAGATGCCAATCAAGCAGCCTGAAAATAGCTTTAAAGAGAGGATTGAAGGCTGCTGAAATTAAAGGAAAGACACCGGTAATTAAGTAACAGAAAAGGGTTGATGAGGATCATGCAGTGGGTGTTGTTTTCAATGGGCTATAGAAAGATGTTTCAACAAGTTCCCACATAAAAGATATGCTTGCAAAATGAAAGCTTGAGGGATGAAAGAGACAGTGGTCATGAGGTAAAAAAATTGAGTTAAGGAAGCAGAGAGTAGTGGTGAACAGCTGATCTTCATATTACCTCTCCCACTAATGTCATTTTTTTCAAGCAACCCACTGTGTCCCTTTGTAATAAATGACTTATCTGAACTTGCAGGGTTTATTTTCAAATTGTGCAGATATTAAAGTTGGAAGTTTTGTACACAATAAGGAGGTGGTATAGAACTTAAAAGGACCTAGACTATAAAATGAACAGACGCTGCTTAATGCAACCATGTATTTACTCCTGGTCATTGTGAAAATCCATCTGGTTGACCAGTGTCCTTTGGGAAGGAAGCTGCCATCAATATAGATCCAGCTTTTATGAATCTCCAGACCTGCAGCAATGTGTGTACTCGTAACTGCCCTGTGGACAATTAGGGATTGCTTAGAAAGCAATGCCCAATCCCATGGATGAATGAATAAAAAGCTAAATTAAGTTTGTAACACAAATATGAAGGGAACCATTTTATTCTGGAAGAATGAGGAGAGGCAACAGAAAGAAAATAATAGTTTGAAAAGACATTGATGAATGGAGAAGACAGTGAAAGAATGCACAAAGGCTTGAAAGCTGGCAAGACAAGTTGCATTTTGGATAATGAAGCTGGAGAATATGGCTAAAGATTTATCAAATATGTTTAGGCCTCAGCTTGAGTGTCATTTTACCTGTGTCCTCAGAATTTAGGAAAGATTTCAACATCATGTAGACAATGCAGAGAAGATTTACTCAAATTAAATTGATAAAATTATTTAGAACACAAAGTGAAGAGCAGGCCTTCAGCCAATCAGGCCATGCTGGATTTATACTCTACATTGGTCTTTTCCAATTCTTCATCGCTTAACTCTTGGCATAAACATCCTTTTCCCTTTTATACAAATCTAACCTCCAATTAGATGTATCTATAGTATGCATCTCACTTCATCTCATACTTTAGATAAAGAAGTTTGCTTTGAATTTCCTATTTGATTTCCTGGTAAGCATTTAATATTCATATTTTGCTCTTCCTCACAAGGGGAAACACACTCTACTAAAACCTGACAGACTTTGAAGGTTTTCTTCATTCTTCTCTATTGAACAGAGTAATCCATTCCTGATAAGTATGCCTCACACTTCTGAGGCCATCCTTGTGAATCATACTTGCATCCTCTCCAATCCCTCTATATTCTTTTTGTACTACAGCAAAGAGAATTGCTCAAAATAATCAAGGCATAATCAGTTTTGCATAAAATTCTCCACTTCACAATTCTATCCCTCTAGAAGTAAACCCTAGTGCATGTCTCACCTTTTCTAAATAGCCATACTAAGCTGCATTGCTATTTTTACTAACCTGTATGTCTGTATTCCCCACTAAAATTCATTAGCTCCTGTATCCATTTTAGATTAGATTAGATGAGATTACTTACAGTGTGGAAACAGGCCCTTCAGCCCAACAAGTCCAAACCGACCCGCCAAAGTGCAAACCACCCAGACCCATTCCCTTACATGTACCCCTCCACCTAACACTACGGGCAATTTAGTATGGCTAATTCACCTAAGCCGCACATTTTTGGACTGTGGGAGGAATTTCGAAGCAACATGTGATTTGCGTATTTGTCTTACCAAAATTTAGTTCCTCACATTTATCTGTTTTAAAATTCATTTGGAATGGAATTAGAGATGAGGGATTTCAGTTATAGAACACAGAACTATACAGTGCAGGAACGGATGCGTCAGCCCACAATGTTGTGCCAAACATGACGCTAAGTTAAACTAATCCTTCTACCTGCCCTTGGTCTACGCATATTCATGTGCTTATTTAAAAGTCTCTTAAATGCCCCAATATATCTGCCTCCACCATCACCCCTGCTGGCAGTATGTTCCACACTCCTCCAATCTGTGTAAAAAAGACTTGTCCCCCACATCTCCGTTGAACTTTCCCCCTCTCACTTTAAACACATGCCCCCAGTATTAGACATTTCAACTCTGGGGAAAAAGCTTCTGACCATCAACCTTATCTAAACATCTCAATTTTATAAACTCCTATCACGTCTCTTTTCAGCCTCCGCCACTCCAGAGAAAACAACCCACGTTTTTCCAGTATCTCCTAATAGTTAATTCCTCTAATCCAGGAAGCATCCTTGTAAACCTCTTCTGCACCTTCTCTAAAGCTTCCACATCCTTCTAGTAATGCGGCAGCCAGAACTGAATGCAATACTCCAAGTGTGGTCTAACCAAAGTCTGATGAAACTACAACATGACATCCTGACTTTTGTACTCAATTCCCTGACCAATACATGCAAGCAAGCCATGTCCCTTCTTCATTACCCTGTCTACTTGCGTGGTCAAGTATGCAGAAAGATTGAAGAACCCTTACTACAGGAGAAAGGCAGTAGGGGTAAATTGAAGAGGGAAATCAGGAGGGCAAAAAAGGGACTTTTAGGGCTTTGCCATATAGAGTTAAGGAGAATCCAAAGCGTTTTTACAAATACGTTAAGGACAAAAGGGTAACTACGGAGTGAATAGGGCCCCTCAAAGATCAGCAAGGTGGCCTTTGTGATGAGCTGCAGGAGGTGGGGGAGATACTAAACAAGTATTTTGTATCAGTGTTTACTGTGGAGAAAGAGATGGAAGATATAGAATGGAGGGAAATAGATGGTGAAATCTTGAAAAATGTCCAGATTACAGAGGAGGAAGTGCTGGATGCCTTGATACACATATAAGTGGATAAATTCCTAGAACCTGATCAGATGTACCCTAGAACCCTGTGGGAAGCTAGAGAAATGATTGCTGGGCTCCTTGCTGAGATATTTGTATCATTGATAGTCACAGGTGAGGTGCCGGAAGACTGGAGGTTGGCAAACATGGTGCCACTGTTTAAGAAGGGTGGCAAGGACAAGCCAGGGGACTATAGACCTGTGACTCTGACGTCAGTGGTAGCAAGTTGTTGGAGGAAGTCCTGAAGGACAGGATGTACACGTATTTGGAAAGGCTGGGGCTGATTAGGGATAGTCAACATGGCCTTGTGTGTGGGAAATCATGTCTCACAAAGTTGATTGAGTTTTTTGAAGAAGTAACAAAGAGTATTGATGAGGGCAGAGCGGTAGGTGTGATCTATATGGACTTCAGTGCAGTGTTTGACAAGGTTCCCAATGGGAGACTGGTTAGCAAGGTTAGATCTCATGGAATACAGGGAGAACTAGCCATCTGTATACAGAACTGGCTCAAAGGTAGAAGACAGAGGGTGGTGGTGGACGACTTTTTTTCAGACTGGAGGCCTGTGACGAGTGGAGTGCTACAAGGATTTGGATGTGAGTTTAAGATGTGAGTGTAAGTTACTAATGTATAGTTAGTAGGTTTGCAGATGACAACAAAATTGGAGGTGTAGAGCTTGCAATGGGATCTTGATTACATGGGCCAACGGGCTGAGAAGTGGCAGATGGATTTTAATTTAGATAAATGCGAGGTACTACATTTTGGGAAAGCAAATCTTGGCAGGACTTATACACTTAAGGGCAAGTTCCTAGGGAATATTGCTGAACAAAGAGACCTTGAAGTGCAAGTTCATAGCTCCTTGAAAGTGGAGTCGCAGGTAGATAGCATAGTGAAGGAGGCATTTGATATGCTTTCCTTTAGTGGGCATTGAGTACAAGAATTGTGGCAGTATAGGACATTGGTTAGGCCACTTTTGGAATATTGCATGCAATTCTGGCCACCTTCCTATCGGAAGGATGTTGTGAAACTTGAAAGGGTTCAGAAAAGATTTAACAATGATGTCACCAGGATTGGAAGATTTGAGCTATAGGGAGAGGTTAGATAGGCAGGGGCTGTTTTCCCTTCAGCGTCAGAGGTTGAAGGGTGACCTTATAGAGGTTTATAAAATTATGAGGGGCATGGATAGGATAGATAGACAAAGTCTCTTCCCTGGGGTGGGGGAGTCCAGACCTAGAGGGCACAGGTTTAGGGTAAGAGGGGAAAGACATAAAAGAGACCTAAGGGGAAACTTTTGCACACAAAGGGTGGTATGTGTATGGAATGAGCTGCCAGAGGAAGTGGTGGAGGCTGGTACAATTTAAAAGGCATCTGGATGGATATATGAATAGGAAGTGTTTGGAGGGAAAAGGGCCAGGTGCTGGCAGGTGGGACTGTATCTGGTTGGCATGATGAATTGGACTGAAGTGTTCTTTTCTGTGCTGTACATCTCTATGACTCTAAGTTGAGAAGTACGACAGGGAAGGTGATTTGATAGAGATGTTCAAAATCATGAATGACTTTGATAAAGTAGATAAGAAAAATGGTTTTCAGTGGTAGAAAGGAAAACAGAAAATAGGGCATAGATTTAATGCGATTGACAAACAAACCAGAGGGAATGCAGGCAAACACATTTTACACAGTGAACTTTGTGATCTGAAATACAATGCCTGCAGGACTTATGGAAGCTGACTGAATAGTAACATTGAATGAATGTTTGAAGAGGAAAACAAATGAGGGCTAAGAGAAATAACTAGTGGAACAGCTTTTTAAAAATTAATTCATGGGATGAAGCTGTCTGGCTAGGCCAGCATTAACTGCCCATTCCTAATTGCTCAGAGGGCAGTTAAGAGTCAACCACATTGCTGTGGGTCTAGAGACACATGTAAGTCAGATAAGGTTAGATTAGCAGTTTCTTTCCCCGATGGACATTAGTGAATCAGACAGTCGACAATGGATTCATGGCCATCATTAGAATTCAAATTCCACCATCTGCTGTGGCAGGATTTGAACCCAGCTCCCCAGAACATTATTTTGGATAAACAGCCCAGCAACAGTACCGCTAGGTACAATACCACTGGTATCTACAATAAAGAGCTGGCATTAGAACAAAGAGCGTAATAGTCTCCTATTTTCAGTTTCATTCTTTGGTTCTCATTTAGCTGAATGTGGAGGCAGGAGAATCAGAAATGGATTATATTGAATATATGGGCTGCTGCCAGTCCCCTCCCAGACTCACCAGGATCTTCTCCATCTGCAGTAGCACAAAAGTTATTGTTGTTGCTAGGTTTCCATCAAATTTGGCTGTACACAAATTTCTACTTCCAGGTGTCTCATTTCAATCCAGTGGTACCACTACAGGTGTATCATGAGACTCGAGGATAGAACCCTCATAAATTTATTCTCTAGCACTGAATTTTAAAGAGTTCTTGTATTGCCATGAAACATGATGGATAGAAATTGTTTTTATGAACATATTACAAAACCGAGTCCAGGATATCACGCATACTCCATGGGGGTCTCACCATTTTGCGCCCTTCTATGAAAACAATCGAATTAAAATGAGATCTTTAAGCTGCATGGAAGAGATTTCCAATTGCATATGTACAATGGAATAATTTTGCATCAAGCCACCTACTAACGTGATGAAAAACAACCAACTACGACATTGCTCTCCTCTCAAATAAGAAGTGATAAATAGGAAAAAGAAAACAATATTTTTCGAGTGCAATAGCTGTAAAATTAATTTGAGTGACCTAAGGGGTTGCCAGGAACATAAATCAAAATGTAAGTTACTACCATTGTTTACTCATCAATTTAGAAAAAGTGCTGTTTAAATTATTTCCTTATATTAAGCAGTTATTTTCTGAGGGCTAAATTGGAGCTCCATATAAAACATACCAGAGCTATAAATCTTCATTACATTAAATTACCTAATATTGAATAGTAGATTGACTTGAGCTGTACCTGGAAGCCTGCAGATCTAAATAATCAGACACTGTCTTCTCCAAAAACAATTGGCCTCTTTTTTAACAGGCAACTTTCAACAGTTTAGCTCATTGTAAAATCAAAACACAAGCAACAATGTTCTCACCCAGAAAATGTTTTTGTCAAAGTTATAAAAATAAGAACTGACAGAATAAAAGCAGGAAAAATTACAGATAAAGAATTTTGAGAAAAGGTTTAGTTTCCGTAAATGTTCATTCATTTTCTATGTCAGTACCATAGCAAAGATATAGGAGAATTCTGTTCTGTCATGAACACTTGTGAGTCTGCTACCCATCCATGGGAATTTCATAAATAATAGAAACATAGCTTTTTCATGGTCAAGGGAACATTTCACATTCACAAATGTGACAAAATTGATGTACAACACATTCTAACACAGTGATGCTAGGCTGCTGGCACTAATGGGCTAATTGATTCCACTTCAAACTACAAGCTTTCAAAGATGAATCTTGATCCAAATGATTTAGCAGTCATCAGTTGCTTGAAATCTATTTAACTCTGTAAATCAATGAAGAGAGGTAATGCAAAGCTTCTACAAATCATTGGCTAGGCTTTTGTGAATATTGTGTTCATCTTTCAATACTGTATTTTAGTAAAGATATCATACACACATTGAGCATAAATAATGCTTCAGAATGATGGAATCAAGGTTTTGTGATGATAAAAAAGTAGAAAGTTTGGGTAATGGACAAGCAAAAGTAGGAAGAAAGAACTGTGATTCAAACATAGCAAACATCAACTACATATTGGAAACATGCAAGGAATAGGAAGTTGGGGTCACTCCCTTGAAGACACTTTTCTCATGGAATTCAACAAAAATGTTTCCAAGGTCTGGCTGAGAGGGGATGCCATGACCATACCATCAATTTGGGATCCACAGTGTCATTAAAGATAAAATCAACTGTAATTATTGAATTAAGCATTTCATTTACTCTCAGAAATGAGGCTCGAAGTCATGACCATTTAATTGATAGTCAAGAAGGATCTCATTGCTAGACTTATACAAAATGCTTTGTTTTATTCACACATGGGACATGGGATATTGCTGGATGGCCAACATTTACTGCTCATCTGTAGTTGCCCTTTATAAGGTAGTAAGAAAGTGAGGACTGCGGATGCTTGAGATCAGAGCTGAAAATGTGTTGCTGGAAAAGCGCAGCAGGTCAGGCAGCATCCAAGGAGCAAGAGAATCGATGTTTCGGGCATGAGCCCTTCTTCAGGAATCCGGATTCCTGAAGAAGGGCTCATGGCCGAAATGCCGATTCTCCTGCTCTTTGGATGCTGCCTGACCTGCTGTGCTTTTCCAGCAACACATTTTCAGCTTTATAAGGTAGTGGGGAGCTGCAGTTCATATGCTGTAAGTAGACCCACAATGCCCTTAAGGAGGGAATTCCAGGATTTTGAACCAGCAACAGTGAAGGAACAGTGATATATTTCCAAGTCAGGATGGTGAGTAGCTTTTTTTCGAATTAGAATTGGAATCCCGACAGTGTAGAAACAGGGCCTTCAGCCTAACAAGTTCACACCGTCTCTCCATAGAGTATCCTACCCAGACCCATTCACCTACAGTTACCTCTGACTAATAACGTACACAAGGGGCAATTTAGCATTTCCAATTCATCTAACCTGCACATTTTTGGACTGTGAGAGGAAACTGGAGCACCTGGAGGAAACCCACACAGACATGGGGAGAATGTGCAAACTCCACATAGACAGTCGCGTGAGGCTGGAATCGAACCCGAGTCCCTGGCACTGGGGCACGGTGCTGCCTTTGACCTCAGCTTTGCAGTTGGTAGCATTCCCATGCATCTGCTGCCTTTGTCCTTCTAAATGGGAATGGACATGCGTTTGGGCAATACTGTCTAAGGATCTGTGGTGAATGCCAGCAGTGCATCTTGAAGATAGCACACACTGCAGCTACTGAACCTTGGTCTGGATAGCGTAAGTGTTGGTAGATGTGGTGTGAAGCAGGCAGGCTGATTTGTCCAGGATTGTATAAAGATTAGATTCCCTACAGGGTGGAAACAGGCCCTTCGGCCCAACCAACCCTCAGAAGAGTAACCCACCCAGACCCGTTTCCCTCTGACTAAAGCACATAGTGCTATGGGCAATTTAGCATGGCTAATTCACCTGACCTGGACATCTTTGGATCATGGGAGGAAACAGAGCAATCCCACACAGGCACAGGGAGAATGTGCAAACTCCACATAGACAGTTGCCCGAGGCTGGAATTGAACCTGGGACCCTAGTGCTGTGAGGCTAACCACTGTGTCACCGTGCCACCCTCAAGCTTCTGGAATATTTTTGGAGCTGCACCTATCTAGGCAAGTGGGGTGTATTTTGTCATTACCCTGCGTTGTGACTTGAAGATGGTGAATGAGCTTTGGGAAGTTAGGAGAGGAGCTATTCACTGCAGTATTCCTAGCCTCTGACCTGCTCATATAGTCAGTTTTTATGCACCAAGTCCAGTTGAGTTTCTGATCAATGGTAACCCCAGGATGTTGACAGTAGGAGATTCAGTGATGGCAACACTGTTGAATGTCAAGGGGCAGTGGTTAGACAACCTCTTATTGGCGATGGTCATTGCCTGGCATTTATGTGATGCAAATGTAACTTGCCACTTGCCAGTCCAGACCTGGATATTGTCCACGTCTTGTTGCATTTGAACACAGGCTACTTCAGTATCTAAGGAGTCACAAATAGTGTTGAACATTGCTCAATCATTTGTGAACATGCCTACCTCTGACTTTATAATGGAGGGAAGACCATTGATGAAGAAGCTGAAGGTAGTTGAGCCTAGGGCACTACCCTGATGAGCTCCTACAGAATTATCTTGGAGCTGAGATGACTGACCTCCAATATCCGCAACCATCTTCCTACATGCCAGCATAACTCCAAACAGCAGAACTTGTGCACCCAATTTTTCTTTAATTCCAATCTTGCAAGGTTTCTTGATGCCATATTCAGTTAGATGTGGCCTTGATATCAAGGGCCGTTAGCCTCACCCCATCTCTGGCAACTCATTTGCGTATATTTGAACTAAGGCTGTAATGAGATAAGAAACTGACAGAACTCCAAGTGTGCGTCACTGAACGGCTATTGTTGACAAGATGCTGCCTGATAGCACTGTTGACACCTTCTATCACCTTACTGATGATCAAGAGTAGACTGACGAGGCTGTAATTGCCTAGGTTGGATTTGCCCTGCTTTGAACGGATAGGACATACCTGGATAATTTTCACACATTGTCAGGTTGATGCCAGTGATGTAGTTGCACTGGAATAGCTTGGCTAAGGGAGTGACAAGTTCTGGAGCACTAATACTCAGTACCATTGCTGGAATGTAGTCAGGGCTCATAACCTTTCCAGTGTCCAATGCCTCCAACTGTTTCTTAACATCGCAAGGGGTGAATTGATTATAAGTTATGAAAATGTTGATAGGGTGAAACTTGAATTGGTAATGAATCTGTAGAACAACTTTAACTCTCAGCTGCCCTTATTACCATACAACAGGATTGATGATAAAAGAGTGCCCATTCCTAGATGCACATCTGAAGTGTTTTATAATGGATCTGGAAATAAGTGGATCACTGTTTGTTCAAAGCAGGCAGAAGTGCCATCAAGTTTTGCTCAATTTGGAACCATCATTATCACACAGTTAAAATAGTATCCTTGGGCTGCAACTTCATGATATGAATGAGCACTTTGCTGTTCCATACAGATAGCCGACTTACACATTATTTCAGGCATATGGAGATGGCAGAAGGTGCTAATTCTCCCCCTGACTAACTTAAACCTCCCATATACCCCATTGTCATTAGAAGAGGATTTTAAATAACCTCTCATTCAAAAGCATTTCACCTTCAAAGAACATGCCTTATTTGTTGAGAGTTTCCTACAATTTCTGTTTTTACTTCAGATTTGCAACATTTATTACATCTTGCTATTAGCTGACATGATGTCTTTGTGATAATGTGCACAATATCTATTCCGTGAATTAAGATAACATCTTCAAATTAAAGGAGGCACTTTGAATAAAAAGGCACAGCCATTATTTATTAATGTTAATCTAGTTTACTTCTGTTTAATAAAACAGAACAATTAAACAAATAATTCTCAACAAATATATGGTAAAGTAATAAAAATCAGAAAGAAAATGTTTAGCTTTTACCCACTGTATTAAGTATATTTTTCTACCTCTACCAGCACATTACCCTATAAATCCCTTCCAAAGAATATAAGTCACTGGAATAGGACTCACTATGCTGACAATGAATTCCACTGAATCCATCAGGACACTTGCAGATGTATCCGACAAATGTATCACCCCGGTAAGTATCACTCACTTCACAAATCCCACCATTATGACATGGGTTGGGTTGGCAAGCTCCTGTATAACAGAAAGAATAATTATTAATTATGAATGGCATTCATGAAGTGTTGTTCTAGTTTTTCCCTAGCCAATTTCCTAAAAAGCACAAATTTAATTTTACTGCATAAAACAAGGAAGGACAAGTTGATGAAGATTACATTTTTTCCTTCACGCACAAGCAACAATTTCTGTACCAGCTGAAACTACATGCAGCCTTTAAAGATAAGCTTGAAAATACAGCCAGACTTGGTTTCTAATCCCAGTCTTTGATTAAAGGGGTCGGCGTGGACTGGATGGGCCGAAGGGCCTGTTTCCACACTGTCGGGAATCTAGTCATCTAGTCTAGTCTAGTCAAAGTGCATGAGTGTGCAGGAGGGTGGGTTCGGACTCATCAGCAGTGTCTCATTACAGAATGAACATGTTCGTATAGTAACAAGGGTGATCATATCCATGGATTCATGAGTCAATAGTTGTCACAACCTTAAGGAAGTCAGGAGACGGTGGTGGCATGGGAAGGTGAGATGGTGAACAATGGAGCAAAACTAGGGAAAAAACAGGAAAGCGTGCATTAAAACAAAAATGCTGATGACACCCACAATGGTCAAGTATGAATGATATATCTTTTATTCAAACTTCAAAGCATTTAATTTAAAAGCAATAATTTAAAATTGTTTAAGCTTAATAGGTAAAGCAATCGAGTTCCTTATTGACCCTGAAGAAAGTAGCCCGCAAAAATTATCAGTCTCTGCAGTGTGTATTTATCTTCTCAAAAGTCAGTTTGGCTTCAGTGACAACTCAAGAAAATCTTGAAGAATCCAGCAGCAGAGATTTCTGCAAGTGGGTTATCAGCCAAACACAGAACTGTTCTCAAAGATAATAAACCAGGATTCTAAAAGTGTTGATTATTCTTCTTTTTTATTTTAAAGTTACAAATAACAAAATAAATTATTAATACTAAATCCAAATTATTAATACTAAATGCAAATTTTAAAATATTTTTAAAACTATGGATTTTTGGCATAATGGAGAAACTTGACATCTCACAAGCAGTTTTCAGGGTCATTCAGACAGTTTAGCAGACACTATAAACTTAAAATCCAGGCATACCACATTCAATAAAAAGCAATATTTTCTGACAGTTAGGGATCACACTATGCAGATGCAAGAGAGGGCCTCAACAGCACAATCTTTGAAAGAGTGTGGAATCATTTACACTGTTATTTGGATTTCTGTCCGTTTCTGCATTTTTAAAATGTATTTATTCACAGTGTCTGAAAATCATCAGCTGGGCTAGCATTTTCTTTGTACAAGTTCATTGCAGTGGAGCAATGATGGCAAACAAAGTTTTAGCAATATTCCATTGCAGCATCCAGTCAATGTTTGATTTAGCAGTAGATGTAAATATTTTATTACTTGTAAATGCTAACAGTTGCTGCTTGATGATTGGAATGTTTAATTTGGACAATGACACCAAACAGTGACCACTGCATAGATAGATAGGATGGTATTCTTTCACAATTAAGCGACTGAAATGGGCCCTGGTCCTGTTCTCAACTAACTTGTGCAGCGTAGTTATGAAAAACCAAATCCCAGCCAAATTTTCTTTCCCAGTTGTCAGAATGCTGAGCCCAATTAAATTCATCCAAGTACATAAAAACACACACAATAGGCACAGAATCAAGGACATTCCTTTCACTATGACTCAGTCCTGAATCATCATTTATTTTGCCTAATGTATCACTGCAAGGCCTCAAAAGATCTCAACTGACTCACAGAAACATCTATGGTTTCCTTCTTCAGCAATGTGTAGACATTGCTGTATAACATTTCAGTTGTAGCATCAAAGCTTAAGTTCTTACTGGATTTCAACTAAGTTATTGAGCTCACGTTATAAGTTGCAAAATTCTCACGCTGTAAGTTTTAATACAAGCTGACGTGTTTTGGTCGCTGATGTATATTTTGTATATTTGTTAATGATTCTTGGTCTTGAATTCCATAAGAATTGCTTTTCAATACAGAAAATGCTGGAAGCTTCTCTAAGCATAAGTGCTGCAAGATTGACTGAATATTTACATAACTTAGTGTTTCAGATTACTAATGTATGCAGTATTGAATTTTTTTATAAATAGTTTTTTTTTAACATAAGATTATGAGCTATGCTGAGAGTTTAATAGTTAGGTGATGAATTAGGCATTTATTTATTTGGATATTGTACCTCAGAAATTTATATTACTCATCATCTCTACTGATTTACAGGCATTCAAATTCAGTTTGCTTTCCCTAATTGATTTATTTTTTCCCCATCTCCCCAAAAGCATATTGCACCAAAGAGCCAGATGTAATTCACAATGAGCTATATATTCACATTGTCACAAGCTCAAAATAATGCAAAACTGAATTTAAGTCCACAAACCTCTACACTTATAATAGAAATAGATCTCAAAGAGAGACATCAGAAATATCAAGGATAGAGGGAAGCTTTAAAATTAAATAGAAATTAACAACTTCAATAATATCCAGCTGATGACTGAAGAAGTTCTTCATGAGTTTCTATTCCAAGACAAGACAGACAGCAATGTGATTCTTCAGAATAGAATACGCATGAGGAGCAGGCAGCAACAAATAAATATAAGGTAAGCCTTATTAATAATTTGTTCAAACAGTGCAAAAAGCATTGTGGTCTTGAATAACTATATTTCAACTATTAAGATCATATGCATTTGTTAGTAGCTCTTTACTGCAATAGTTTACAAGGATAGACAATGAAGAGAAATGTTTGGCTTGCATTTTAAATGGAGTCAACAATGGTTGTATGGACAGGCTTTCGGAAAATTTGGCGTCTGAGAGAATTGTAGAATCCTAGCAGTGTGGAAAGAGACTAGTTGGCCCCTAAAGTCTGCACTGACCCTCCAAAGAGCATTTATAGCCTTACCCTCCTGCAGTATTTAATATCTGCCTGACATGTGGAAAGGAGGAGTTGAAAAACACCCCTTGTCCTTGCTACTGAGCTTTCAATTGCAATTGTCCAACAGGTTCAAGGTATTTTCATCTTGTTCAAATGAAAGTGAGGACCGAAGTTGGATGAACAAACTAGCCATGGCACTGCAGCACAGAAAGCCATTCAACTTTGTTGCCATGTGTCTCTTTCTATGGATGAGCTGAAAAGCTATTTAAATTTAACAGTTTTAGGTTCTGACGATAGGCAAACAACTTGAAACCTTATTCCCAAATCAATTACATCATTAAACTTGATCTGCATATTTCAATATGATCTGCATATTTCAAATTAAACCCTTTTTGCTTCCTGCAGGTTTGCTCAAAAGAACAAGTTAATATGGGTCACACAGGAAGTAGGTTTGGTTGATGTGGTACGAACTTTCTTCCTAGTTTCTGGCACTTAGGTCCCACATTGGAATTCCCACCTGTAATAATTCAGGAATCCTGACTAAAAAAGGTACATTATTTATTATTGAACAACAAAATAGTACTACTACTTGTGATATTCACAGGCTAGTCTATGGGATAAACAGTTCTGCAATTTTTGAAAAAGATTTAACCTATTTTTCCAAACTATCTGTTCAGAGATGTTATTACACACTGTTGGAGCAGGTGGGACTTGAACCCGGGCTTCTTGGTCCAGGGGTAGGAACACTACACTGCACCACAAGAGCTCCATCATAACTGTTTTTTGTTGAGCTGAGTTGATTAGTTCCAACTGAATAGGCCATTGCCTGTTGCCCGGAGGACTCATACACAATGATCTCCACAGGAAGATTAATTAGCAATTCCCATGAACCTTGTAGGGGTTATCAGACAACCCTAAATTGTTCCGCATCACTCTCCTTCTTAAAACCCACATTTTCAATCAGGTCTCACATGATATTGTAAGTATTGAGAAAGAGACCATTCATTGTACTAGTCTCTATTGCTCTTCATACTCAGTGCAAGTCCAATCCCACATCTCATTGCATGTCACTGTTTTTATGTCCTTTTCTGTCATGGAATTATCAAATTTGCTTTTTGAAAGCAAAGAAGCTCTTTATATCAAACACTTTCTGTGATAGTAGGTTCCACATACTAGCTGCTCACAGAGTAATTTTCTTTTCTTTTATTCTATTAGAAGTATCAATAAAACTCTGTGAAGTGACATCCATTATTTTCTGATTACACCTTTCTGAAGCACATTGAAAATGCCTGCATGAATCCCTGACATCTAAACTTTTTTTTTTAGAAATTACACAATACTCCCCAGTCTCACAATACAGAGTATGTTTTGGACATGAACAATATTTATCACATAGAGAACAGCATAATTTTAGCCCACACTAAGCACATAATAAAGTATGACACAAGAAAAAATTTGAACTGACCATTTGAAGTGAACACAGATTAGACATTTTTTCAACCCAAAACTCAATTTACTGGAGTTAAACATGACTGATAGTGCTTCATTTGTTTAAAAAGAGTCTGTATTTTCTTGTAAAATAGTAATTTGTTTTGAAATAAATTATGTCTCAATTATTTAAAATAATAAAAACTTACTGTTCGATCAGCCATTTGGAATGTGTTGAGAAATGGCACAAGAATTCCATAATTTTAGTGCCTTGTGGGAAGTTGATTGCTTTTAAAGGTTGTCAGCTATTAACAATATTTTACACCTGGAGTGTTACAATTAGTCATAGGTTCTGAGCAGATGTCATGAGATGTTTATAAATTAGCATTTAACTCCAAACTTCTCAATCATTACCAGAGAAACTTTTGTGAAAGTAATACATCTCTTTTAAAGAATGTAGTCAAAAATTTACTAAAGCACACCCAGATGTCAGAACTGTAGTTAAATTGCTTTTGGTCATCATGCTGTGGTGTGAGTTTGCCTCCAGCTGCGTTTTACCTAATTTGGCACAAGTGCATCAAGACTGCTCTTGATGCAAATCACATTGTTTCATCTGGTTTCCCCATGATGATATCAGTGATGTAGTCCAGGTAGAAGGCTTTGCCAACATAGCTGGTCTTCCCTAGGTGTGGGGCACAATAGTTTGTACACACATCACATTGAGTGTACCGTATCAAAATGCTGCTGACTTCATCAATAGAAAGAAGTTCCATTCGATCAATGTGCAAATCATCTGCGATCATCAATACCACATCTTACAGGTCTGCACCAGATACCCCGGAAGTTGCCACAATAGTGACATCTCCTTGAGAATTCTCATGTTCCTGGTTCATTTCAAGGCTGGATGCCTTACAAGGATGGTGACTGAGGGTCAAGAGCTGCCGCCTGCAACCATGGCTGATGATTCTGGAACATATCTCACTGATTGAGGCTGAACGAAGATATAATGCTTCCCATGAGGAGCAGACATGAGGCCTCGTGAAGACGTCATTCTGATATTTGAATCGGTCAATTGCTACTTTTGTCCAAGGTGTGAATGAAATATCATGTAGACACTCTGTCTGCCAATGGGGTTTATGCATTTGACAAACGTCACTTGCATTCACAAGTCATTGAATATCCTGATTCATTCTTAGCCAGTACCTAGCTTCACATGCTCCTCCTCTTGTGTGTTCAATAGCCAATTGTCCCTGATGTTACATGGACTTGATCCCTTGTGCATTAATGCTTTTCATATTAGGACTTGTTTGCCTTTGAAAATGACTTGTCATGACATACCAAGTTCACCTGTGTTTGGCTAATAATGAATAAATCTTTTCAGATACATCTTTCATATTGTCAGATTATCCATGAATAATGAACTTCCATATCTCTTGGAGCTGTTCTGCAAAATGGAACAGAATGCATTCAAGAACATCAATGAGTGAACCAAGTAAATGACAAACTGCATTATGTCGAATACTAGAGTGAAATGTTGTGCACTCTCTATTGGAATTGTTGGTTTGCGCAGATGGAAGGGTTTTTGAACCAAAGTTGAGAGTGTGGTGTTGGAAAAGCACAGCATGTCAGGCAGCATCTGTGGAGCAGGAAAATCGATGTTTTGGGCAAAAGCCCTTCATCAGGGTGAGAACGGGCAGCACGGTGGCACAGTGGTTAGCACTGCTGCCTCACAGCGCCAGTGACCTGGGTTCAATTCCCGCCTCAGGCGACTGACTGTGTGGAGTTTGCACGTTCTCCCCGTGTCTGCGTGGGTTTCCTCCGGGTGCTCCGGTTTCCTCCCACAGTCCAAAAGATGTGCGGGTCAGGTGAATTGGCCATGCTAAATTGCCCGTAGTGTTAGTTAGGGGTATATGTAGGGGTATGGGTGGGTTGCGCTTCGGCGGGTCGGTGTGGGCTTGTTGGGCCGAAGGGCCTGTTTCCACACTGTAAGTAATCTAATCTAAACCAAAGGCTATAGTTTCTCATCTTATAGAAGGCATACTCTTAGGTTTTTTTAAACAAATAATCTGCTTTGGCAATCATGGTTTTCCTGTGGTCATAGAACTGCTTAAGCAACATCTTGCTGATGGAATTTGCTTGATAGAATCAAAGACGTCTTGTCAATACACAGGGGATATTCTCAATGGGCAATTCTCTTTGCAAAGATTTATTATCCATGACGATAGAAATGCATGGCAAGAGGAAATTAAAAGTCCAAGGTAACATTGCAGAGCTGCTTCATCCAGTAAGGTGAGTGTTTAATATCCTTGATCTCACCTGGATTAGAATGGACTCCATGGCACAATAAATACACCTAAAGAGGTTTATCTGGCTGATGTTGATCTGATACTTCGCTTTGTTAAATACAGAAATCCTTATTGTTGCACTGCTGTCATCGGTATGAGAATGTCACGCTCTGCCTTTATTTCACCCATGACCACGATACTGTCAGCTCTGCAAAGCCAAATTCTCAAAAGTCATATCTGTGTGCTGCTAGAATATACTTCAGCTAATTAAGAGCCATAATGGAAACTCTCAAAAACTGTACAGTCTTAATAGTAACCTCAATGTCATCAGTTGTTGAGAGCCTTTTGCAAACCAGACTCTGTGTTTCGCATCTAGCTTGGAAAAGAATCTTGCACTGGAAAATTTGCCATTAATTCTTCTTCTAGCGTTGAACACTTTTGAAATGAAAGGTTGAGGTGCTGTGGATGAAAGCGTGCTCTTCTGGTGTCATCTTCCTTTCAAGCACAGAAGATGCAGCTGCAGCAATCTGTGTGGAAGTCGACTTTGCCATTTCACTTCATCTCTTTCAATTCCACTCAGAGCTCCTCTTGAATGTGAATAAACTGTACTGCACGTTCTTGGGACAATCAATAACTGGGGTCCTTATAATGCATTTTTTTGTATTCAGCTGACTTTTCTAATCAACCCATTCAGAGATGTTATTACACACCTCTGGAATGGTAGGACTTGAATCCAAGCATCCGGTCCAGGGATAGGGACACTACCACTGTGCCACGAAAGACCCCTTTTATAATGCAATACCATATCACCCTTAACTATTTCACTAGTTTCAAATCATCTGGGTACAGGTGTGTGAGACCAATGACTAATGCATCTGTGTCACACGTGATTTGTTTTGAGACTTATAAGTGAGGTTTGAATCGCAAATTGTGTCAACACTTCAATCTGTGTAGACTTGTAGTATCTCAGATATAGGGAGACCATTGGCTATGCAGCAATTAGAGGGACTATAGCATGGCTGGGGGGTGGGGGGAATCTAAACTCCAGTTTGGGATAGAGAAACCTTGCAAAAACAGAAGGAATCCAATAGTCAAAATGACCCTGAGATGTAGATGCTCCCACATGCACTTTGACCATTTAAAATGTGATGTCAGGCTGTGTCCAGAATGTAAGGGTGTTAAAAATAGATGGAGGACTTCATACTTTATCATTTGCCATGGTTTCAAAACAGTTTTTGTATTTTTTGAAAGTTAAGTCACTTGGGTTTGTCAATAAATACATCTTTTCTTCCTGGAGCAAGAGTCTTTTGCCTTTCATCATTTTGTAAGTGTCTATTTACATTGCTTTCACTGAATGTGAACTCGTCACAACTTCACTTTATGTACCAGCTCAATTAATAATGGAAAAATGGACACATATTTCAAATAAATCTATTGAATACATAGCTCAAAAAATGATATGGAAATACAGTTGATATCTATCAGGCAAACTATGAGTTAAATCTTACCCACTGCACTCAGTCCTCTTTACGCTGGCTGCTGCACAAGGCGAAGAGTATGGACCGAAACAATACACCAAAGCCAGATTCTAACCCAAATGAAACCCTTGGGTTTGCAGGTCAAGCTCGGGTGGAGAATACTTTAAAAGCACCCAAGTTAGGACTCAACAAAAGGACAACTTGAAAGAATCAAGCCTGTGCGGGTTCTTAAAGGAGAGCAGCATGGAAATCATTCCAGAAATCACAAACATTTTGAGGGGCGGATGGATCGTGGGAGGGAGAACATAAAAACGAAAAGTATATTCAACATGCAGATAAATGTAAATATGGCCATTAATACTCTGGATAGATGAATTATTTTCCTGATGCTGATGCAACAGCATTATAACAGGACATGCACCAGGAATGTGCTTGCTATGCAAGTCAATTTGGATATTAACACAGGATATACCCAACAATTTAGAACTAGATTTTCACCAGTGGCCATTAATAATCCATAACACTGTTTAACTAGCTCTAAGTAAAGTGGATCAAAGTACACTTGAGCAGAACTGAACATGCAGGATTGTCATGTAACAGGTAGCATGCATATTCAAATGAAATGACAACTGTGGGCAAGGTATTTGCAATATCCCACCTGTTGTAGTCGACTCTTCTCCATCTGCAGCTGTTGGCATTAAATATGAAGTTAGTAAATGGATAGAAATGATCAAAACACAGTACAAAATACTCATGCATGGATACTTGCAACATTTATTCATCAGAAGCTGCATCCAAGCTAAAAACATTTAGACATTACAAACATTTCAAGTTTGTCAAACTAACAGACTTTCAAATGTTTACAACAGCAAAAAAACAATTTGACATTTAAACTCAAGTCCTGATTTTATTCCATCCAATAACTGACACCATTATCAGGATATGCTTTCAAACAGTGTCTATAAAATGAGATCAGAGTCACATGAAACCAGGTGATCAGACAGGTTTATTTGAAATCACAAATTCAGATGAAGGGGCTGCTCTCTGAAAACTTGTGATTTCAAATAAACCTGTTGGACTATAACTTGGTGTTGTGTAACTTCTGACTTTGTCCACCCCAGTTCAACACCAGCATTTCCACATTGTAAAACAAGATGGTTCCCCTGTACTTTTTAATTAATGTAACATATCTTTCCTCTTCAACCTCTTCAGAGACGCCATTATACACCTTTGGAGCAGATGGGAATTGAACCTAGGCCTCTCAACTCAAACGCCTATAGCTAGTATTCCCAGGTGGTCTGCCATCCTAACCAGGCCTGAATCTGTTTAGCTCCCGCGATCTGATTAGACTGGGAAGTTTTTTTTTAAAACTAGCAAGGTCATATGCAAACCTTGTTTTAAATTTATTTAGTTTATTTTTCTAATCAATCTGTTCAGATATGTTATTTCATACCTCTGGAGCAGGTGGGACTTGAACCTAGGCCTGTCAGTACAAGGCAGGGGGGTGCTTCCCCTCCATTTTATTTGTGTCTCTGTTCAATTAGCTCTAACCTGCAGCAGACCCTGAGATAATTTTTTTTTTCAAGTTTGATGTAAAATAGGGAGAGTTTGCATTACAACTGGTGGGAAATAGAATGGTAAAGCCCACTGAATTCAATCAAGTGGAGAGCAGCATGCAAACTTCCTGTTGTTTTCTCAACTCTGTCAAAGCTCAGTCTAGAACTGGAAGTCCCATGGTCATGCTTCCCACGCCACCAAACAAAAGCCTTTAAAAAAAGGTGGCACATGGCTAGCACTGCTGCCTCACAGAATCAGGGAACCTGGTTCAATTCCTGCCTCGAGTGACTGTCTGTGGAGTTTGCACATTCTCTCTGTGTCCATGTGGGTTCCCTCGAGGTGCTTCAGTTTACTGCTGTAACAGGTAGATTGGCCATGGCAAATGCAGGATTGGGGGAGGTGGGATGCTCTTCGATATGCCAAATAATCTACCTCCATCATGTGGGGACTCTAAGTGAGCAATTAATGATTGTTTAAAGGTTTCATCCTCCCATTGCCAGTATTAACTCCGTAAACAAAATTGTGTATGCTGCTTGTGGTCTCCTATGGAAGATGGTGCATCTCTCATTCAAAGGAACTCAGTGCCTGACCGATGCCCCTCGTCTGGGTGGGTCCAGTTGAGACCTAACCTCTCTCACCCACCCAAGGTCCTTGCAGACAAAGCCCTCCTTCCCCAACCTCCACATTACAAAAGCCCTCCTACCAGACTGAGGTGTGGCCTGGCTTGCTCTGTGATTGCAGACCTCCAGTGGGTTTGATCTCATGGTACCTTGAAGATACTGGGAAGCAAAAGACGCTTTTGTTCCTGAAAGGCATTTAATACTGGCAAATCTTCTCAGAGTAGGCAACATAGGTCTCATAGGCAGGACCCCAACCCTTAAAATCCCCTCCAACCAGATAGGACTAACTATCTGAACTCCCACACTAATGATTCTACCATGCTAGCTGGCGAATTTAAATTCAATCAATTAAATAACTTTGGGACAAAAAGATAGTAATGTTGATCAAGAATCAAATAGAATCATCAATGCAACACACTAATGTTCTTTAGGGAATTGAATAAACTATGTAGAGCTGCTACAGATTGTAGGATATGAGATCAATAGCTACATGCTTATAACTAGACTACAACATCAGTGATATCAGATCATATGGACTGAGGACTTGAACAAAGGAAATTCTAGTGAAAGTTTTAGTTGCTGTATTAAACCATGCCTCTGCAAACAGTGTAAATGGTAAATAAATGTTTACCAGTTTGCACCTGTATGGTGTTTAATCTTCTTCAGTCTATGACTCCCAGAGCTATTATCATATTCACACACGGAGGATATTTGATCTGCAGCAAAACGGTATTCTCTGAAGTGCACTTTGAAATGGCTTGGCTTACTACCTCAGTTGTATTCAAGATGATGGTGATGAAAAAGCTGCAGCAGTTCAAGGAGGCAGCTCCTCACTATAACCTCGCCAGTGACTACAACCCCATAAGTGAACACAGGAGTAAAATTGGCTGGAACAGGTAAAATGAGTTACAGGGCTCCTTTTAGGCTGCTTCATTTTATGATTCCATGAGATTTAGCATGATAGAGTCTCGGAGATGTACATTATGGAAACAGACCTTTTACTTAACCTACATATATTCCTTTGTAGACTCTGTATATCCTCATGACAACTTATTATCTACCCTATCCTTAGGCCATCGGCAAACAAGGCATTCAGTGCCTTTCTCCTCGTCATTTACATAGATCAAAAGACCTGCACCCCTCCGTCAAGCACTCACTCTGTCATAATCCACTACTTCCAGTTTCCCAGCTCAAAAATGAATCACTTAGAGTCATAAAGTCATAGCATGGAAACAGACCCTTTGGTCCAACCTGTCCATGCTGACCAGCTATCTCAGCACCTAGCCCATATCCTTCCAAACTCTTCCTATTCATATATCCATCCAGATGCCTTTTAAATGTTGCAATTGTACCAGTCTCCACCACTTCCTCTGGCAGCTCATTCCATTCATGTACCACCATCTGCATGAAAACGTTGCCCCTTAGGTCTCTTTTATATCTTTCTCTTCTCATCCTAAACTTATATCCTCTGGACTCCCCCACCCCAGGGAAAAAGACCCTGTCTATTTATCCTATCCATGCCTCTCATAATTTCATAAACCTCGATAAGGTCACCCCTCAGCCTCCGACGCTCCAGGGAAAATAGCCCCAGTCTGTTCAGCCTCTCTCTATAGCTCAAATCCTCCAACCCTGGCACACCTTTGTAAATCTTTTCTGAACCCTTTCAAGTTTCACAACATCTTTCCGATAGGAAGGAGACCAGAATTGCATGCAATATTCCAACAGTGTCCTAACCAATGTCCTGTACTCAATACTCTGACCAGTAAAGGAAAGCGTACCAAACACATTCTTCATTATCCTATATATCTGTGACTCTACATTCAAGGAGTGATGAACCTGCACTCCAAGGTCTCTTTGTTCAGCAACATTCTCTAGGACCTTACCATGAGGTGTATAAGTCCTGCTAAGATTTACTTTCTCAAAATGCAGCACCTCACACTTATCTAAATTAAATGCCATCTGCCACTTCTCAGCCATCGGATCAAGATCCCGTTGTAATCTGAGGTCCTCTGAGGTAAAAAGTGAGGTCTGCAGATGCTGGAGATCAGAGCTGAAAATGTGTTGCTGGTTAAAGCACAGCAGGTCAGGCAGCATCCAAGGAACAGGAAATTCAACGTTTCGGGCCAGAGCCCTTCATCAGGATGAAGGGCTCTGGCCCGAAACGTCGAATTTCCTGTTCCTTGGATGCTGCCTGACCTGCTGTGCTTTAACCAGCAACACATTTTCAGGTCCTCTGAGGTAACCTTCTTCGCTGTCCACTACACCTCCAATTTCTACATCTTACAGTTATCACAGAGCAACTTCAACCTTGTACCTTTCTCTTCCATTGAATTTGCATGCATGAAAATGAAAATTTCTTAGTTGGAGACATAAAGTTGAAATTTCAAAGCCTTGTTTTAAATTTGAATTTAATCAAATGCATCCCTTACACATAAGAAAAAAAAACTGGAGATTTTAATTAGCATTTCAAGTGCTTCAGTAATGACAATGTTCAGTTATATTTCTGATTATTTAAAGAACATAAAGCAAGCAATGAATTTAATATTCATTCACTGAAATCACAGAATCATAAAATACAACAGCACATTAGGGGGTATTTCATCCTTTGAGTCTCCAATGCAGTTAATCCCATTCCCTCGCTCATTCTCCATAGCACTGAAATCTTTACTCCAAGTATTTATCCAAATCTCTTTTGAAGGCTACAATTAAATTTATACACACCACACTCATACAGTTCTAGATCCTGATTAATCATTGCATAAGAATATATTTTTGCTCTGATATCTCTGGTTCTTATTATCCAATTATCTCAATTGTATGCCCACTTGCTATAACTCTTCAGCCATTGAGAAGAGTTTAAATTTTCATGCATGTTACCAGAGTTGGACGGTTTGAGTTATAAGAAGAAACTGGATAAGCTGGGGCATTTTTCACCGGAGCTTGGGAGCTTGAATAGAAGTTTATAAAATCATGACAGACACAGATAGGGTGAATAGCAAAAAGGTCTTTTCCCTAGTGTAGGGGACTTCAAAACGAGATAGCGTAGTTTTAAGGTGCGAGGAGCAAGATATAAAAGGGATCTGAAGGGCAACATTTTCAGCAGAGGGTAGTTCAAGTCTGGAATGAACTGCCAGATGAAGTGGTCGATGCAGATACAGTTACAATATTTAGAAGACATTTGGACAGATACTTGATTAGGAAAGGTTTCAAGGGATTTGGAACAGGTGCAGGCAAATGGGACTTGTTTAGTCTAGGAAACCTGGTCAGCATGTATATGTTGGACTGAAGGGTCTGTTTCCATGCTGTATGATTCTATGACTTCATGATTTCAAACAGCTCTATCAAAATCCCTCTTAGCTTTCTCTGTTCTATGGAGATAACCCAAGTGTTTCCAGTCTATCCACATAACTATAATAATCATCTGATACCATTCTAATAAATCTTTGCTGCACTGTCTTCCAAGTTTTGCAGTTCTTCTAAGGTGTGGTACTGTATCTCGAACTGAATATAATATTCCAGGTGAGATCAGAGGAATAGTTTTATTTTAGGTTTTGTCTCAGTACAAAGTCATAACATAACTAAAGCACAGTCAACCCCTTAGATGTGCACCACTTCTTTCAGTCTGTTTCTGTATGGGCAATTTGTATTTTAAATGACACACTGCTATGTGCCTCATAATTAACATTTTAAATTTAACCCTGACCTGTCAGGTATTCTGTACCTTGAGAGGTCCTGCACCTTAAGAGAATTGACACCACTATATTCAGGAATGAGGTGCCCTTTCACTTAGAGGTACATCAAGAAAATGGCTGTGGACCACCACAACTCAAACTTGTGCATCCTGAAATAATTCGTCCCAGTACAGCTACACCATTGACATATGCCCAAGAAGATGTCCTGAACACAAAAACCAGGATAATTCCAAATGGCCAATTAGCCCCACCAGGAGAAGGTGAGGACTGCAGGAGCTGGAGATTAGAGTTGACAGTGTGGTGCTGGAAAAGCACAGCAGATCAGGCAGCGTCCATGGAGCAGAAAAATCTATGTTTCAGACAAATGCCCCCCATCAGGAATGAGGTTTGAGAGCCTCGGGGGTGGAGAGGTAGGGCTGGGGAAGGTACCTGAAAGTGTGGTAAGTAGATGGAGGTGGGGGTAATGGTGATAGATTGCAAAGGAGGGTGGAGCGGATAGATGGGATGGAAGTTCGACAAGTAGGACAGGTAAACACAGCAGTGCTGAATTGGAAGTTTGGAACTGGGAGAATGTGAGGAGAGTGGAAATGAAGAAACTAGTAAAGTCCACATTGATGCCATGTGGTTAGAGGGTCCCATGGCGGACGATGAGGCGATCTTCCTCCAGGCATCGAATAGTTAGGGTGTGGTGATAGAGTAGGCCCAGCAGCTACATGTCCTTGGTGGAGTGGGAGGGGGAGTTGATGTATTTGGCCATGGGGTGGTGGGGTTGGTTGGTGTGGGTTCCTGGAGATGTTTAGATTAGATTCCCTACAGTGCAGAAACAGGCCCTTTGGCCCAACAAGTCCACACTGACCTTCAGAAGGGTAACCCACCCAAACCCAGTTCCGTCTGACTAATGCACTTAACACTATGGGCAATTTAGAATGGCCAATTCACCTGCCCTGCACATCTTTGGACTGTGGGAGGAAACCGGAGCACCCGGAGGAAACCCACGCAGACATGGGGAGAATGTGCAAACTCCACACAGATAGTCACCTGAGGCTGGAATTGAACCTGGGACCCAGGTGCTGTGAGGCAGCAATGCTAACCACTAAGCCACCATGCCTCCCCTCTCTGCAAGTTGGTGTCCTTTCTCGCCAATGTAGAGGAGAGCACATCGGGAGCAATGCATACAGTAAATTACATGTGTGGAAGTGCAGGTAAAACTCTGATAGGTGTGGAAGGCTCCTCTGGGGCCTTGGAAGGAAGGGAGGGTGGAGGTATGGGCACAGGTTTTGCAATTCCTGCGATGGTAGGGGAAGATGCCAGGAGGGGAGGGTGGATTGGTTGGGGGCAATGATGTGACGAGGGTGTCGTGGAGGGAATGGTCTTTCCAGTAAGTGGATAGGGCGTGGAGAGAAATATATCTCTGGTGGTGAGGTCTGATTGTAGTTGGCGGAAAATGCAGAGGATGATGCAATGTATATGGAGATTGGTGGGGTGAAAGGTGAGGACCAGGGGGTTCTGTCCTTGTTGCGATTAAAGGGTGGGGTTTGAAGGTGGAGGTGCAAGAAGTGTAAGAGATGCACTGGAAGGCATCATCAACCACATGGGAGGGGAAATTGCAGTTTTTGAAGGAGGAGGCCATCCGATGTGTTTTGTGGTGGAATGGTCCTCTTGGGAGCAGATGCGGCAGAGGCAGAGGAATTGACAATAGGGGACAGCGCTTTTACAGGAGGCAGAGTGGGAGGAGGTGACCAGTCTATTCTCAATTGTCATTAAACTACTGCAAGGAGTCATTCAACAAGGCTTGCATGTAGCACTTGCTTCACAATAACCTGCTTACTGACACTAAGTTTGGGTTCCACCAGTGCCATTTAATTCCTGACCTCATTATAGCCTTTGTTCACATGTGGACAGAAGAAGTGAATTCCAAAGGAGAGGTGAGAGTGACAGCCCTTGATACCAAGGCCGTGTTCGACATAGTGTGGTATCGGGGGGAAGCTGCCTACTGTGGAAAGCATACTTGGTGCAAAAGGAAGATGGGCTATGGTTGTTAGAGGTCAGTAATGTCAGGTCCAGAACATCTCTGCAGGAGTTCCTCAAGGTAGTGTCTTAGGACTAACCATCTTCAGCTGCTTCATTAATGACTTTCTTTCCACTGAAAAGTTAGAACTGGGGGGTGTTTGATAATTACACAATGTTGAGCACAATTCATGACTCCTTAGATACTGAGGTAGTGCATCTTAAAATGCAATATGATTTGAACATCATCCAGGTTTGGTTTTAGAATTGGCAAATAACATTCATGGTACACAAATGCCAGGCAAAGACAAACTCCAATAAGAAAGAAACTCTCAATGGCTTTACCATCACTGAATCTCCCACTATTATTCCTGGGGTTACCTTTAACCAGAAACTGAACTGGAACAGTCATATAATCTCATTGGCTACAACAGCAGGTCAGATGCTAGGGACCTTGCACCTTATAACTCATCTCCTGATTCTCCCCTAAGCTGTCCACTATCTACAAGGCACAAGTCAGGAGCATCATAGAATATTCCCCACTTTCCTGGGTGAGTACACCCCCAACAAAACTAAACAAGCATGACACCATCCAGAACAAAACAACTCGTTCATTTGGCATCATATTCACCGACATTCACTCCCTTCACCACCAATGCTAATTAGCACCAGTTGGTACTTCCTATCTATAAGATGCACTCCAGTTATTCACAAAGACTCCTTTGAGTTCATCTCCCAATCCCATGGCGACTACCAGCTAAAGGGATAAGGGTAGCAGATACATGGGATCATTACCATCTGCAAGTTTTCCTCTAAGTCACTCACATGCTGGATAAAAAATATCATCACTGCTCCTTCAGTGACGCTGGGTCAAAATCCTGGAACTCCCTCCCTAATGAAATGCAGCAATGCAAGAAGATGGTTTATGTCTTGCCGGGCAATTGGACTTGAGCAATAACTGCCAGCTGAGCCGAGATACCCACATAAATAAAAATGTTCTCCACATCACTTAAGAAAGTCTTTTCTCCTCAGTTTCACCCACATTTACAATACTACAATTAACTGAAGAGTGCAATGAATTTCTAATTGAATTTAAAACACGTTAACCATACATATAATTTAGTTTCATATAACTAGTCAGTGTATAGTCATTTTCAACAAAAAGCCCTTACATTACTTTTCATTCATAAAACATAGTTCTGAAAGAATTAGTTCAGCATTTTGCAATACTAAAAAGACATTAAAATTGATTTTTCTAGCATTCAATATTGTACAGGGAAGGGGGTCAGAATTAATTTTAACTTTGTGAGTTAGTGTGCAACTGATATTGTTAAATTCAGTCTGTTTTACATCTCTGACAGTTTTTATTACCAGTGAAGTTAAGAGCTATTAAAATAAAAAAAATTGGAACAACTACAAAATGGGTTGTGAATATGTTGTTACCTGTTGTACAAGGTCAAAATTACTTCCAGGATCTTTGCTCAAAGGGTAAAAATACCTATTCACATACAAGGGCAGGCGTGGTATGATACAAGTGATTTTACTGACAGAACTCGCTCAGCTGTTTTCACCTGATATGTGATTTATCATAATTATCCATCTGTGCAAGCCTCTATCCACATAGGGGGTTGCCTGAGGGAGTGTTTCCACATCTGACAGGAATTTAAGGACAGGTGAGAGGTGGATTTAAAGTATTTATATTCCTGTAGCATTATTGGAAGGAACAAATGATTTTGATTCTATGTTTGCCAATGCATTCTGCTACCAGTGGATTGGCTTAACTAAATAGTGGCTGACTATTATAACTAGCTAATCCTCTGTGCATTATTGTTAACCTATCAAGATGGCATGAAAAAACTAGGCACCTCAGTCTGGTTTCATATCGCAATGCTTGCTTTTCTAAAATGAGCAATCCAACCATGCATGTCCAGTTAAATGGATATTGTGCTTGAAGCAAAATTGGGTGAATAGGAAGAAAGAAGCACTGTCATTGGTGATAATGAATAGGAGGTAGTACTTGCAGGTGATGGATTGGGGGAAGCAGGTGGTGGGTTGGTATTTGTGGGGTGCTGGGTACTAGTGGTTAATGCTTAGGGATGGTTGGGGTGGTAAAATATGATTCGGTTAGGTCATAAAAATAGAACCAGGGAAAACCACATTTTCTCTACAAAGATCATTCCAAAGCAGCTATTGATCAGCTACTTCTACCTCTTCTTGCCATCTCAGCAGGATAAAATGCACATCAGCTTCAACAAAAGCAGAAAAAAAGGAAGCTAAACCAAAAACTTAAGAGGACATCCACAGAAGACAGGCAGAGAATTAAGCAAAAGTATGGATGGAGGAAGAAATAGCAACACAAAGGCAACAGCGATAGGTGAGTGAGTTGTCACATTTCAAAAATTGTGTTTCGTTATGAAAGTATTAATCATATACATGTGCACATTAACATTGTTTTCATATATATGGGAATCAGCACAATTACCTTCAGGTGAAGGAAGTTTGATGAAAGAAGCTAATGCAAACTAGTTTTGCAAACATAATTCAATTCTCTATTACAAATAATTTATAAATGATCTGATGTCACATTATTTTTTGTTCATGAGCAAAACACACAGCAATGTGGATATTAATGCATCAATGGTGCGGTGTTATGTCTTCGGAACAATAATGTAAAGAATCTGAATTCAACTCACCGCAGCTGTTTCAGAATTTGAATTCAAGTTTTAAAAAAGGAAAACTGATCGTCAGTGAAATCAATCTGCTAGATTAGATTACTTACAGTGTGGAAACAGGCCCTTCGGCCCAACAAGTCCACACCGACCCGCCGAAGCGACAACCCACCCATACCCCTACATATACCCCTTACCTAACACTACGGGCAATTTAGCATGGCCAATTCACCTGACCCGCACATCTTTGGACTGTGGGAGGAAACCGGAGCACCCGGAGGAAACCCACGCAGACACGGGGAGAACGTGCAAACTCCACACAGTCAGTCGCCTGAGGCGGGAATTGAACCCAGGTCCCTGGCGCTGTGAGGCAGCAGTGCTAACCACTGTGCCACCGTGCTATTTGGCATAAAACCTTTACTGACTTACTTATGCCCTTCATGGAAGGAAACTGACCATCCTCACACAATCTGGCCCATGCTCAACTTCAGACCCACAACCACATGGTTGACTTTTACCAGCCCTCCAGTGTAGCCCAGTAACTCACTCGGTTACATCAAACTGGCAATAAATGAGAACTTATTTGAAAAATGCCTGTTTAAGGCTTTCCTGGTAACACAAGGTAGAGAAACTGGCCGATACAACAGGAAAGTACTGCAAAATTACTACTGGTACAATTCCATCATGACAAGTGAACACGCAGTTCCTGGTACAAATGTTGAGATTGGCAGAAAGGTTTGACAAAAACACAACGATGGAAAGAAAGGTTAAGTATGAGACAAAGTGTGTATTAATTGTAGAGTCCCTCCTGTCAGTTTTCAGATGGAAAGCTACAGCAACTGAACCATGCCCAGAAATTGTACTTGATATTATAGCAAAACACAATTTGTTGTAATTTTATATTAACTAAAATATGAAATAAGGAATAAATATTAAAATAAAAACAGAGCTTATTTGTTCGTGATGTTGAGCAGCTACTCTAGTATTTCCAAATTTTAAAAATATATTTCTTTCTGACTTTAAAATGTAGTCCCACAAATGTATTCAATAAACAGGCCAAAATGTATTCCTAAAATAAAAGGAACCTGTACAGAATGGTTCCCAAAAGGCATTAAAGAAATAGAGTCGGTGAGCAATTTAATTATGTAGCAGACTAATATATACTAAGAATATTTTAATCAATAATGTTTTCACCTACAGGCAGGGCAAGGGCTGAGTGGGAATATTTATAAACACATTTATATTACAATCAAGACCAAGTCAGGGAATTTCCATACGAGTTTATAATTCCAGATATCAGCCAACTCTGTGGAGAATGTTTATATTAAGATTTTGGAGACGACAGCAGAGTCGAGGATAAAGACTTAGTCAGGATTATTTTCAAGAATTTGGTTCAATTAGGAGCTTGGAACTTTTCTTTCACATTCGCATGACTGATTAGGGATTGAGTTTCAGATGGAATTCCATGCCAAAAAGCAAAGTGTTTTTTAAGCAAATTGTTTTTTAAGCAAATTGTTAGAAGAAAGACAGATTGGTGCTGGGATAGTCAGTAAATTAGGAGTCCATTCAACTTTGGGGAATTTATTTGCTTTTATTGCACACAAATATCTCTCCCTATTATCATCTTTTCATATGCAGATTGAAGCTTTTTTCCCTTCACTTTCAAAACAGCAGTAGCTATTTCCCACACTCCCTCTGCTCGTGGATTCTGACTGCGCACTGTAACAACAGAGTGGGAAATTTAAACCAAAAGTAGAGTTTTACGTCATACATGCTGAGATGCAAGGGAATACTTCACAACACAGACATGCTTGCAAACATACACAGGGATTGAATCAGAAAGGATCAAGAAATCATTCAATTTGCAATAACTTTGATACAAAAGAACTGAAGTCTCCTGATGATCAATGTCCTTGGTTTTAAAGGTGGAATCCCAAAGTATAAAGCTAGAGTTAGTAGTTTGGAATTTCTTGATGGAAATGGTTGAGTAGCTAGCCAGCTGTAGAAAATCATAAAATAAAATCTCTTCAAAAGTCAGGTGAGAAAGAGTTTTTGAAGTCGAACTTCTGTTTCATTGTTATGATGAAAGCAAGTTTTACTTGCAGAGAACACAAATACAGAACGTTGGGTGCTTTTATAGATCAAAGCCTTTACCTTTGAATGCTAGAGTTAGGGGTGCTGATATTGAGAGTAGATTTTGTACATAGCATCACTGGCACCTAAACTGACTGCTATTTCAAAATTGTATGGTTAAAAGGATTGGATTCAGTATTAGATAGTCATGTGTTCTCAATCTTCCCAAAGGGGAGAAGCAATACCATCATGACAGAGGCCTGTATTAAAGCCAACTGTCTATGGCCCATCCCAGAGGTTCAGTGGACATCTTGTAGGATGAATATAGCTTGCAACTCTATAGTATAATGGTTTTTCTTGTAGATGGTTCTCTCTGTAGAAGGTTTCAACACAACAGCCAGCATCTCAAACAGATCAGGAAGAACATTCTTTCTAAGTTACATAACTGTGCATGTGATCGGTCACTCTGATGCTCCATGCATGGTGATCAGTGCAGCAACTCAGATTGCAACATTGTCTTCCAGTTGTCATGACGGACGTTGGGGGTTTCCATACAAGACAAAAAAAAGACGAAATGCTGACCAGGAGGTACAGCACAGAAACAATCCTTTGGTTCAACTCGTTCATGCTGACTAGATATCCTAACCTAATCTAGTCCCATTTGCCAGCACTGGACCAATATCCACCCAAACCCTACCTATTCATATACTCATCCAGGTTCTAATTGTATCAGCCTCCATCACTTCCTCTGCAGCTCATTCCATACTCGCACCACCGTCTGTGTGAAAAAGTTGTCCCTTAGATATCCCTTTTATATCTACCCCTCACCCTCAAACTTCTAGCTCTGGATCCACACACCCCAGGGAAAAGACTTGTCTATTTATCCTATCTACACTCCTCATGATTTTATAAACTTCTATAAATGTCACCCTTCAGCCTCTGATGCTCCAGGGGTGACATTTATAGAGGTTTATAAAATCATGAGGCTTCAGCCCCAGTCTATTCAGCCTCTCCCTATAGCTCAAACCCTCTGTGATGATTGTTTCCAAGATGTTTCTAGGAGGTTATTGGCAAGTCCAGCCACACATGCAGCAGCCTTCTTCTGGGCTGCTGAATATGTTTTCAAAATAGTCATGAAATATATTTCTGTATTTCTATTTAAAATCAGTTTTACTCCATTCGTGACAGTAACCACTGAGGTATGCATGAGAAAGCCTAAATGCTCACACTATAATAGAGACACATCAGTCCTAAAAAAAAATCTTAAAATTACTTGCTTCCAGCTGTGGAGCATGATGGAAGAAGAAGTAGGGATTATAAATTGGCAACAATTAAAAATGGGTCAGAGAATAGAATCATGGCAGGTTGAGGACAGATAAAAATGGTGCAAATGTGTTGCTGGTCAAAGCACAGCAGGTTAGGCAGCATCTCAGGAATAGAGAATTCGACGTTTCGAGCATAAGCCCTTCATCAGGAAGCTTATGCTCGAAACGTCGAATTCTCTATTCCTGAGATGCTGCCTAACCTGCTGTGCTTTGACCAGCAACACATTTGCAGCTGTGATCTCCAGCATCTGCAGACCTCATTTTTTACTAGATAAAAATGGTGGCCATCTTGAAGATGAAGAAGCTTAAACAGCTGGAAATTGGGCCTGGGTGTAGAGAGGGCTAGACAGACTGTAAAACAAAATTAAAAATAAAGTTGTTAAAAACTTAACAACTAAAGATAAAGCTGCTAAGAAAGACAGTATTCATTTGAAAAATTCTGGCCTACGTCCTTGAAAATATTCAGGAACCGTGTGTGGCCACCCAGTGGGCAGAGCAGGTTAGTACATGGAAATTTTCAAAAGTGACCAGGAATACATATTTCACATGACTACAGGAAATTATGGTGGGAAAAGTCAACACAAGAATGAGAAAATAAAGCATGAGGGCTAGAAATAAGGTGTCATTGGCAGGACATGTGTGCAAATGCAACATTCATAACAGATGTGGTACTGTTCAAAGGTCCAAAGCTTCAGCAGCTAATTTTAAGCGCCACTCTTTGTATCAAATTACAGTAACAGTCTATAAGTAGCATCAGGTCAATTATGATTTTGGACACACTGGCAGCAACATCTTAGATTAAATACTACATACAAAAGATCACAACTATATTTTTCATGTACATATATAAGGTTTAGTGGAGAACCAAGCTGAAAGAAGTGTAGAAGAGGTCTAAAAAGGAGAGAGAGAGAGACTTTGAGAATGATTAGACATAAAACTGAAGTCAAAAGGTTTTACAAATATATACTTGTATGGAAATTTGCATTGGATTATGCAAGTCCGAAGTGGCACATTATGATTGGATGAAGTAAATTGCTCCATTTTAAACAGAATACACAAAATTTAAGGTTTTGAAAGCATGAATGGTTTCAGTCAAGTAAATAAATGGGAACGACCAATAACCAGAGAACACAGATTTAGAGTGATGGCAAATGAACCAGAATTTTTTTCCAATCTTGCAAGTTCTTGTGATCTGGAATGCACTGCTTGAAAAGGTGGTGGAAGGAAACACAATAGCAACATGCAAAAGGAAATTGGACAAATCCCCAAGAAGAAAAGTTGCACACTTTTGGGGAAAGATGAGGAAGTGCATCAAGTTTGACAGCTCATCCAAAGGTTCAGCACCAGTATGATAGACTGAGTGGGCTCCTTACATAGACTATTATTTTATGCAGTGGACATGACATTCTCCCTCTGTCCCCAAATATATTTGAGTGTGGATAGTAGAGCAGGTGACATTCCCTCTGACTTCACACCCACACCTTACCCATTTTGTAAATTGTGCAGGCAGCCTGCCCACCCCTTAAGCTGATTGAGTCCCTTAAGTGGTCCATTAATGGCTATTTGGTAGCACTAATCTCCCTCTACAGCTTTTTAAAGTTGGCGAGGAAGAGGCTGAGGCATGGTTGTAGTCTAGCAGCTTTCATTAAGGGTGCTGCTGTTGGACTTTGAGAAACTTCCCTGACCCTGCCAGCAGTACCCACCAATTCCAGCTCCCACAGGAGTTGACCAACTTTAATCCCCCACACCAGCATCTCAACACCATCCACTTTTTCCTGCTTGGACTACAGCCAGGGCTGTCAAAGTCCTTGACTTAACTTCAAGTTCAGGTTCCATCAGTCTTCTTTCTTAGGACAGCATAGATAGCAATTGAACATGCTCTGCAGATTAGCAAACAGATCTTTAAGGTAAGGGAGCAGAGGTGTAGAGATGTGAGGGAAAACCTTTCAACCAGAGGGTGGTGGGAATCTGGAACTCACTGCCTAGGAGGGTGGGAGGGCAAAAGCACTCAAAGTTTATGAAGTAAATGGGATTAGATCAGTTTAGGATATCTAGTTGGCATGGACGCGTTGGACTGTTTTTGTGTTGTATAACTCTATGGCTTTAAGTATTTATATGTGCACTTGCAATGCCAAAGCATGCAACACTATAGGCCAAGTGCTGGAAAATGAGACTGGAGTAATTAGGTGATTGTTTTCATTAAGTGCAGAAGGGCCTTCTTCTGTGTTGTAGGTCTCAGTGACCCTCGGACAGCACTTCCTTCTTAACTGGGAACACATGCTCCCCTCTGAAACTACTAATGTTGCCCCCGTATTATATGATAGCAGGACCGCCAGCTTTTCATCAGGCAGGCTGACAAACAGATTTTTGTTTGGACTATTTGGGGGTTGAAGGGGTAGGAAGAACTGTGAGGAATACAACGGTTGCCCTTGCATCTCTCCATGACAGCATTGATAGGAGGGAATACTGCACAGTCCTTGTGGAGATGCAGAAACATTTTCACACTTATTAAACCGATCACGGAGTGTGGAAGTATCATCATTTAATGTGTATAAATTCAGACCTTATTCAGCAACTTCAAACTGGGCATACATGAGGTGCTATGAGGCATTAGAAATCACAGTATTGTCTTACAATGCAATCTTTACTGGCAGGGTCTGGCATATCTATGACTCTGCTGTTACGATCAAGGGAGAGATTAGTTCTGGTTCAATGATTGAGCAATACCGGCCATACCTAAGGGAAATTACAACACCACACTATGTGCATGCTAAGCAGCAGAAGCAGCACGTGAGAAGTGATCCCAGAACCACCAAACCACATCAAAGCTCTCCAGTGCAACCTTGTCAAATCCAGAGTGTTGAACAATCAAACAACTAACATGAAAAGGAGCCTCCAAAACTGTTCCTATCTTCATCAATGTTGGAGCCCAACATATCAGCATAAAAGCCAAGATGTGCCAGAAATCTCAAGTGAATTATCTATCGTGTTCTCCTTCTGAGGTTTTGACCATCATAACTTTCAATGTTTGGCCAATTTGACTGACTCCACATGGTGCCAAAATATGTCTGAAAGCACTGGACATACTGAGTGGAATTTTATAGGAGTTTGAAAAATATTGGCTACCTATATATGTGTGGCAGAGTCGGGTGACAAGGATAATGAGGCCCATCACTGAAAATAAAGTAAAGAAAGTTGTGAACACAGCCCAGACCATCTTGCAAGCCAATCTTCCATCCACTGACTTCATCCACATTTCCCCTTGCCACAGAAAGGCAGGCAAAATCATCAAAGACCCTTCCCACCCTGTTTATAATCCCTCCCAAGCTCTTCTGTCAGACAGAAGATACAAAGATTTAAACACATGTACCAACATGTTCAAGCACAGCTTCTTCCATGCTGTTATTAGACTTCTGAATGGACCTCTCAAATTTCAAATCTAATGTTGATCTTGCCTTTTGTGCACTTTCTTTGCAGCTGTAACTTTATACTCCTCGCTCTGTTCAATCACCCTATGTTCTTTGTATGTCATGATCTACCTGTACTGCACGCAAAACAAAATGTTTCACTGTACTCAGGTACATGTGGCAACAATAAATCAAATCAAATCAAATCTAACCATTACCCTAACCCTTTCTCAACATCAAGATCAATTTGTGTCTTTTCATTCACAAGCGGTGTGATGACAATCTTGCTAGGCAGCAGCATGTTGTTTATTGGCAATGAATAATGACTGTTAAATACCTTGTTAACAATCCAATTTGCCTCATTAATATTCAGCTTTTCATCTTACCAAACAACTTTGATTTTGGGAAAATTCAACAAGAAAGCAGAACGAGCTTGTGGCAAATCCAGTTTGTTGCTTGCTCCCAATTATCTCCATTTTTGAAACTAGGGCACCTGCCATATGCACCATGCCCATGGACATTGGCATCTGACGTGCTGCCAGCCTCTAAAACCATCAGTGGGCTGCTTCAACAACTATCATTGTAATTTCTGCTATCTTTCAGTGTCATTCAGAGTAGGCACAAAGCCAGGAAGCTTGTCATAGTTGACAGCAGGACTCAGTTAAATCAAGGGGGATAGCCTTTCCTCAGGGTTTTAGGCAGAATCAGTGAGGGACAGTCACTGATAACAGTTCAAACCTGCTCAAGGTGGTCAGATTCAGGATCTTTTGCTTATAATGGGTAAGGAGCTAAATAACGGGTAGCACACCCCCTGCCTTGACTCTTTTTGCCCTGTTGTGAGCTGTTACTCGCATGGAATGAGAGAGAGAATATGAGAAACTTCCCCGAAGTAAGGTGCAGGCATATGATAATTTGAGAGTTCTATGGCATTAACTTCAAGAAAGGATCTTGTGCAAATGACTTATTGTTTTCTGAAATTGCAACTTCATTGGAATTGCAAATAAGCTAGTAACTGGAGAGGTTAACAAATTCAATAATTTAAAATCTTTCCCCAAGCCAGTAAGTCATGACCAACATCATTACTATTCAGAAAACAGGCTACAGCTATCACCAAGTTTGAAGATAGTAAATCAGGATGTTGGATGATGAAAACATTTTAAACATGAACAATTATAGGATAGAATAAATAAGGCATTAAACGTTTCCACAGTTCTGATGTCCCACAATAGGAAGTCATGGGATGAGCCCTGATTTCAACAATTAAAAACATATGGAATGGCATATTTGGTCAGCCCCCTCATCAACCACTACAGGGTGTTGCAGATATATCCTTTAGGACTTGACAATGGTAGGCAGTAGAGGTCCTATGACAGAGCAGTGAAGCCCCCACTTTGAGTACATTATGTGTCCTTGTGACTATCAGTGCTTCTTCCAAGCAGCGTTCAGAATGGAGGACACCTCCATTAATTGGAGATGCAGGTAGCTGGTAGTCAACCAAGCCCGGTTTGATTTAATACCATGAGTCTCTATTAGGTCAGGAATCAATGTTGAGGATGCCTAGGGCCACACATTTCTAATTGTATATCACTGCACTGCTACCTCTGTTAGTGGGACAGGATGCATCCAAGGATGGAGTTGGTAGAAAGTGAGGACTCCAAATGCTGGAGATCAGAGCTGAAGAGTGTGGTGCTGGGGAAGCACAGCAGGTCAGGCAGCATCCAAGGAGCAGGAGAATTGATGTTTTTGGCATAAGCATCGATGTTTTTGGCATCAGGAATCAGGAAACGCCAATTCTCCTGCTCCTCAGATGCTGCCTAACCTGCTGTGTTTTCCAGCACCACACTCACGACCCTACATCCAAGGATGATTTGGATATTGATCTGCAGAGGAGTCCAAGATATTGACAAACATTTTTCCTTTGCTGAAAATGTGTTGCTGGAAAAGCGCAGCAGGTCAGGCAGCATCCAAGGAACAGGAGATTCGACGTTTCGGGAAGAAGGGCTTATGCCCGAAACGTCAAATCTCCTGCTCTTTGAATGCTGCCTGACCTGCTGCGCTTTCCCAGCAACACATGTTCAGCTCTGATCTCCAGCATCTGCAGACCTCACTTTCTCCTCAAACATTTTTCCTTTATTGTTCCATGTGATGTGGGCATCGCTGAGAGGGCTAGCACTTGTTGCCTGACCTAGTTGCCTCTCAACTGAGTGTGTTGTTAGGCCTTTTCAGAGGGCATATAAGAGGCAACCACCTATTATTGTCAAGTCAAGTGCAGGCTACACGAGGTAAAGGTTACAAATTGCCTTCTCTAAAATGGACATTAGCAGAAAACAGATAGGGTTTTACTACAATCTGGTAGTTTATTGTTTTTCAATTCTCTCACTAGCTTTCTCAACCAGCTTTGTTAAATTAATTGAATTTATATGTTCCCATTGCTTTGATAGCATCTGAGAGCAGGAGTGGAAGTTTCTATGCCTGTCCAGAACTTTCAAAAGGGCTTGGGGAGGATTTAATTGGGTAGAAAGGAAACACTTGAGATCCTGATGGTGGGTTCAAGTTCTGCTATTGAGTTATCAGTACTTTTCAGGTGGGTCTGCTTTCCAGTCAGGAACCTCATTCGCAATCATTAGCTTGTTATCAACAGTCATCAATATCTTTGGCTATTGGAACAATGATTATGGATGTACTCTTCATATCCAACAGGAAACATGTATGTTTACAAACCAACTGGATATACGAGACTTATACCTAGCAGGGTGGATGACTTCTTCCAGTATCAATGTACAATTTCAGTTACATCACACTGCAAATTTTTGCTATAAGTTCTATGTTACGATCGAGCCCTCCACAATCACCTGATGAAGGAGCGTCGCTCCGAAAGCCAGTGTGCTTCCAATTAAACCTGTTGGACTATAACCTGGCGTTGTGTGATTTTTAACTCCAGTATCAAAGAGTAAAAACACCTTCCACTCTTTGTATGCTTCATAGGCAATCAGTATCTTTATGCAAAGATTTATAATTTTAGGACTGAAACTGATCCACATTGATCAGCTCATGAGAAATTTCAGTCATATGCAATCTAGCTTATGGATGTTTAATGTTTACACTATCATGGGTGAAGTCTAACTGGGACAACAAGCCAAGCATAGCAAGGCAGCCACACTGAATGATGCCAGCAAACATAACAGGGGCACAGAAATGGGGCTGAACTCAAAATGGGGCTCAACATTTTGTGATTGTATCCTTGTCCCATGGGAGTTGTTGATGAATAGCAATAAAAATGCATATTTTCCCAGTTGTGATGAAAGATCAGTAACCTACCACAAGGATATATTTTGCAGCCACTGCTGTTTGTCATTTTTATAAATGACCTGGATGAGGGTTAGTAAATTTGCGGACAACACAAAGGTCAACAGTGTTGTGGATAGTGCCAAAGGATGTTGTGGGTTACAGAGGGACAGAGATAAGCTGCAGAGCTGGGCTGAGAGGTGACAAATGGAGTTTAATGCAGAAAAGTGTGAGGTGATTCATTTTGCAAGGAGCAACAGGAATAAAGAGTATTGGGCTAATGTTAAAATTCTTGGTAGTGTAGATGAACAAAGATATCTTGGTGTTCTTGTGCATACATCCTTGAAAGTTGCCATCTAGGTTGATAGGATTGTTAAGAAGGCATTTGGTGTGTTATCTTTTATTAGTGGAGGGATTGAGTTTTGGAACCATGAGGTCATGCTGCATCTGTGCAAAACTTTGGTGTGGCCATACTTGGAATATTATGTACAGTTCTGGTCACCGCATTATAGGAAGGATATGGAAGCTTTGGATAGGATTCAGAGCAGATTTGCTAGGATGTTGCCTGGTATTGAGGGAAGGTCTTATGAGGAAAGGCCAGGTACTTGAGGCTGTTTTTGTTAGAGAGAAGGTGATTGAAAGGTGACTTAATTGAGACTTAGAAGATAACCAGAGGGTTAGATAGGGTGGACAGTGAGAGCATTTTCCTCAGATGGTGATGGTTAGCGTGAGGGGACATAGCTTTAATTGAAAGTTGATAGATATAAGACAGATGTCAGAAGTTGTTTCTCTTCTCAGTAATAGGGACGTGGAACAGTCTGCCTGCAACAATAGTAGACTCACCAATTTTAAGGGCATTTAAATGGTCGTTGGATAAACATATGGATGAAAATGGATTGATATAGGTTAGATGGGTTGCAGATTGGTTTCACAGGTTGGCGCAACATTGAGGGAAGAAGGGCCTGTACTGTACTGCAATGTTCTATGTTCTGATAATGCCTGAGCTACAGAAGGTTGTCGCTTCTTTTCTGTTTGAACCCAGGAAAATGTGTGAGAGGAAGTACCACAGCTGTACCAGCCCTGTTACATTGGTAGCTGTAATGAAATGACAGACATTAATTACACAGGAGACATCTAATGGAGATGCCTGCTATCCAACCTCCAATATGACACTCCTCTCATGTCCTTGGACTCCTCCATCGGCAGAACATAACAACACGACGGTTGGAGGAAGAGCGCCTCATCTTCCGCCTGGGAACCCTCCAACCACAGGAATGAACTCAGATTTCTCCAGTTTCCTCATTTCCCCTCCCCCCACCTTGTCTCCCTCAACTCAGCACCGCCCTCCTAACCTGCAATCTTCTTCCTGACCTCTCCGCCCCCACCCCACTCCAGCCTATCACCCTCACCTTGACCTCCTTCTACCTATCACATCTCCATCACCCCTCCCCCAAGTCCCTCCTCCCTACCTTTTATCTTAGCCTGCCTGGCACACTCTCCTCATTCCTGATGAAGGGCTCTGGCCCGAAACATCGAATTTCCTGTTCCTTGGATGCTGCCTAACCTGCTGTGCTTTAACCAGCAACACATTTTCAGCTCTGATCTCCAGCATCTGCAGACCTCATTTTTTACTCCTCTGCAGTGGCAACCTTGCAATGGTAGCTCATTCACAGGGGCACTATTGAATACAACGGCAAATACCCTGGTGGAGCCATCCTTTTGTGGCATTGTAGGCAGTTTCTCTTGTCCAGATTAATGGCACAGGCCTCTCGAGCCACCACTATCCAGGCTTCCTTCATCTGCCGAGATGGTCTCTTTTTGCCATTTGTAGGGAAAAGAACTTCCACCTCTCCTGTGGCACTGGATTCTGCCTGTTCTCTGGCATCTCTTCAAAGACCGAAGTTCAGTCTGGTTGCCTTTTAAATGTGATGCCTGTATATTGGAGCCCAGACATTCTGGTCAGGCTTCAGAACTTGTAACTTTCAGAGTTTTTACTCACACACAAATAAGCATGAGGGTACCTGACCCAACCCTGAGCAGATGTTCCTCTCACCTTTAGTGCCTACATGCTTCATCTGAAGAAAGAAAAACTCTGGCCCAGGTCTCTGGAGCATTAGTCTGGGCCTCTGGATTATTTGTCCGGTTGAATTACCACTGCACTACCATTCCCATGAACTTGATAATGTTAAGAAAATAACTCAGTTTAGTTTTAGAAGGGAAGGAAGAAAAAAAAAGGTGTGTCTCAGTGTGTCGAGAAGTCACCCTGCAGCATCTTTTCATAGCCTGTTAGTTAAACAGGACACCATTAATTCATTCCTCTTGGTTGGGAACAATATATGGTGGAAATGAATTACGAAAGGTGTGGAAAAAAAGTAATTTCAGAAAAAAAAACAAAAAGCATCTGAAGCTCATGCAAAACTTCAATAATCAAAATTAATTTTCAGCTTTATCTCTTTTAAGCAATGCCTATTCATTTCATCATGTACTAACCCTATCACTTCACTTTTACTGGAAAGAAAGCTATTCATACGGATCCCAATAATTAATTAAACCTTTTTTAACTAGACAAAGATATCTAAGTCCAATATTATCTTCAGCACTAAATGAAATAGATGAAAAAATACCTTAAATCAGTTTTTGAGGACATAAATAGCTTCTTCCATTCCCAATATTCTATTATTCTCAATATGTCAATCAAGTTACCAAACCCAAATACAAAGCATCACATTTTATCATGGAAATTCAAAAGGATTATTAAGAATGAGATCACTCTATGAATAAAATCACCACAGTAACATTAGTTCTACCAACCACTGAGTTAGTAAGTGTTTTTTTAAAATCTTAATCAGAATGGTTGTTCAGACTATTGTCATTTGTATTTGGCCAGTGAAGTTGGAACAACTCCAGAGGAGAAATGGCCTTAAAACAAAATCAATCTGCACTTTGTCCTTTGCGTCTGAGATATCCCCAACAAGGGTTTAACTGCATGCAAGCAAGTCTTTGTTTCAGTAAATACCATTCAAAACAAGAGATTCTTGCAAGTTCAGCTTTTAAATATTCATCCTGAAGGTGGAGAAGTTGATGGCATGCTTAATATTTATTGTCTTCAGTCTGTCTAAGAAAGTGGTGAGTACCCACTGACTTTACAGGAATAGCAATAGGTGAGGGTGGTTTTATTTTCATTCACCGACTTCCTTTCTAGGTGGTGAAGTTTGTGGTTTTCGAAGGGATAGCTGATGATTGCTTAGTGAATTTCTAAAGTATAATTTGTAGATAATGTACCTAGCAATCAAAACACAATAAAAAAAAGGATTTTTAGAGTAGTGCAGGAGGGCAATCAAATGTATTGCTCAGATCTAGGTGCTGTTGAGTCTCCAGAGACTTCTAGTACTGTAAACATCCAGGGAAAAGGGCACTATTCCATCACATTATGACTTGTGCCTTGTAAGTGCTTTGAGGATTCAGAATGCAAATTAATCACAACAGAATATCTGACTTCTGACTTGCCTCCTTAAGTATTGTCGGTCCAATTAATCTGGTCAATAGTGACCACAGGATGGCAATGTTGGGGAAACTGGTGATGGTAACTCATTTGAGAATTAAATATGAGGCGCTTGGATTTTATCTTTCCAATAAGATCATCGCTTGCCGTTTGTGTAGTGTAAATGGTGTTTGTCACTGAACAGCCCAAGTTTAAATGTTGTCAATGTTTCAGTGCATGCAACAAATTGAGCTAACACTGTGCAATCATCAAGGGGCCTCAGCTCTGCTATATAGAGTCATAGAGATGTACAGCATGGAAACAGACCCTCTGGTCCAACCAATCAATGCTGACCAGATATCCCAACCCAATCTAGTCCCATCTGCCAGCACCCGGCCCACATCCCTCCAAACCTTTCCAATTCATATACCCATCCAAATGCCTCTTGAATGTTGCAATTTACCAGCCTCCACTACATCGTCTAGCAGCTCATTCCATACACGTACCATCCTCTGCATGAAAAAGTTGCCCCTTAGGTCTCCTTTATATCTTTCCCCCCTCACCCTAAACCTATGCCCTCTAGTTCTGGACTCCCCAATCCCAGGGAAAAGACTTTGTTTATTTATCCTATCCATGCCCCTCATAATTTTGTAAACCTCTATAACATCTTGGGTGCTTGGGAGCCTCCTGTGAAGTGCTTCTGTGCTGATTCCTCCGGCATTTATACTGGTTTGAATTTGCCACTTCCGGTTGTCAGTTGCTGTCCGCTGCAGTGGCCGGTATATAGGGTCTAGGTCGATGTGTCTGTTGATAGAATTTGTGGATGAGTGCCATGCCTCTAGGAATTCCCTGGCTGTTCTCTGTTTGGCCTGCCCTATAATAGTGGTGTTGTCCCAATCGAATTCGTGTTGTTTGTCATCTGAGTGTATGGCTACTAGGGATAGACGGTCGTGTTGTTTCGTGGCTAGTTGGTGTTCATGGATGCGGGTTGTTAGCTGTTTTCCTGTTTGTCCTATGTAGTGTTTTGTGCAGTCCTTGCATGGGATTTTGATCCTCCAACCCTGGCAACATTCTTGTAAATCTTTTCGGAACCCTTTCAAGTTTCACAACATCTTTCTGATAGGAAGAAGACCAGAATTGCATGCAATATTCCAACAGTGGCCTAACCAATGTCCTGTACAGCCGCAACATGACCTCCCAACTCCTGTACTCAATACTCTGACCAATAAAGGAACGCATACCAAAAGCCTTCTTCACTATCTTATCTACCTGTGACTCCACTTTCAAGGAGCTATGAACCTGCACTCCAAGGTCTCTTTGTTCAACAACACTCCTTTGGACTTACCATTCAGTGAATAAGTCCTGCTAAGATTTGCTTTCCAAAAATGCAATACCTCGCATTTATCTGAATTAAATTCCATCTGCCACTTCTCAGCCCATTGACCCATCTGGTCAAGATCCTGTTGTAATCTGAGGTAACCCTCTTCACTGTATACTACATCTCCGATTTCGGTGTCATCTGCAAACTTACTAACTGTACCTCTTATGCACGCATCCAAATCATTTATGTAAATGACAAAGAGTAGTGGGCCCAGCACCGATCCTTGTGGCACTCCACTGGTCACAGGCCTCCAGTATGAAAAACAACCCTCCATCACCACCCTCTGTCTTCTTCCTTTGAGCCAGTTCTGTATCCAAATGGCTAGTTCTCCCTGTATTCAATGAGATCTAACCTTGCTAATCAATCTCATTTCCTTTTTGAAATGTCCAGCAGTGCTTCTATTCTGGGCTAAGAGGATTGCTATAGCACAAATACAAAATTATTTCTTTTCCTTTTGATTCATATTGACTTTAGTTTTACTGAAGCTCCTGAATATCACATTCAGCTGATTACTACTTGTGTGCCTTGATACTGTATCAATACTTGATACATATTGATACTATAAGAATCCATATTGTGTCTACAAGATATTGAATATTTTTAAAGTGGAAGATAATTCTTGTCTAACAGTGGACTCAAAGGTTGTCAACAGTAGGTCTAAAATGTGGAGTTGAGACTACAATCAGATTAGCTATGATCATTTTGAATGGTGAAGCAGGCTTGAGTGCTCAAACAGCTTACTCCTGATCTTAATAACCAACAATAGTTACTTGGTTACCATGAGACCTTTCAATCTCAGATTTTTATTGAATTCATGTTTCATCACTTGGTATGATCTGATCTGACAATACTCCCAGAACATTAGTTTGGGGTTTTGGATAATTAGTGCAGCAACATCACAACAATGTCTCTGCTTCCCATAAGTGTGCTTTATAAATGGTAGGGAGGGTCAGGAGGTGAGTTCCTACGTGTTAATCTGCTCTGTGGCCAGCTATATTTGCTTCATATCAGAGTCATTGTGAAAGGTGCTGAACAGTACAATCATTGACATACTTTGTCTACAGAGGGTTAGACACTGGTGAAACAACTGAAGATGGTTGGGCCTTGAACACTGCCCTGAGGAATTCCTGCAGGTACAACAAAGAATATTATAGCATAGGTACAGGCCCTTCATCTCTCCAAGCCTGCACAGACACATTTTGATCTTCTCTTACAAGATCTGTACCCATCTATTCCTTTCTTTTTCACATATTCGACCAGAAACTTCTTGAATACTGCTATTGTGTCTGCTTCCACCACTTCCCTGGGCAGTGCATTCCAATCACTCACCACCCTTTGTGTTAAAAGCTTGCCTCACATCTCTTTTAAACTTATTCTCCTCCACCCAAAACCTTGAACTTGTGTCCCCTAGTAATTGACTCCTCCACCCTGGGAAAAGGCCCGATACTTTCCACTCTATCCATGCCATTCACACAATCATATAAATTTCATCCCTCAACCTACTACATTCCAGTGAAAACAAATCCAGCTTTTCCAGCCTTTCTTCATAGCTAAAGTCTTCTACACCAGTCAATATCCTGGAAAACCTTTTCTGTACCCTCTCCAAAGCATCCACATCCTTCTGGTACTCTGGTGACCAGAACTGGAAGCTAACCAGACCCGAACTGCAATATTCTAATTGTGGCCTGAGTTCTAGAAAGCTATAGCACAACTTGCCTATCCTTATACTCAATGAAGGCAAGCATGCCATAGATCTTTTTTACTGCCTTATCTACCTGCGCTGCCATCTTCAGTGATCTGTGGATCTGCACACCCAGATCCCAATGCATGTCAATACACTAAGGATTCTAACATTCATTGTATAATTTCCACCTGTACTTATCCTTCCAAAATACATAACCTCACATCTGCCATTTTACTGCCAAGGCCTCCAATTGATCTAGATCCTGCTGTGTCTTCTAACATTCTCAACATCTGCAACTCTACCGTCTTTGTACCATCTGCAAACTTAGTCATTTGACCAGCCACATTTTTCTCCAAATTATTTCTGTAGACCACAAAACGGCAGAGGTCCCAGCACTGATTTCCTAGTCACTGGTGACAATCACCCATTCTGAAAAGTCATCTGTCCACCACTACTTTGTCTTCTATGATTAAACCAGTTCTGTACCCATCTTGCCAGCTCATCCGATGCCATGTGACCTCACCTTTTGCACCAGTCTGCCATGGGGGGCCTTTACTGAAGTCCATTTAGATAACATCAACTGCTATGTCCTTGGTTTGAGATGTTTCATCTCCCAATAACAACGTGTTACTTTTTGCTGGTATGACTCCAAAGTATGGAGAGTTTTCCCCTGATTCCCAGTGACTTCAGTTTTGTGAGGACTCTTTGATGCTATACTTAGTCGAATGCTGCCTTGATGTGAAGGACAGTCATTTTCACCTCACCTCTGGAGTTCAGGTCTTTTATCCTTGTTTGAAGTAAAGTTTAAGCGAAGTCAGGAGCCAAGTGGCTGGCAGAACCCAAAATGAGAGTCCGTGAGCTGGTTATTATTTTTCAAGCATCATGCAATAGCACTGTTGACAACACCTCATCACCTTGATTGACAGTAGACTGATAGGATGGTAATTGGCTGGATTTAATTTGTCCTACCTTTGTATAGAAAACATGCCTGGGCAATTTTCTATATTGGGAGAAAGTGAGGACTGCAGATGTTGGAGATCAGAGCTGAAAATGTGTTGCTGGAAAAGCGCAGCAGGTCAGGCAGCATCCAAGGAGGAGAATCGACGTTTCGGGCATGAGCCCTTCTTCAGAAATGAGGAAAGTGTGCCAAGCAGGCTAAGATAAAAGGTAGGGAGGAGGGACTTGGGAGAGGGCATTGGAAATGCGATAGGTGGAAGGAGATTAAGGTGAGAGTGATAGGCCGGAGTGAGGGTGGGGGCGGAGAGGTCAGGAAGAAGATTACAGGTTAGGAAGGTAGTGCTGAGATCGAGGATTGGGACTGAGACAAGGTGGGGGGAGGGGAAATGAAAAAACTGGAGAAATCTGAGTTCATCCCTGGTGGTTGGAGGGTTCCTAGGCGGAAGATGAGGCGCTCTTCCTCCAGCCGTGGGGAGGTCTGGGCACAAGTTTTGCATTTCTTGTGGTCACAGGGGAAGGTGCCGGGAGTGGAGGTTGGTTTGGTGGGGGGTGTGGACCTGACAAGGGAGTCATGGAGGGAGTGGTCTTTTTGGAAAGCTGATAGGGGAAGGGAGGGAAATATATCCCTGGTGGTGGGGCCCGTTTGGAGGTGGTGGAAATGACGATGGATGATACGATGTATATGGAGGTTGGTGGGGTGGTAGATGAGGACCAGTGGGGTTCTGTCCTGGTGGCGATTGGAGGGGCGGGGCTCAAGGGCAGAGGAGCGGGAAGTGGAGGAGATGCGGTGGAGAGCATCGTCGATCACATCTGGGGGGAAATTGCTGTCTTTGAAGAAGGATGTCATCTGTGTTGTTCGATATTGGAACTGGTCCTCCTGGGAGCAGATGCAGCGGAGACGAAGGAATTGGGAATATGGGATGGCGTTTTTACAGGGGGCAGGGTGGGAGGAGGTGTAGTCCAGGTAGCTGTGGGAGTCAGTCGGTTTATAGTAAATGTCCGTGTTGTTTCGGTCGTCTGAGATAGAAATGGAGAGGTCTAGGAAGGTGGGGGAGGAGTCTGAGACGGTCCAGGTAAATTTGACGTCGGGGTGGAAGGTGTTGGTAAAGTGGATGAACATTTCAACCTCTTCGTGGGAGCACGAGGCAGTGCCGATACTTCAGAGTGAGGACCAGTTCAGCCAGTCGAAGGAGGTTGTCAGTGGAAGGGTACTGGTTGGTACGGCGGGAAAGGAAGAAGCGGAGAGCTTTCAGTCCTTTGTGATGGGTGTTAGAGTGAGGACCAGTTCAGTTCAGCTACTCCATAGGAGTAGCCATGGGCACCCGCATGGGCCCCAGCTATGCCTGCCTCTTCATAGGATATGTGGAACAGTCCATCTTCCGCAGCTACACTGGCACCACCTTTTCGTCCGCTACATCGATGACTGTATCGGTGCTGCCTTGTGCTCCCACGAGGAGGTTGAACAGTTCATCCACTTTACCAACACCTTCCACTCTGACCTCAAATTTACCTGACTGTCTCAGACTCCTCCCCCACCTTCCTAGACTTCTCCATTTCTATCTCGGACGACCGAATCAACACGGACATTTACTATAAACCAACCGACTCCCACAGCTACCTAGACAATACATCCTCCCACCCTGCCCCTTGTAAAAACGCCATCCCATATTCCTAATTCCTTTGTCTCCGCTGCATCTGCTCCCAGGAGGACCAGTTCCAATACCGAACAACACAGATGGCCTCCTTCTTCAAAGACTGCAATTTCCCCCCAGACATGATCGACGATGCTCTCTACCGCATCTCCTCCACTTCCCGCTCCTCCGCCCTTGAGCCCCGCCTCTCCAATCACCACCAGGACAGAACCCCACTGGTCCTCACCTATCACCCCACCAACCTCCATATACATCGTATCATCCGTCCTCATTTCCACCACCTCCAAACGGACCCCACCACCAGGGATATATTTCCCTCCCCTCCCCTATCAGCGTTCCGAAAAGACCACTCCCTCCGTGACTCCCTTGTCAGGTCCACACCCCCCACCAACCCAACCTCCACTCCCAGCACCTTCCCCTGAAACCGCAAGAAATGCAAAACTTGCGCCCACACCTGCCCCCTTACTTCCCTCCAAGGCCCCAAGGGATCCTTCCATATCCACCACAAGTTCACCTACACCTCCACACACATAATTTACTGCATCCGCTGCACCCGATGTGGCCTCCTCAATATTGGAGAAACAGGCTGCCTACTTGCTGAATGTTTCAGAGTACACCTCTGGGACACCCGGACCAACCAACCCAACCACCCCATGGCTCAACACTTCAACTCCCCTTCCCACTCCACCAAGGACATGCAGGTCCTTGGACTCCTCCATCGCCAGGCCATAGCAACACGATGGCTGGAGGAAGAGCGCCTCATCTTTCGCCTGGGAACCCTCCAACCACAAGGGATGAACTCAGATTTCTCCAGTTTCCTCATTTCCCCTCCCCCCACCTTGTCTCAGTCCCAACCCTCGAACTCAGCACCACCTTCCTAACCTGGAATCTTCTTCCTGACCTCTCCGCCCCCACCCCCACTCCGGCCTATCACCCTCACCTTAACCTCCTTCCATCTATCATATTTCCAACGCCCCTCCCCCATGTCCCTCCTCCCTATTTTGTATCTTAGCCTGCTTGGCACTCTCCTCATTCCTGAAGAAGGGCTCTTGCCCAAAACGTCGATTCTCCTACTCCTTGGTTGCTGCCTGACCTGCTGCACTTTTCTAGCAACACATTGTCAGCAATTTTCTATATTGCTGTGTTGATGCCAATGTTGTAGCTATACTATCAGTGCAAGGCTCGAGCTTAGATAAGTCGACAACACAAGTCCTCAGTACCATAACTGTAATGTCAGGGCATGTAGCCTTTGTAGAATCCAATGCCTTCAGCCTTTTTTTGACATCACACAGCGTGAATCATACTGTTTGAAGACTGGCATCTGTGATGCTGCTGCAATAGATCATCCACTTGGCACTTCCCACTGAAGGGGAATGTAAGCCTTTAGCCCTGCCTTTTAGATGATCTTAAAAAGGAATATATTTCTTTTGTCTTTATCTTCAAAGAAAAAAAACAAACTCTACTATTTCCAAAGTTATCATGCAATGTCCATTAAGTTTTAAAGGAACTTTATATCCTGTACATTACAAAGCAGAGAATATCTATCATACTCTAACATATATTACGCTGACTTGATTCAAGTTATTATCAGTACTGTTATTACTGGCTTTCTAGAGAGTCTTCAGTCCAATGTGTCTGTGCCAATCACCAAGCATCTATCGACACTGGTCCTAATTTCCAGCATTTACCTTGTAGCTTTGTTTGCTATGGCACTTCAGATATTCATCTACATGCTTCCCTAAATCCCCTCTAAACCTAACCTTTGCTTTAAATCTATGGCTTCTGGTTATTGACTCCTCTGCTGAAGGGAAAGATTTCTCCTACTTTTGCTTGTAAGATAGCGTCATAGAGTCATACAGCGTGAAAACAGATCCTTCGGTCCAACCAGTCCATGCCAAACATCATCCCAAACTAAACTAATCTCACCTGCCTGTTCCTGGTCATATCGTGCAAGGGTCCCAGCTATGCCTGCCTCTTTGTTGGGTATGTGGAACTGTCCATCTTCTACAGCTACACCGGCACCATTCCTCACCTTTACTTCCGCTACATCAATGACAGTATTGGCGCTACCTTATGGTCCCACGAGCAAAATGTACAGTTCATCAACTTCACAAACGCCTTCCACCCTGACCTCAAATTCACCTCCCTCCCTTTCCTGGACCTCTCCATCTCCGGCGACAGGCTAGACATGGACATTTACTATAAACCCACTGACTCCTACAGCTACCTGGACAACACCTCCTCCCACCCTATCTCCTGTAAAAGTGCCATCCCTTATTCCCAATTCCTCCACCTCTGCCGCATCTGCTCCCAGGAGGATCAATTCTACTACAGAATATCCCAGATGGAATCAACTTTCAAAGACCACAATTTCCCCTCCCATGTGGTCGATGATGCCCTTCAGCATATCTCCTCCACTTCCCGCTCTTCTGCCCTTGAACCCCACCCCTCCAATTGCAGCAGGGATGGAACCCCCTGGTCCTCACCTTCCACTCCGCCAACCTCCAGATACACCACTGCCACCTGCAAACAGACCCCATCACCAGGGACATATTTCCCATCTCACCCCTATCTGCATGATGAGAGAGACCATTCTTTCTGCAACTCCTTGTTCAGATCCAACATCACACCCACCCTCCCCACTCAGCGCGACCCACACCCCACTCTTAGCATCTTCCTCTGCCACTGCAGGAAATGCAAAACCTGGCCCACACCTCCCCCTCACCTTCATTCAAAGCGCCAAAGGATCCTTCCATATCCAACAGAAACTTACCTGTACTTCCACACATGTTATCTACTGTATCTGTTGCGCCTGATGTGGTTGCCTCTACATCGGGGAGACAGGATGCCAACTTGCGGATCATTTCAGAGAATAGCTCTGGATCAACTCCACCAACCAACCCTCCACCCCATTCCTGAACACTTTAATTCCCCCTCCCACTCCCCAAGGCCATGCAGGTCATGAGCCTCCTCATCGCCAAACCTTGACCACCCAATGGCTCATCTTCTACCTTGGGACTCTGCAACTGTAAGGGATCAATCTGGATTTCACCAATTTCCTTATTTCCTCTCCTCCCACCTTATCCCAATCCCAAGCCTCCAACTCAGCACCATCCTCTTTGTCCTATCTGTCCACCTTCCTTCCCTCCCACCCATCTGCTCCAGTTTCCTCTTCCCCCCGGCCTATCACTTCCACCCCTGGCCCACAAGCCTCATTCCTGATGAAGGGTTTATGCCTGAAACGTCGATTCTCCTGCTCCTCGGATGCTGTCTGACCTGCTGTGCTTTTCCAGCACCACACTCTGATCTCCAGTCCTTACTTTCTCCTCATATCCCTCCAAACCTTTCCCATTCACGTATCCATACAAATGTATTTTAAAAGTTGTCATTGGATATGCATCCATCACTTATATAAAATGTCTTGGCAATAAAGACTAATATCCCAATCTTAATCACCTTATTCACCTGCCCTGTTGCCTTCAAGGATCCATGGCCATACACACCAAGGTCCTTCTGAATGTCTGTACATTCTTGGCCCTACCATTTATAATGTATTTCCTTGCCTAGGTAGTCCTCCCAAAATGCAACATTTTTCAGTATTAATTCCCATTTGCCATTGTTCTGCCCCTCTGACCATCCCATTTAAATTGTCTCATTACCCTTTATTACACCACTAATTTTCATCATATCTGAGATCTTACTGATCAAATCTTCCAGATTTGTGTCGAAATCATTAATGTGCTTTATAAGCAGCATGGGATGCAGCACCAAATCCTGTGGTAGAAATTTGGACACAGATGTCCAGTCACAAAACTAGCCTTCAACCACCACCCTCATGTTCCTGCCACTAAGCTGGTTTGGGATCCAGTTTGACAAATTGTTCTGAGTCAAATGGACTCTTACCTTCCTGACCAGTCACACATGCGAGACCTTGTTAAAAGCCTTACTGAAGTCCATGTAAACTACTTCCACTGCATTATTCTCATCCACATGTCTTGTCACCTCCGAGAAAATTCATAAAGTCAACTGACTAAATATCAGTGATCCTTCTTTAGTTCTGAAGTTGAGTCACAAGTCTTGAAATTTTAACTCTGCTTTCTTTTCACAGATGCTGCAAGATCTGTTGAGTTTTTCCAGCAACTTTTATTTTTGCTTCAGATCTTCAGCATCCACAGTTGTTTTGTTTTATTTAAAGTCACCTGACTATCCTTGATTCATCCTTGCCTCTCCAGGGTGAGACTCATTCAACTTTCATAATTTCTTTCTAAGTTATCTCTACCATTGATGTCAGACTCACTGGTCTTTCGCTCCCATCCAGATGCCATTTCAATGCTGTAATTGTACTAGCCTCCACCACTTCTCCTGGCAGCTCATTCCATACATGCACCACCCTCTGTGTGAGAACGTTGCCCCTTAGGTCCACTTCAAATTTTTCCTCTCTCACCTTAAACCTATGCCCTCTGTTTCTAGACTCCCATACCCCAGGGGAAAAAACCTTGTCTATTTATCCTATCCATGCCCCTCATGATTTTGTAGACCTTTATAAAGTTCATTCCTCAGCCTCCCACGCTCCAGGGAACACAGGACCAGCCTCTCCCTATGTCTCAAATCCTCCAACACTGGCAACATCCTTATAAATCTTTTCTGAACTCTTCCAAGTTTTACAACATCCTTCCGAAAGACGGGAGACCAGAATTGCATGCATTATTCCAAAAGTGGCCTAAACAATGTCCTGTACAGCCACAACTCCTATACTCAATACTTTGGCCAATAAAGGAAAACATAACAAATGCCTTCTTCACTATCCTGTCTACCTGCAACTCCACTTTCAAAGAACTATGAACCTGCACTTCAAAGTATCTTTGTTTAGCAACACTCCCTAGGACCTTACCACTAAGTGTATACGTCCTGCTAAGATTTGCTTTCCCAAAATGCAGCACCTCGCATTTATCTGAATTAAACTCTATCTGCCACTGCTCAGCCCGTTGGCCCATCTGATCAAGATCCCCTTGTATTCGGAGGTAACCATCTTCACTGTCCATTACATTTTAGTGTCATCTGCGAGCTTACTAACTATACCTCTTATGCTCACATCCAAATCATTTATATAAATGACGAAAAGCAGTGAACCCAGCACGTATCCTTGTGGCACACCACTAGTCACAGGTCTCCAGTCTGTAAAGCAACCCTCCATCACCATCCTGTCTTCAACCTTCAAGCCAGTTCTGTATCCAAATGGCTAGTTAACCCTGTACTCCATGAGATCTAAACTTGCTAACCAATCTCCCATGGGGTACCTTGTCAAATGCCTAACTGAAGTCTATATTGATCACGTCCTCTACTCTGTCCTCGTCAATCCTCTTTACTACTTCGAAAAATTCACAGGTTCTCACAGGTTTTGTTTGACAAATTGGAGAAGTCAACATATTAATTGGAAAACATTTACAGTAAAATCCATATAAAATTTATGACATTCTTAATAGCCATGGTCAACATTTATAAACTTTCATACAGGTTATATTATCATAAACGTGATTATCTTAAAAATAGTCATGCACGTCAATTCAACCATTCCATATTTGCTCTTGTGACAATATTGGAATATAGTCAAAATATAAGACAAGCGCAAGCATTAACAAAGACTAACAACACAAGGCACGGCAACAAATATAACTAGTGCACAATTAATATTAGCCAGACATTCACCTGAGAAAGGTCAATATTTAGTGACTGTTGTGACAATACTATGGCTTTAAGAGGTATACTTAGTCCTGTTTTTTTTTGTGAAGAGAGTTTGAGACAGAGATGGTGAAGTGGTCTGCTTCAAGCCAATAAAAAGTAAATGGCTTGTGAGGTTTTGGGGTTTTTGTTTTAAAGGTGGGACAATAGAAGCAGCCTGAATGGATAGGGTCAAGCTCCCACAGAATCAGGATTTTAGTTTTAACTTGCAGTAGTTGAGGTTGTGAAAGCTGCTACATCTCTGATTGCTACAGCTCAAAGCTAGGGTTCTCTTCCAGCAGCTAGAACTGCATGTGAGGCGATGTTAATGAATTTGCCTTTGCCAAGGATGTGTGTATTCTTAAGTACTTCTTTACTTTTGTCTGTATTTTAACTGTAGTGTATGAATAAAAGAATGCTTTGCTTCAATCCTGGTAGTTTGACCAATCGAATTGCATCTGCAATGCAACAACAGGCAGTTGCCTTTAAAATAAGAACAAAGAAGCGTCTATGCTATCTTCTTAATATATTTGGGGAATTTGGTCTGGTCCATAGCACTGTGAAAAGCTTAAGGAAAAGATAGACATGCAAGAAAAAGGTTTTGCCATGGATTGTGCTTGCACTTACCAACCTCCACAATACTAGAACAGTTGGGACCTGTGAATCCATTGGGACACTCACATGAAAAAGGTTCATCTGCCAACCCGCTCATGCAAATGCCTCCATTCTCACACGGGTTGGGTCCACATATTTCCCCTGTTAATTGAAATTTTAAAGAAGTCATTATTAAAAGAGATGGCATTATAAAAAGTGATAAGATCAAAAGCTTATATAAAACTGAGCCATGCAAATTGATAGATCACAATTATGTCAACTGGATCATCACCAAAAATAATTATAGAAACCGTGTAGGTAACAATGCAGCAGTGGATTCATCTAATAATTTAATGTTTGTGGTACATCCAAAAGGAATGATAGATCATTGTCACCTTCCTATTTGGTATTTTAAAAGTACCCATTTGCACCTGTTGGATCGATTATGCAACTAGATCATGATGTAATGGACCTTTGTTATTCTAAAAGATCTGTTAAGATGAAGTGCAAAATCCAGTATTGGGATAGTATTGTGGGATTGCATACAATTGATAAAGTAACTGAGTGTTTACAAAGGCATGATTTTGCTGTGTAAAGTACTCATTCATCAAAGTCTGAAGTTTGTTTTTAGTCTGCCAGTTATTAATGGAGAAAACAGTGACCATTCTGATGGACACAGCACAAACAAGGATTCTTCTCTCTAATCTACACAGGAACTCCCATCCACATTCAAGTGATCTTCAGCTTCAACTGGACTGATTCCTAGATATTCCTTTTTTTTGACTTAGATAAAATGACAATCAAGAACCTTCAGTTTCCACATCAGCCTTGGACAAGAACAACAAACCTTTCAATTAATTAGTGGAAAATAGTGGTAGAGTTGATATTTAATTCTAAAGACCCATTTTGAAGAATTTATTTAAAGTCAAGCTATTCGTACAACAAAAATACAACAACATTCCAAGCGTAAGAATAAATGTAAAATTCATAATACGGTAAGAAACATAAATCTTCTGTTGTGGAGGATAAATTAAGGCTGAAGCAGCCAAATCACCCTATCTTGACATAACTCCACTGAAGAGGACTGAAATATTTTTACCTCTACCCTAAAAGCAGCTAATTCTACACACACAAGGGATCCTAATCTTCTTGGCAAAGACTCAAGAGTTCACTGTTCTAATCAACAGTACCAACAGGGGGCTCACAAAGAATAATTACATTAATTAGTGAGGTAGGGGAAGGATACATTTGCATATTTGCTTTGCAATTGCTATTTTGGTGGTTAGGCACCCCTGTGCATCCTTGCACACTCAGCATTAACTTGATTGGTGAGCCCAGCCTCTGAGTCAGAAGGTAAAGTTTTAAGTCCTATTACATAGTCTTGAACACAGACTGGGATTTTTGTGATTTATTTTTATCCCCCACTAGGGTGAGGGCTTTTTCTGGTAAGCAACACCCCACAAGATCAAGCACCAATCAGGTACTTAATTGCTGACTGGTGACTATTCAATCAGGTGTCCTGTTCGACCTAAAGCCCCTGGTCAATCAGTTCCTCATTTGGAATTCTCCACTTTACATTTTCTTAATAGCTAGACTTCTATTCACCATGTAGTAAAAAATGAGGTCTGCAGATGCTGGAGATCACAGCTGCAAATGTGTTGCTGGTCAAAGCACAGCAGGTTAGGCAGCATCTCAGGAATAGAGAATTCGACGTTTCGAGCATAAGCCCTTCATCTATTCACCATGTCAAGCTGTCCAAAATTTGAAACTCCTTTTGGGAAATTCATAACCAGTTCCACATCTTTTCATATACCAATTTCTGCATCAAAAATATCACGTGGAATTATCTACCATTGAGAGTTTAGTTTCCTGCTTTCAACTCAAAGCAAATAGTCACAGAAGATACCAGGAGCTGAAACCATAAAAAGAAATGTTAGGATCACCTTGGAAATTACTTTTTTTATTACATAACCTCCTAACTTAAAAACATTAGCTGTTGCCTTTGTTTCTTAATGTTACCATGTGGATTATATTTTGCAAAATACAATGAAAGGGCCTTTATCAGCTTTAACCATAGTGATCAACATTAATAATGATGGTAATTCAGAATGCAACAGCTTCCAACATTATCTATCATTGCAGTGTTTCACTAAGTTAGTCAAAAATACTTATACCTGCCAGTCCCCATGACCTCTTTCCACTCTTGTGCTGCCATTTTCAGTTGATTTGAGTCATGAAATTCTTCACAAGTTACTTCTAATTCTCAATATATATTATAAGCCAAGGATATAAAACTTTAGTCACCGACATGACATCTCATTTGATCACCATCTTGTATGAATTTGGAATCTCAAACTGAATCTAAGATCCATGAAGGAACAAATTTTCTGTAAAAATAGTGTGCCACACTTTACCCAAGCCGCATGAAATTAGTAAAATGCCAGAAATTGCTGATTTTGCAAGCATATCAGAACCATACATATAGTGTTTCTTTCAATCCAATAAAAGCTACAACAAATCTTTGAGGCCACTCTAGAAAGTAAGATTGCTTCAATGAAGAATTAGTAAGCTTACTTTCTGATCGAAAAGAGGGAGAAGGAGAGTGAGGACAACGAAAACAAAAACAATGTAAGAGGGAGCCATATGAACACAACATATGAGGAAAACAAATCTCTTTAGGGCTACATTTCTCAGTAGAAAAGGAATTAGAACTGTTTGATTCTGAAGAGGAGAATATTGGACTTGAAATGTTAACTATTTCTTTATTCATGGATGCTGCCAGACCTGCTGAGTTTCTTCAGAACTTTGTTTGAATTTCGGATCTCCAGAAATTCTGATCTCAAGTATTTTGCTTTTGCTTTCAATCTCCAGTATTACTAGTTAAGTTATAGTGATTAAATGGAGCCATACAGGACACATAGATGCTATGCAGCCACCAAGGAGTCAAAAGATACCTACATGTCCATTTCTGTCAAAAACTGCTTAGGATGCCTTCTCAGTAAATGGGTTTGCATAAGTTCACTTGTCACAAACATCTGCCAGAGCAAACAGATTCTGTCATCAACCAAAGCACAATGTTCACTGGCCATTTGCCAACCCACACTCCAGTTGACACAGCAGTTGTCTGCCACAGCTAAACATGGCAATAAACAGAATGAAGGAACTGATCTTCACTAGTGCCACATGGGCCAATCACTGACCACAAACCTAAATATAGATTTGCCTGCATAATTTCTTCAGGTTGTTCATGTTATTGAGCATTTGAAGCTTTCTTATGGATTACATTTTGGACACTCCACAGAATGTAATCTGGCTGCCACTGAAGCAATCACCTGATCAGTTAAAAGAAGGTTTTGAGTAACTTGCAGTATCTTTCAGGGTGGCCTGATAGAATTTCATCTAAAAATTGAGTATGACAGGGAGAGTGAGGTTCATCCAACCAAATAGGAGAGGCTGACTGGAAGTTAATGGTGGTGGGGGAGGGTGAAGGTGGTCAATTGGGTAGGGGAAAGGTAGGCAGCAGGAGTAGGCACCCAACAGGGTCCAATAAGGAGCTTTAAGAAGAAATTTTCAACTCCATGAGGGCCAATGCATGAAATGTCCTCACTGCAGTAAAGACTGACATTTGCCAAGCTTGCAGCTTAAACTGTAACTTCAAAACAGAACAAAGGCAGCATTACTTGTGGCTGACATGGTGAGCCTGATTGTTAATGTTTATGCAACTAGCTTTTTTCTGATTGTCACGAGAAATATAAGTACACTGACGTTCTCCATGTGCAGATACATCTCATTCTCTTGTCAGAGACAGACAGGTAGAGCAAGCACAAAGGTTTACAAAACTTGTGGACTTCCTCATGGCACACAGTGCCTTGCAATATGATATGAGCTCTCTCAAATTGTTTAAACAAAAGGAATGCCATTCCTTCCACACTCACTGTTGTCAAAAAGTTGGTTGGTGTCTGAGCTCCTGCTGTACGTGCAGACTTTCCACCATGGGCTCCAGGTTCAGCACAACACTGTGCCCAATTGATGCCAGGTTTCTCCATGCTGTTTGGCCACTGACCATAGACGTCCCAGTCTGGCTGGTTCTACGCTGCACCAAGCATTGATCTATGTGCACCCATCAGTGTTCCTCAGCCACCTGGTCCAGTGAAGTCCTCAGCTCACTTCTTCATAAAAAAAATAGTAAAATCCTGTGCTCCAGTGAACTGGCCCATGTGCTATCCTTTCCCCTTGTCCTGGCTTCTGCACACTTTTACCCCTTTTCTCATTGTGTATAGCTTCATTCTGTATTCTAGCTTTTAAATTATATACAGTGTCAGTGGCTGAACTGTATTTTCTATTCATCTATATGGCTGCCATATGCTGGGCCAGCATTTACTGCCCATCCCTAATTGCCCAGAAGACAACTAAGAGTCAATTACATCGCTGTGGGTCTGGAGTCACATGTAGGCCAGACCAGGTAAGGATGGAAGTTTCTCTTCCTAAAAGGAGATCAGTGAACCAGATGGATTTTTCCTGACATACCGATAATGGTTTCATGGTCATCATTAGACTCTGACTTCCAGATTATTATTGAATTCAAATTCCATCATCTGCCACAGCAAGATTTGAACCTTGGTCCACAGATCATTACTTGGGTCACCACCCCCAAGGCACCAAGCCTCATTCCTGATGAAGGCTTTTGCCCAAAACATTGATTTTCCTGCTCCTTGCATGTTGTCTGACCTGCTGTGCTTTTCCTGCATCACACTCTCAACTCTCTAGATTAATAGTCTAGCAATAATACCACTAGGCCATCACCATTCTCAAATGAATGCTGACAGTGTAAACTGGGTCTGCATTCTCCCAAAACAAAAACAGAAATTGCTCAAGCAACTCTTCAAGTTTGGCAGCATCTGTGGACAGAAAGCAGAGTTAATGTTTTGGGTCCAGTTCTGAAAAAGGGTCACTGGACCTGAAACGTTAACTCTATTTGCTCTTTACTGATGCTGCCAGGTCTGCTGAGCTTTTCCAGCAATTTTTGTTTTTGTTCATCTGCAGTTCTCTGTTTTTTTTTGTATTCTCCCAGCCCTATTATGCAGAAGAAACGGCTAAAATATAGTAAGGGTTGGGAGGATGTCGTCATCCCATTGCCATGTTATGTTAGCAACTGCAGGTACTGCAACTGGTGGCCTGTTGAGTCAATTATGGGCCTAAATAAGGGCCATCTCCCACATGAAAAGAGAGGTCCCAAGTCAGAGTGACAGACCTGTGTTGGACTTGGGAGTATCGGCAGTGAAGTTAAAAGGAGAAGCAAGAGTGGAGGGGTCGCAGAAGCAGACAAGGCAGCTTCAAATAATTAAAATGTGTGATGCCACTACAAAGCATGTAGGTAACTGCTGCACATTTCTCTTTTGTCTCTTGTGATAGAATGTTGATTTAAGACCATATTTACAGCTTAAAACTTGTATATAGATTATCAGGGCTTTTAGTCCATTGGCAGACAGTTGTGAGTATAGTACAGGAATAGAAAGATAATGCAGGCAAATGTGTGGTTGGAGAGGTGATGCAGAAGGTTTGAGATGTTAGGACCACTTCTGTGGGAGATGGAACTTCTATAAACTGGGTGTGGTACATCTGCACAGGAATGGGACCAACATCCTTGCCGAGATGTTTACTCATGCAATTGGGATAGATTTAAACCAGATCAGCAGGAAATGGGAGCCTGACAAGTAGCTCAAAGGGAAGAGAAGATGAAATGGAAATAGAAGTTAAAGCATTAGTGAATCTGGAAGGCAGAGGGAGCATAGGCTAGGTAAAAAAGAAGTGAGTTTAGCAAACTAAAGCCAATGTATTTTAATGCAGCAAGCCTGAGGAATGAAACAATCTGGCTGATGACACAGATAATTATGATATCATACTCCAATGAGCCAATGATTGAGTCTTGGCTGAAACATGGTCAGGATTGGCAGCTCACCATTCCTGGCTGCAGCGTATTTAGATGAGATAGAGCTGTTAAAAAACAAGGAGGGTGTAAATCTTTTCTGAACCCTTTCAAGTTTCACAATATCCTTCCTATTGCAGGGAGACCAGAATTATAAGCAGTATTCCAAAAGAGGCTTAATTAATGTCCTGCACAGTCACAGCATGATCTTCCAATTCCTATTCTCAATGCACTGACCAATGAAGGAAAGCATAAAAAATGCTTTATTCAATATCCTAGCCACCTGCACCTCCACTTTCAAGGAACTTTGAGCCTGCACTCCTAGGTCTCTTTGTTCAGCAACATGCCCCAGGACTTTACCATTAAGTGTATATATCCTGTCCTGATTTTCTTTTTCAAAATGCAACACCTCACATTTATCTAAATTAAACTGCCTCTCCGTAGCCCTCGGCCCAAGACCCTGTTGTACTCGGAGGTAACCTTCTTCGCTGTCCACGTCACCTCCAATTTGGTGTCAACAGCCAATGTACTAACCATACTTCCTATGTTCACATCCAAATCATTTATGTAAATGATAAAAAGCAATGGACCCAGCACCAATCCTTGTGACACAGATCTCTAACCTGAAAAGCAAATCTCCACCACCACTACCCTCTGTTTATGATCAGTAAGTTTATGGATGTCACAAAACTGTAGGGTGATAAGTAGTGAATATAAGAACAATAAACTCTAGAAGGGTATCAATGGACTCAAGACAGTAGAGCAGTGGCAAATGAAATTCAACTCTGAAGAGAGGTAATATACATGGGGAAGGCTGACAAGGCAAGAGATTATGCCATAAATTGTAGGGCCCTGGAAAGTACTGGAGGTAGAGGGATTATGTTTGACATTTGTGCAGATCCCAAAGGTAGCATGTAGAACAACAAGGTGTTTTAAGATGACATATGAGATGCTGCCTTTACTAGCTGAGGCACAGAATACAAAAGCAGGAAGGTAATTCTGGAATTGTATAAAACAGCAGTTGGATCATAACTGGTGTACTGTATGAAGACCTGCTCATCATGTTATAGGAACGATGTATTGCACTAGACAGGATGGAAAGGAGATTTACCAAGAGGCTACCTGAGCTGGAGGGTCTGAACTATAGAGGAAAGGCTGCGGCTATTTTCTTTGAAGCAGCAAAGGTTCAGATGGAACATGATAAGACATTTAAAGAATAAAAAGGACCCAGGTTGGATGGATAGGAAGATATCTTTTCCATTAATCGAGGGAGAAATAGCCATAAACTTAAGCTTTGAAATAAAATGCTAAGAGGGAAGTTGAGGAGCAACATTTTCAACCAGAGTAGCTGTCGGAGTCTGGAACTGACTGCATGAAAGGGTGGCTGAGTAAGGAACTCTTCAAACATTTGAAGTACTTAGATATTCACTTGCATTGCTAAAGCCTCCAAGGCTTTCGGCCAAAAGCTGGAAAGTGGGATTAGTGCAGTCAGATCTTTTTTGATGGGCACAGACATGGGCTAATAGGATTTCTTCAGGGCTGTAAATGTTCCTCCAGTTCTGTATGATTGTTTTCGGAGCTCCACTCCAGGCACTGAAGTCAGCTACCACTACATTCTACTGCCTCCTCATCATATATTGTTCTGAGGAGACAGATTGTCCTTCATTACAAGATGTGCAGCACATCATTCTGTCTATGGTCAGAAAATATTGCTGCTTCTCCCCATGCATGTTTAACAATTGCTGATTAACTTTTCAAAATATTCCCACCACTTCTTCCTGCCACAATCCATTTCTGTCGTATGGGTGCAGATTGCCTTTAGGCACTGTTAGTCGCTTGTAATCTCAGGCCCCACATAATGGTGCAGCCAATGATCAATGTAAACTATATGGGCTGCAACTAGTAAATCATTTCAAACAGAAGGCAAACAGAATTTAACACTGCAATACCAAAATGGGTACAGTTTAATTGCAAACCACAATCATTGTGCTGGCTTTTGAGGATTATCTAAATTAACCGCCTATCTCCTTTTCTAGTGAATTGAGGACACCTACACATGTTTACAGAATTACATTGACCTTTGTCCTGTAGTTTGTAGCTCTCATAATTAGAGTTTCAGAAATTTGCAGCAGAATGAGAGAGATAGTAATCTTACAAAGTAGTGTACCTCAATAGCACGTTACATTGCAAATATATCTGGAATTTACTCATTGCATCGACGTTTATGTAGTAGACAGGAAGTGAGGAATTTCACATCCATATTCAAAACAGAATAATGCATTTCATGTAGAGCAACAGCTTTGCCTAGAGAAGGAGCAAATACGCAATCCTTTCTATAACTTGGTTGGTTCTTTCTCTTTGGCAGAGAACACGACTGTATTTTTAAGTCATGCACAGTTGAATTGTCAACCAGAAGTGCTCCAGGACTACCAGGAGGGGAAATATTACAGTCAGAACTAAAGTTGAAACAGCCATTTGATAGCTGAAAAGCAACAAGGCCTCTGAGCAGATGGAACCCCTGCTGAAAGATGACAGGCACATATTCCTTGGAAGGATGTGTAGTTTATAAACCTAACATCATACTTGCAATGCAAAAGCTCTTGACTATGGCAGGAGACCCTCAGGAGCACAGTAGAAACACCTTCAGTCTGTTCTCAAAGCACCTGGAAAAGAGATCAAGAATCCTTGCTGATTCATGCCGATGCTGGTTTAGGACCAATTTAAATGGAGAAAGCTAATCCTTCTCGTCTTGAGATCTCTTGAGAATTGGGTGTTGAACAATGGACTTCAGGACCAGAAGCTGCCAGCAACTGTCTGGCAGCATCTTGCAACCTGAGACTCTAATTTTGAGGCTGTGACTCACTGAGAAACTCGCCCATGCTTGCCTGTCAGCTCCTACTAAGCTAAGTGGCAGGTGATCAAATGAAGTGATGGAGATAGAATCTTAGTCATCAATTAAATAAATGTTAAATAATAAGTCTGCCATTTGATTCTTCTGACAAAATTGCATAAAGCAGCATCTAACATAGTGAAGATGAGAAGGAAGCCAGAGGATCGGAAAACCTTTAAAAACCAGCAGAGGACAACATAAGAAGGAATAAGATGAAATATGAGAGTAAGCTTGCTATTAATATAAAAGAAGATTGTAAAAATTCTTTTTAGATGTCCATAAGGTAAGAGTAGACTTTGGCCCACTGGAAAATGAGGCTGGGGAAATACCAATGGGGAACAAACAAATAGCAGAGGAATTGAATATGTACTTTACATCAGTGGAAGGCACCAACAATATCAGAACTTCAAGAGAGTCAGGGGCAAAGGTAAGTATCGTGGCCCTCACTAAGGAGAAGGTGCTGAGGAAGCTGAAAGGTTTGAAGATGGATAAATCACCTGACCAGATGGACTACATCCCAGAGTTATGAAGGAGGTATCTGAGGAACTTGTAGAAGTATGAGCTTTCAGGCATCACTGGAGTCAACGACATTCAAGATAATGATCAGCCATGGTCCTATTGAATGGCAGAGCAGGCTCAACAGGCCAAATGGCTTACTCCTGCTCCTATTTCTTATGTCCTTATGTTCTTATAAGTTCAAAGTTTGTGAAAAGATTTGTAGCTCGAGTGCTCATTGATGTGGTTCTGTTCGCCGAGCTGGGAATTTGTGTTGCAGACGTTTCGTCCCCTGTCTAGGTGACATCCTCAGTGCTTGGGAGCCTCCTGTGAAGCACCTCTGTGATCTTTCCTCTGCCATTTGTAGTGGTTTGTATCTGCCGCTTCCGGTTGTCAGTTCCAGATGTCCGCTGCAGTGGGCAGTATATTGGGTCCAGGTCGATGTGCTTACTGATTGAATCTGTGGATGAGTGCCATGCCTCTAGGACTTTCCTGGCTGTTCTCTGCTTGGCTTGTCCTATAATAGTAGTGATGTTCCAGTCGAATTCATGTTGCTTGTCATCTGCGAGTGTGGTTACTAAGGATAGCTGGTCGTGTCGTTTTGTGGCTAGTTGGTGTTCATGGATGCAGATTGTTAGCTGTCTTCCTGTTTGTCCTAGGTAGTGTTTTGTGCAGTCCTTGCATGGGATTTCGTACACTACATTGGTTTTGCTCATGCTGGGTCTCGGGTCCTTCGTTCTGGTGAGTTGTTGTCTGAGAGTGGCTGTTGGTTTGTGTGCTGTTATGAGTTCTAATGGTCGCAGTAGTCTGACTGTCAGTTCGTAAATGCTCTTGATGTATGGTAGTGTGGCTAGTCCTTTGGGTTGTGGCATGTCCTCGTTCCATTGTCTTTCCCTTAGGCATCTGTTGATGAAATTGCGCGGGTATCCGTTTTTGGCGAATACATTGTATAGGTGTTCTTCTTCCTCTTTTTGCAATTCCGGTGTACTGCAGTGTGTTGTGACTCTTTTGAATAGTGTCTTGATGCAACTTCTTTTGTGTGTGTTGGGTGGTTGTTTTTGTAGTTCAGGACTTGGTCTGTGTGTGTGGCTTTCTTGTATACCTTTGTGGTGAATTCTCCGTTCGGTGTTCTCTGTACCATCAGGTTTAGGAATGGGAGTTGGTTGTCCTTTTCTTCCTCTTGAGTGAATCGGATTCCTGAGAGTGTGACATTGATGATCCGGTGTGTGTTCTCTATTTCTGTGTTTTTAATGATTACAAAGGTGTCATCCACATATCTGACCCAGAGTTTGGGTTGAATTTGTGGTAAGACTGTTTGTTCTAATCTTTGCATTACCATTTCTGCTATGAGTCCAGAGATGGGTAAGCCCAGAGATGTGCCGTTGATTTGTTCATATATTTGGTTGTTGAATGTGAAGTGTGTTGTGAGGCATAGGTCCAGTAGTTTGAGTGTGCCGTCTTTGTTGATAGGTTCAACATCCTGTTGTTTGTTCTGTATGTCCAGCAGGTTGGCTATTGTTTCTCTGGCGAGGGTTTTGTCGATAGAGGTGAACAGTGCCGTTACATCGAATGGGACCATGGTTTCTTCCTTGTCTATGTGTATATTTCTGATGATATCCAAGAATTCCTGTGTTGATTGTATAGTGTCTGGATCCGCTGATCAGGTGTTTCAGTTTCTGATGTAGTTCTTTAGCCAGTTTGTGTGATGGTGTCCCTGGTAGTGATACCATGGGTCTGAGTGGGATGTCTGGTTTGTGCACTTTAGGTAGTCCATAGAATCTGGGAGTGTTGTTGCTTTCAGGTTTCATTCTTTGTAGGTCAAACCTGGTTATCTATAGGCCAGTTAGCCTGACCTCAGTCATTGGTGAGGTAATTGAGTCTATTATTAAGGATGGAGTACTTGGGAAGTGTATGATAAAACTGGGATGTAGACCATCAGGCCCCGGGGACTTATCAGCCTTCAAACCTAACAGTCTCTCCAACACCAATCCCTGGCAAATATAAATTCCCTTCAGTTCAGGTCCTTCAGCCACTGTTACCTCTGGGAGATTGCTTGTGTCTTCCCCAATGAACACAGATCTGAAGTACCAATTCAATTCTTCTGCTATTTCTTTGTCCCCCGTAATACATTCCCCTGTTTCTGTCTTCAAGGGCCCAATTTTAGTCTTAATAATTTTTTTTCCCTTTCACATACCTAAAAAAGCTTTTACTATCCTCCTTTATATTTGTGGCCAATTTACCTTCGTACCTCATTTTTTCTCTGCGTATTTCCTTCTTAGTAATCCTCTGTTGTTCTTTAAAAGCTTCCCAGTCCTCCATTTTCCCACTCATCTTTGCTATGTTATACTTTTTCTGTTTTGACTTTATATGTTTCTTAACTTCCACTTGAAGCCACTTTCAGTTATTCCCACAATATCGTAGCTGCCAATTTCAAAAAGAGCCTCAAGCTTATCCATCTTATTTCTAATACTTCGTGCATTCATATATAGTATATGAATGCATTATAAAAGAACTGACTGTATTCTTTTTCTCTTTTGACGTTATTTTGTTAACTTCTCTCATCAGCCACAGCCATCCCTGTCTCCTCATAGGATCTTTCTTCCTTTTTGGAATGAACTGATCCTGCATCTTCTGCATGATACCCAGAAATATCTGCCATTGTTCCTCCACTGTCATCCCTACCAATGTATTGCACCATTGAACTTTGGCCAGCTCCTCCCTCATAGTCCATAGTTCCCTTTATTCAACTGAAATATTGTCACTTTCAATTCTACCCTCTCCCTTTCAATTTGCAGATTGAAGCTTATTGTATTATGGTCACTACTTCCTAATGGCTCCTTCACTTCGAGGTCCCTGATCAATTCTGGTTCGTTGCACAACACCAGATCCAGAATTGCCTTCTCCCTGGTAGGCTCCAGCACCAGCTGTTCTCAGAATCCATCTCGGAGGAACTCCACAAAGTCTCTTTTTTGAGGTCAAATACCATCCTGATACTCCCAGTCTACCTGCATGTTGAAATCCCCCATAACAACTGTAGTAACATCTTTGCGACAGGCCATTTTCAGCTCCTTATTCAACTTACACCCTACATCCATACTACTGTTGGGGGCCTGTAGATAACTGCCAAGAGGATCTTTCTACCCTTAGAATTTCTCAGCTCTATCCATACTGACTCTACATCCCCCGGTTCTACATCCCCCCGCGCAAGGGACCGAATATCATCCCTTACCAACAGAGCCACCCCACCCCCTCTGCCCGTCAGTCTGTCCTTATGATAGCACGTATAGCCTTGAATATTCATTTCCCAGGCCCTGTCCACTTGAAGCCACTCCTCAGTTATCCCCATAATATCGTAGCTGCCAATTTCCAAAAGAGCCTCAAGCTCATCCATCTGATTTCTATAAAAGAACTGACTGTACTCATTTTCCTAAATCTGGTGCCATCTACCAAGATTTTATTCACTCACTCAATCCATCTATATCCTACCCTCATCCTATGCTAGCCCCATCACCATTTGACCTTGCATTTACTATTGTAGCTTTTGCAAATATTATGCTCTGCCCCCTCCTCCTAATCATGAATACGATAATCAGTAACTGAGACCTGAGAACTAACCCTTGTGGTATTCCACTAGTTGGATCTTTCCAACCCGAGAAAGGTCCAGTACTTTTCACTGTCTTACATGTTAACCAATCCTCAATCTATGCTAATATATTGTCATTAAGCCGTTTTATGTAGAAACTTAGCATATGCCTTCTCAAAATCAAAATCCATAACATCTACCAGCTCCTCTTTAACCATTCTATTTATAATATCCTCAAAGTACTCTTGTAAATTTGTCAAACTTTGATTACTCTTTTACAAAACCATGTTGACTCGGTTTCATTGTACCAAGTTTTCTTAAAGACTTGCTATTTTTTCCTTAATGGGGTCCAGCATTTTCTAAATCATCACTGTTAGGCTAACTGGCCTATAGTTTCCTGCATTCTGTCTCCTCCCTTCTAGTACAGGGGAGTCAAATTGGCAAATTTCAAATCTACTGGAATCCTTCCATAAAATGGTGAGTTCTGGAATTTTGACTTATGCCTCCAGTATTTCTACAGCCATTCTCTTTAAAACCCATGGATGCAGATCACGAGGTCCTGGAGACTGGTCTGTTACCAGTCCCATTAGTTTGGCAAATACTTTGTCTCATTAGTACTCGTCTGTTGTCTTTGGGATATTTATGTCCTTATTTGAAATTCATTTATTTATTTTGCATACTATATATACTCAAATAATAGTCAACCTCACGTAAACGTTGACCCCTATTTTGGGTCACAAAATCTGGAATTTTCCATACAACTCATTTAAAAGTCAACTTTAATTCTTCGCAAAAAACAGATCAACATTTATGAGTCAGTGTGCCGGTTGTCCTGCTCCACTCTGGCTCTTCCAGTCTGCCGGCCTTTGTATGTACTCTGTTCCAGGTTTTCAGAATTACTGTAATTCATTGTGTTTTTTCCTTCCTTTATAAATCAATTGGGCTTCTGTTAATGATGTGCATGAATTTCAGTGTCCACATAATAGCAGACTCAATAAATTTAACCTTAAAAAGTAGTCAAAAATATTCGACAATTAGATTACCTAGAATGTGGAAACAGGCCCTTCAGCCCAACAAATCCACACCGACCCATCCCCCTACATTTACCCCTTATCTAACACTGCGGGCAATTTAGCATGGCAATTCAGCTGACCCACACATCTTTGGACTGTGGGAGGAAACCCACACAGACACAGGGAGAATGTGCAAACTCCACACAGTCAGTCACCTGAGGAAGGAATTGAACCCAGGTCTTTGGCACTGTGAGGTAGCAGTGCTAACCACTGTGCCACCATGCCACCCACAAAACTTGAGTATTACTTGAGTATACATGGTATAGTGTCCTTCACCATGAAGATTGATGAACATATTGGTTTATCTGCCACTTCCCTGCTTCTCAACATTAATTCCCCTAGTTGCATCCTCAACACTCTTATTTTTACTATTCCCTTTCCTTTTATATATCTATAGAAGCTTTCTGTTATATTTCTTGCTAATTTGCTTTCTTAATCAATTTTTCTCCACTTTTATTCGCATTTTAGCCATCTGCTGGTGGATCTGAAGAAACAACAATCTGACGGCCTACCAATAAGTTTTGCTGCTATGAATGCCTTCATTTTTTAACTGACCACAAGAAATAGGAACAAGAAGAGGCAGTTTGGCCTCTCTAGCCTACTACACCAATCAACAGGATCATGGCTGATCCGACATTCCTCACATTCACTTCCCTGCCATTTTGCCTTAACCCTTGATTTCTCCCACTGATCAAGAATCTATGTAGCTCAGCCTTAAATATTTAGAAGGAATTTTGCCTCACAGCACTCTGTGGCAAGGAGTTCCAAAGACGTACGTCCGTCGGTCAGGACAAATTCCTTCTTATCTCAATCTTAAATTGACACCCCTTGACTGTGAGACTATGCCCTCTTGTCCTGGGCTCCCTCATGAGGGGAAGCATCCTCTCAGCATTTTCTCTGCCAAGTCTCTTGGACTAGATACTCACTTTGACCACCTTTGCTCACTACAAGTGGTACATCCTTCTCAGCAAGTCCTTCTTTTAACCAGAATAAATCTTTGCTGATCATTACAAAGTCTTTGCTCCAGTGTCTGTTGGAGCTCATGCATTGAGTTTCTCTATCATCCATTTTCCTATCCCACTTTAGACAGCTCTTTCTTCACATCTCTAATTGCCCTTATTTAAACTGTAGATCTAAGTTTATCTCCCTTAAATTGAATTTTAAATTCTCCCAGCTTGTGATCGGCATCCTCCAGTTGCTTCTTAACTATGAGATCTCTCAATAATCCTATGTCATCACACATTACAAGATCTAAAATAGAATTTAAGTTCCCAAAAAGGTTCCCTAAATTAGTGTTCCCAAATATGTTCTGCGACATACTTTCCTAAGATACAATCCCAATGCACTCTAAAAATTCATCTTCCGTGTACTCATGCCCACCTGATTTTTCTGTCAATGTGCCAAATTAAATCAACTGTGACAATTCTAGGGCCCACAATTGGCTCACTTGACTGGTCAGTAGTTAGCAATGCAGAGTGACGCCAACAACGCTAGTTTTATTCTGCACCAGCTGAAGTTACTGTCCTCTCAACCTCACCCCTCACCTGAGTCATAATGATTCTCTGGTTAAATTCATCACCAGTCATCTCTGTTTCATGAAAGAGCAGCTCTATGATACTATGGGACTATAATAACTTTACCTTTTACATACTGCCGGTCTTTCATGCTTCCATTTTTTTCCCCCAATTTACACTTTGTCCTACAATGAGACAATCTTTTGGGGGTCCTACATGTAATGCCCATCCATGACATCTTTCCCATGTTATTCCTCCTTTCCATCCAAACTGATCCCACATTATAAACCATTGTACCTATGTCGCTAATCGCCATTGCACTGATACTTTTCTTTACTAACAGAGCTACACCAGCTCAATTTTCATTTTACCTGTTATCCTGGAATGTTAATACCTTTGTGTATTGAGTTCCTTGTCTTGATCACCAGGCAACTACATTTCCATAACAGCTTTTAAGACACATTAATTTATTCCAATTTGTGTCATAATCATTTATTTCTAACTGGAGTATTTCATCACACTTCTGACTTGTGCCTTATAGGTGGTGGACAGTCTTTAAGGAGTGAGATGAGTTAATTGCTGAAGAATTCCAAGTATCTGAAGTGTTTTTAGGGTGATTATGTGGTTGGTCCAGTTCAGTTTCATTGCTGCTTAAGGCTGTGGAGAAAATGTTATCACTAGGAGGAGAAACTAGGACCCGCGGGCACAGCCTCAGAGTAACATGGAACAACCTTTTAGTTCTGAGATAAGGAGGAATTCTCAGTCAGGTGGTGGTGGTGAATCTGTGGAACTCATAGCTTGATAAGAGTGTGAAGGCCAAGTCTTTGTGTATATTTAAGACAAAAATAAATAGGATATTGATTAGTAAAGGCAACGAAAGTTACAGGAAGAAGGCAGAAGAATGGGGTTGATAAAGATATCAGCCATTATCAAATGGCAGAGCAGACGTGATGGACCAAATGATGAGGCAGCCTGGTAGCTCACTGTTAGCACTGCTTCCTCACAACACTAAGGACCTGGGTTCAATCCTACCCTCAGTCTGTCGTCTGCAAATCTCCCCACATCTGCATGGGTTTTCTCCAGATGCTCCAGTTTCTTCCCATATTCCAAAGATGCAGATTAGGGGTGGATTGCCCAGAGTGTCCAGGGATATGCAAGCTAGGTGGATTATCCAAGGGAAATGCAGGGTTACAGGGAAAGGAGGAGGAGTAGTGGGTCTGGGTGAAATGTTCTTCAGAGGGTCAGTGTGAACTTGATAGGCTGAATGGCCTGCTTCCATACAGTAGGGATTCTATGAATGGCCTAACTGTATTCGTATGTACTTTATACATATGAATTATGAACTACATTTTCATAACACCTAAACCCACCTACTATTCAATCTTGCTGCATAAATCCCTGATTCCATTAGAGAAAACAGAAATTTGGGTCAAAGAAATTTCAGAACAAAGAAATTAAGTTTGTTCTTCAGGAAATTGTTGAAGCAAATATGCTACCCATGTTTACGAATGCCTTAAGTGTGCCGAATGTGTCCCTTGCAGCAGTGAGCATAGATTTAAGCTTTAGTTAAATGTGTCAATTTAACTATTTTGTTCCTATTTCCCATTTTTAAAAAAAGTACAAAACAGATATTTCTGGAAAATCTCAGCAAGTCTGGCAACATCTGTGGAGAGAAAGCACAGTTAATATGTTCAGTCCAGTGACCCTTCCTCAGGATTTCTGAGGAAGGGTCACTGGATCTTAAACAGTAACTCAGATGATTTTCTCTGCACGGATGCTGCCAGACCTAAGATTTTCCAGCAATTTCTATTTTTGTTTCTGATTTCCAGCATCAGTAGTCCTTTCAGTTTTTCTCTTCCCCCGCACCCCAACCCTTTTTTTTAAAAGGTTATATTTTGACCTCATCATGAATACCCATCTTTGCTCCCTGTTGCAAAAGACACCACCCAAGAAAATCTGCTTCTTCTTATCAAAAGTTCAACCTTCTGCATTTAATATTTGAGATTTCTTAATAGAGAGATAGTAAATAAATAAGTAAGCTGCTTTCCATAAATAAGCTGCTGGGTAGTGCATCGATGTACATGGCTCATGTCACTTTATGAGACAGTTAGAATTTCAACTGTACACAAGTGCAATTAATTATTGGAAAGGCATGATGCGTAACATTTTTCTTTCATGAAATTAGGGCATTGCTTGTTAGGTCAGCATTTATTCCCCGATCCCTAATGGTGTGGACAAACTTTGGAGCAAAACTCGGGAACGGTATAGACAGGGTTCATAAAATTATCTGAACAGGTAAAGCATCAAATCTTTCTGACTGAATTTGAAAATGACTACTTTGAGAAAAGAATAAATAATCCTATTCCTCAGCGAGTAGAAAACATCACCTCTCTAAATATCCAGTAAACCTAAGCTTCGGGTCTAATTTACCTCTGTGTACCATAAAATCAACCAGATTGCTAACACATAATATATACCATTCTCTTCCATTCATAACAATTCCTTTGAAAATAAAACACATTCCTTTTGAAAGTTGACTGAATAATGCCACAGTATTTTTAAGCTATATAAAGATAAAACCATATGGATTACCAGATGGGATTTTGCAAGAGGGTCACAAATCTATATTTGTTCTAATCTGGGTGATGCTCCATTCACTGAATAAACTTTAGTGAACATAAGTATTTAGTTTTCTTCTCACTTCTGACATTGACATGTCATCATCTGGTTTTAAATCGAAAAAACATTGCAGTAGTAATTCTCATGTTTAATGTATAAATTAGCATTAGTATTAAAAAAAGATAAACAGGAAATTGTGTTTTGTCACAATGTCAGTTAATTTTCCACTTTGTTAGCATTACAAATAATTTGTAAATGAAGGTGAGAAATACTTCTCTATGAGAAGGCAAGGGAATTCTTCTGCTTTTCAGCCATACATTGGATTTACCAGTTTTATGCATCTTTACAGTTCAGAGGTTATTATAATGAAAATTATAGTCTGTAAATTCCATTGGTCATTTATATCATTGTTGTGCCCTAAGGCAAGATACATGCCCACTAATGCATACCAGCGTTGACCTAGCCCAGTAAAAATCCATTAATGTTCAGTGACAAAACTCACGTTCAAGAAAAGCACAATGTACGGGGCATCATTGTAATTATAGCTTTTAGAAAAACACAAATCACTGAAGATTGCAGTGAAGGTAGGTTGGTGGGAGGGACAGCACTAAAAATCAGTGGAGTATTTTACTCAGTGAGCTGATAGGTGGCTCATATATAATTTTGTACAACTTTCAAAAGATGTGTTCTGGTCCTGGCTGAGGTGTAGCAAAGGAAAAGCAGACTGCTCAGTTTGTAGATCATGAAATAATGGAAAGAAATAGATCAGAAGTGCTGACTTCCATTTCTTCTGTCCCCAAAATTGCAGACAAGTGCAGGAAAGAGGTTGATGCCCTGTAAAAAAGTGGACAAGAAAACACACTACCAACTTTGCTTTAATTTTCTTGGGCTCCAAGGCTATTGCACTTCCTCTCAAAAAAAATGGCTGCACAAATGAACACCTGGACTGCTCTTTATAGGGCAGTAAAGGCACTGAATTTGGATGTGAAAAAGGTGGCATTGAGTTGCTAACTTTATTACAGTCCTTCCACAAAAATGAAATAGCTACAATATGATCCTAAATCATGATTTGTGACTTTGGAGGGAAACCTTCAATTGTGGTGGTCCATTGTTCCTTAAGTATTTGCCCTTCGAGATGGTAGAGGTCACAGGTTTTGAGATGCTGTTTGAGGAGCAAGGTGTGTTACTGCAGTGCATCTTGTAGATGGAGTACACTGCTGCCAGCACACATCATTGATTTAATGAGTGAATATGGTAGTAGATATGCTGCCAATCAAGCTGGCTGTTATTTCCTGAATAATAACAAATTTCTTGAATGTTGTTGAAGTTGCACTCAACCTGGCAAATAAACATTAGTCTAGCATACTCCTGACTCATGCCTAATAGAAGCTGGATGGACTTTGAGGAGACAGGAAGTGACTCACCACAGAATTCCTAGACTCTGAACTGTTGTTATAGCCATAGTATTTGTATGATTGGTCCAGTTCAGTTTCTGGTCAATGTTAACTCCCAATATGCTGACAATGTATTGTATTGAATGTCAAAAGAAGATGGTTGGATTCTCTCTTGTTGGAGGTGATCATTTCCTTGTACTTATTTGATGCAAATGTTAATTGCTACAGACCAACCCAAACCTAGATATGATCCAGGTCTTGCTGCATATGAACAGAGTCTGCATCAGTGTCAGAGGAAAGACAAATTGAATGTTGAGCAATCATCAGCAAGTATTTCCACCTTTGAATCTATGATGGAGGGAGGAACATTGAAACAAATAAAGAAACTTAAAACAAACAGAATGCTCCAGAAGGTCAGCAGGCCTGATAATAACATTTGTGGAGAGAAAGTCTTAACGTTTTGAATCTGGTACAGCTCTTCTTCAGAAGAAGGTCAAGTCTAATCCAGCATGTTAAAGAAGTCATGTCCTGGAACTGAAAAGACTGATATTCAACTTACACAACTGTCTTCATATATTCTAGGTATGACTCCTACAAGCAGTGCATTTTCCTCCTCAGCAGAATGTATCGTAGGATATGTGGAACAGGCCATCTTCCACAGCTACACTGGCACCACCTCCACCTTTTCCTCCGCTGCATCGATGACTGTATCAGTGCTGCCTTGTGCTCCCACGAGGAGGTTGAACAGTTCATCCACTTTACCAACACCTTTCACCCTGACCTCAAAATTACCTGGACTATCTCAGACTCCTCCCTCCCCTTCCTAGACCTCTCCATTTCTATCTCGGATGACCGAATCAACACGGACATTTACTATAAATCGACCGACTCCCACAGCTACCTAGACAACACATCCTCCCACCCTGCCCCCTGTAAAAATGCCATCCCATATTCCCAATTCCTTCATCTCTGCAGCATCTGCTCCCAGGAGGACCAGTTCCAATACTGAACAACCCAGATGGCCTCCTTCTTCAAAGGCCGCAATTTCCCCCCAGAAGTGATCAATGATGCTCTCCACTGATCTCCCTCACTTCCCACTCCTCCGCTGTTGAGCCCCGCCCCTCCAATCGCCACCAGGAAAGAACCCCACTGGTCCTCACCTACCACCCCACCAAACTCCATATACATCGTATCATCCATTGTCATTTCCGCCACCTCCAAACGGACCCCTCCACCAGGGATATATTTCCCTCCCCTCCCCTATCAGCGTTCCAAAAAGACCACTCCCTCCATGACTCCCTTGTCAGGTCCACATCCCCAACCAACCCAACCTCCACCTCAAGCACCTTCCCCTGAAACCGCAAGAAATGCAAAACTTGCGCCAAGACCTCCCCCCTTACTTCCCTCCAAGGCCCCAATGGATCCTTCCATATCCGCCAAAAATTCACCTGCACCTCCACACACATCATTTACTGCATCCGCTGCACCCAATGTGGCCTCCTTTATATTTGGGAGACAGGCCGTCTACTTGCAGAACATTTCAGAGAACACCTCTGGGACACCCGGACCAACCAACCCAACCACCCCGTGGCTCAACATTTCAACTCCCCCTCCCACTCCACCAAGGACATGCAGGTCCTTGGACTCCTCCATCGCCAGACCATAGCAACATGACGGCTGGAGGAAGAGCGCCTCATCTTCCGCCTAGGTACCCTCTAACCACAAGGGGTGAACTCAGATTTCTCCAGTTTCCTCATTTCCCCTCCGCCCCACCTTGTCTCAGTCCCAACTCTCGAACTCAGCACCACCTTCCTAACCTTCCTGTCCTCTCCGCCCCCACCCCCACTCTGGCCTATCACCCTCACCTTAACCTCCTTCCACCTAACGCATTTCCAATGCCCCTCCCCCAAGTCCCTCCTGCCTACCTTTTATCTTAGCCTGCTGGACCACTTTCCTCATTCCTGAAGAAGGGCTCATGCCAGATACATTAAAATCAGATAGCCATGATCTTGCTGAATAGTGGAGTGGGCTCAAAGGGCCCAATGGCCTAATCTTATTCCCTGTCTGTAAATTTATAATAACTGAAAATTGTCACTATTACATTATATTTTAATCCAAACATCATCACTGCATTTCACCATCTGCTCTGGTCAAACCAATATTGCCTGAGCATTGCCTAGGTTTCTGAATTATAATTGAATTATCCTTACACCATTACCTCCTCTTGTTCTGAAGTCTACAGCCTTCATCCACAAATATGATAATCAAGTTTTACCTTTATTCCTAACATCAACAGAACTCATGCAATGTTCATTGTGATCTGCAACAAAATCCTGATATTAGAATCAGCTCAGGATTGTTGTACCTCTTTACCCAACAAAATACCAAATCCTCTGAGGACTAGAATAGGGTGCTCCAGTGGCTCAGTGGTTAGCGTTGCTGCCTCACAGCTAGGGATCTGGGTTCAATTCCATCCTTGGGTGATTGTATGGAGTTTGCACATTCTCTGTGGCTGCATGGGTTTCCGCTGGTACGCTGGTTTCTTCTCACAGTCCAAAGACGTGCAGGTTAGGTGGACTGGGTATGATAAATTGCCCATAGTATCCAGGGATGCGCAGCTTAAATGGATTAGCTATTGGAAATGCAGGGATAGGGTCGGGGGTGTGGCTCTGCTCTTTGGAGAGTTGGTGTGGACTCGATGAGCTGAATGACTTGCTTTCATGCTGCAGGGATTGGATGTTACAGGCCAATACCTTTCTGGTCTCTCAAGATTTGATCAAAAACATTATACCAGTCAGTTCACTGAAGTGGAAACCTTAACCTGGGACACAGATGAATGATAATGGCTGGAGGTGACTATCAGATTGCTGTTTCTTAGGACAGAAAACACATATTAGGCATTCTTGCAGCATTAAACATGTAATACTGACTGTTAGACTGACAGTTGCTTCTGAGCTACAAATAGGCAATTCACAATTCTAGTACATCTGGGGCACTACATACAGGTTCAATCACCGTATTTAAGATGGGATATAATAACTATAGAAGCAAGTGGAGAAATTTCACTTGACTGATTCCTGAAATAGAGAGACTGTCTGCTTTATGAAGAATAAGTGGACATATGGACCCTGTTTCCATTGGAGTTTAGAAGAATGATCTTATTGAAATATATAAGGTCCTGATGGGACTTGACAAGGATGGGTGCTTACATAATTTTTCTATCTGTGGGAAAGACGAGAACTCGGGACAGAGATTAAAATAAGGAACCTCCCATTTCAGTTGTAGATGTGAAGAATTTTCTTTTCTCGGAGTGTTGCTAGTCTACGGTGTTCTATTCCCCAAAGAGTAGTAGAGGCTGAATCATTGAATATCTTTAAGGCTGTTTGACATAATTGTCAGTCAAGAAATTGTCTAAGAATTTAATGATTGCCAGGCAAGTAGAGGTCACAAACAGATAATCCATTATTTTAACAAACGTGGGCAAATTGCCTACTCCTCTTATTGCTTATGATTTTATGTTCTCTATTTCTCCTACTTCAGGATCCAAATTTTTAGTAGATGCTGGGAACATATATATCTATTTTGTTCTGAAATATCCTTTGTGCAAAAGAAATAAAAATTATGGGATTTAAAATCAGTAATGTTACTACTGCCAGGTTAAATGCATACAGTAGTTATTGACATCCAGCATCATCAGGGAGTTTGATTTTGACTCAGGAAGCTGTATAAGGTGGTGTTCCAAAGGTAACATAATGTTCGTAATCTTCCAACATTACTGGCACACAGATTTTATGCTTGAATTACAAGATACATTTGGGATCCATATTTTTATTTTAGACATTAAACTTACCTTTTCACTAGGGAATGATCAATATGGATTTTAGATTACATATTTTATCACACACCAATTACCTGACTAGTTCTAGCATGAATTAGACAACACATTAATGCTAAGCTGACAGTAGAATTACAAGGCTGGTCTTACCTTGTTGCAGTCAAAAACATTCTATTTCTCATGGGTAACAGTTAATTGTGTAGAAACATTGTAAAGCAACTATCAGAAAATGCAGCAATGCACAATGGGTTTTTGCTTTATTGCTACGTACGAAACTAAACCAGTCCTTGGCTTTAAAATGCATTCACTTTTCAGAAAGCATAAAGTGTTGCATTTCCAAACTTATTTTTAATCCAGTTTGTCCCATTTTCTTTAAAATTGTTGGGCTGCAGATAGAATGATAAATACTTTGCTATTTCTGTTATAGGTTAGTGCACAGGAAAGAGCTTTTATAGTTTAGTCGGACCTGCCTCTGTGAAATGAAAGCTTCCAACCACACACTTACTCTACGTTTCTTTTAAGCTTGTAAATTTTTATTCAAGCCACTGATTACAGACATCTCTTTTGGATTCTGATAGGAATGATAATTGAAACATAAAACTGTTTGACTGGATGACTACAGAACTTATAGAACGTGACTACTAATTATTTATAGAAAATACATCAATCTTAAAATTTCATGTGTAATTAATTAATTAATATCTCTCTCATATAACTTTCTAAAAAGCAATCACCTGAATAAAGTGATAACATTAGACAAATTATGCTATACCATTAGTTCCTTACCTTATAGCAACTGAATAGTTACTGATCTCAGTTCAGTTACATAGGTCACAATTCAATGAACCAATGAACCAATAAACCATTTGTTGGCATTGTCAGAACTCTGCAGTGTGGTTACCCATTAAATCCAGCAACATCTAAAACTCTAAAACATATGCATTAGGTCTTTTTCAGTGCTCCTCAAGCATAGCTGTTAGGAAAACTGCCTTCATGCGACAGTATTTCAGAATAGCCTGACACTTCAATGACTAAGAATTGCTAAATTTATGCATGTGCATAGTCACCAAGCAAGCAAATCCAGTATATAAATGAAAAGAATTCAAACATTGAAGAGATTCCCTGAAGAATGCATCGATACTAAAAATAATTCCTCGATTTATGTAGAGCTCAAATTTAAATGATATTCATCCTTTGAGATGCACAATGGCAACTTTGTAACAGTTTTTCAGCTTATGCATGGAGTGCGGAAATGATCATTTGTTCCAAATACTTCCACCTGTTATTTATTACATCGAGTAGCCAAAAATCCACAAAATATAAGTAGAATCCAAAATTACATATTTCTTTGGAAATGCAACTAAAAGACTCAAGAGAATCTCATCTTGTGAAAGAAAATTCTGATTCTGATACTTCTCCCTCAGTTTTGTTTGATTTCATATCCACTCTGGTTCTCAGTAGGAGGATCTTGTTTAAAGTTCCTGCAATGCTTTATTATTGTGTTCAAAGTTTCATCCAATATCAATTGCATAAGTTGCCAGATGGACCATCAAGCTCCAAGATGTTCCTTGTAATTTCATAGATATTCCATTTTGTATGAACCAATTAAATTCCATAACTATGTCTCCTCAAAACAGTTTGTAATCTGTCGTATGAAGGAATTGCAGGTTTCCACCAGTGCATATGATTCAAGAGTGTCAGCTAATGAGAGATTTAGCAATATAAGGGACAACAAAATAATCTTGTCCTAAGGAACCAATGATCAAGACTAAAGATTCTGCAAAGCTCTTTTTCTAATTCCAGGAGGAGGGGGACTGGCAAGGTTAGTATTTATGGCCTATTTATATGGTGAAGGTACATTCTCAATTCTCAGAGTAGGGAGGAAGCAGGAACAGCCTAAGTCCAGATGCTACCCATCTTTTGATATCTGCAGGGATAGACTACTTCACTAAATGAGAAATTATGAATGGAGCACATTTCATGTTTATTTCAAGACCATGAAGAGACCTCAGACTGAGTGTGGAACTCAAGCTGAGCATCAGTAGCAGGTTGTTGATGAATGAGTTTGGTAGTATTGTTAATGACTTCTTCCACAAGGGAGGCAGTAGTTCAGTGGTAATGTCATTGGACTAGTAATCCAGCAGCCGAGGCATACAATTTGGGGACGTGGGTTTAAACCTCACCATGGCAGAGGGTAAAACTTTAATTCAACACATTCTGAATTAGAACCCAGAGGAAAAATCTAATAATAATTGGAAATGAATGTATTCATTCTCCATTTTGAAGTATATGAGATACGTTGTGCCAATTTTATTGTTTTATTTTCTTCTAGGAATCTAGTCTAATGGTGACCATTATCAAATTTTACTAATGCTACTTAGGGAAGAAAACTCACATCTTGTCTGCTCAGATGCAATCCAAATTCACAGCATTGTGGTGACTCTTAACTGTTCTCTGAAATGGCCTAGTAAGTTACTCACTTCAAGGGCAATTAGGAAGAGCAATAAATGCTGGCCTTGCCAACAAGGCCTATATCCATGCAAGAATAAAAACTCTGACTGGGACAGACAGAGGACAGTTGGTGAGTGGAATGAACTGCTTTGATGACAAAGTAAATTTCAATTTGGCTAATTTCCATTTGCTTTATCACTGATCTTCCTTCCTCTGTAAGATGAGGAGTGACAACTCGCTGATAGTTGTACATTATTCACACAACTCATAAGTTCTCAGATCCTAAACAGTCCACGTCCAATACAGCAAAACTTGGCTGATATCCAGCAAAGTGGCAAGCAAAATTCACACCACACAAATGCCAAGCAATGATAATCTCCAACAAGAGAGAATATAACAATCACCCCTTGACCTTTTAAATAAAATCATTTATAGGATATGGAATTCATTGGCTAGGCTGACATTTATTGTCCATCCCTAACTACCCAGAGGGCAGTTAACAATCAAACACATTGCTGCTACATGGAATTACATGTAGGCCTGACCAGATATGGAGGGCAGCTTCATTTCCTAAAGAATATTAGTGAAGCAGTTGGATTTTCTCCCAACAATCGTCATCATTAGACTCTCAATTATAGATTTTTATTGAATTTAAATTCCACCATCTGCCAGGGCCAGATTCAAACCGAAGTCCCCAGTACATCTGGGTCACCGAATTAATAATCTAGTGATAATACCACTATACCATCACCTCATCCATGATATTACCATCACTGAATTCCCCACTATCAACATCCTGAGGATTACCATTAACCAGAACCTGAACTGGATGAACGATACAAATACAGTGACTATAAAAGCAGTCAGAGGATAGGAATCCTGTACCAAGTAACTCACCATTTGACTCCATCTACTAGGCAAAAGTCAGGAGTCTGATGGAATATAGTCCACTTACCTGACTGAGTGCAGCTCCAATACTCAACAAGCTGAACAACATCCAGGGGGTAAGCAGCCTGTTTGATTAGCACTACATCAACAAACATTCACTCACTTCACCAGTGCTGAGTAGTAGTATATACCATTTACAAGTTGCACTGTAGAAATTCACCTCAGCTCCTTAACAGCACCTTCCAAACCCACAATAATGACCATCTGGAAAGACAAGACCAGCAGAAACCTGGGAACACTAACATCTCCAAGCCACTCACCCCATCATGGTAAAATATTTCACTGTTTCTTCCAACATTATTGGTTCAAAATCGTGTAACACCTTTCCAACAGCATTGTCTGTATTTGTACACACATTAAAAATGGAGCATGGTTATTTAAGGATGCAGTTCACCATCATCTTCTGAAGGGCAACTAAGGATGGGTAAATAAGACTGGCCCAGCCAGTGACACTCACTTCCCATGAATGAGTAAAAAAGAGTCAGTTTTGCATCTGTAGTGAAATAACTTGGATGGAAGCACTGCTAGTCTGATAGCACAAATCCTCAACTCTGTTGAGAACAAAATGTTGCAGCCATAACATTTATGATGTACATTGCAGTTAGCTGTTTTCTGATAAGATTTGGAGTGAATCAGGTAAACTGAAGACTGACATCTCGAATACTAGGAAACCTCAGGAAGAAGCTTAGTAGGATCATTGAATCACCATTTCTGCCTGAAAGTTGTTGGCCAAGTTTTAACCTTGCCTTTTACACTGACATTCTGGGTTCCACGACCATTGAAGGTGAGGGTGTTAAATGAAGAATTTTCCTTCTGGAAGTTCCTTAATTGTCTGCCACCAACCATGACCGAGTACAGCTAGGGTGAAGAGTTTTTGCTTTTTTTTGTCCTTGTGGATGTGGGCTTCATTGGCTAGCCAGCATTTATCGCCTGTCCTAAGTTGCCCTTGAGAAGGTAGTCAATAAGCTGCTTTCCTGAACCACTGCAGTCAGTGTACTATAGGTAGACCCACAATGCCAAGGGAGGGAATTTCACAATTTTGACCCAGTGACAATTAAGGAATGCTTACATATTTCCAAGTCAGGACACTGAGTGGCTTGGAGGGGAACTTGCTATTCTCACTGCCCTGCCATTCTAGATGGAAGTGGATCATGGGCTTGGGAGGCGCTAAAGGTCTTTAGTAGTGCATCTTGTAGACCTTACTCATTGCTACTACTGACCATCATTGGCAGAGGGAGAGAATATTTATTAACATGGTGCCTTTCAAGGGAGTTGTTTTGTCCTCGATGTTGTCAAGCTTGAATGTTGTTGGACCTGCAGTCATCTAAGCAATTCACAAAAACTCCTGACTTATGCCTTGTAGATGGTAGACAGGCTCTGAGGAGTCATGGATATGTTATTCTCTTTAGTATTCCAAGACCTTGACTTGCTGTTGTAGCCACTGTATTTTTTTATTGCGAGTCTAGTTCAGTTTCTGGTCAATGGTAACTCCCAGGGTTTTGATAGTGGAGGGTTCAGTGATGATAATGCCATTGAATATCAAGAGGCAATGTTTAGGTTGTCTCTTGTTGGAGCTAGCCATTGCCTGATCTGTTAATTGTGGTAGAAGTTAGTCTTGCTCTGTAACTTGTACATCTGTTGTGCGATGATCAAGTTGACCTTTAAAATAGAGACTTTGGAGGTCCTGCAGAGGAGAGGACATGTCTATGATCCATGTGTTCTCTTTGGGAAAACTCAAATGTACTGAGCAATGGATCATGAGGGTCTTTCTATTCTCTATTTGAGGGAACAACAGGCTGTAGGCGCAGCCACAGGTCAACCTATCAAGAAATTCTCCTATGCAGGGGAGGCCTGTCAGCTAAGTCACATTTTAATTTCAAAATATAGATACCTTGTGATAGGGCACCCCAATTTGTATGGCTCTTGGTGATCCCCGTTCTCTAATGGAAGAGCATAAGTAGAGCTTCCATTCTTCTAAGGTTGTGGGTCTTGTGATTTGGCTTATAACCTATGCCCACAATCCATAACTGATCAGCAGAATTGGAAAATAATCATGACATGATGAATTACTCACAAATATACACTTAAGTTTTACTTTGGCAGCTTGTAGACCCCAAAGAGCTCAAATATTCTAATTTAGACTTACTCACTTTAGCTCAAATCTCCTTTAGTTCCATTTAATGATTGTCTGAAAGAAATATCTCTTCCACCCACTGTATAGTTCATACTCCACCTCCATCCATCTGTTGTTCCTTTTCTCTTTCATAATTTGTACTGCTGCTTGGCAATAGCTTTGTTTTTGCAGTAATGCAAAGTACTTTCAAGGGAACTGGCTACGAAGACCCAAGAATACTGAGTGTTCAGAGTACCACTGCTCTCAGCTTTCAACAATTTGCTTTAATAGAAAGGACATGAAGAATGATAGGAGCAGCAAGATGAGAAATGTGAAATTGTCAAGACAGTATAAAGTAATTTACAAACAAGGAATTAGAGTAAACCACTTGGCCTTTCAAGCCTGCTCTGCCATTCAATAAAAACATGACTAATCTGATTTTAACCTCAATTCTACATTCCTACATATCCTCTTGGTAATCAAGAATCAATCGAGCTCTGCCTTAAAAATATTTAAACATTGCATTCACTGTCTTTTGAAGAAAGGAATTGCAAAGACACTTAATCCTCCGAGAAAAAAAATATTCTCTTATTTCTATCATAAATGTGCGATCCATTATTTTTAAATTAGGACATCTAGTTTTAGATTCTCCCATAAGACCAAAAACCCTTTTGACATTCACTTGGTCAAATTCCCTCAGGAACTTCTATGTTTCAATTATGTCTATACTCTAAAGGATACAGGCCTAACAAGTCTAGCCTTTTCTCAGAAGGCAATCTGCTCATTCCAGGTATGGGAGAGGGAGACCTTCTCTGAACTGCTTCAAACACACTAACATCCTTCCATAAGTACTGTAATCAATACTGTATATAATACTACAGACGCAGACTCACCAGTACCCTGTATAACTTAGGTGTGACCTTCCTAACCATGAATTTTATTCCCTTCACAAATTGTAACATTCTGTTAACTTTCCCAACTACTTGTTGTACCTGTATACTACATTTCTGCAATTCATGCACTAGGATACCAAATCCCTCTCTGCATCTTGGAGCTCTGGAAACCCACTTGTTAGATAATATGCATCTTAAAAATTTCTATTTGGCAATTTCACACTTTCCCACATTGTATTCTATTTGCCCGATCTTTGTCCACTTATTTAACAGTGATGGGGGGTTTATTTCATGCTCCATGAAATTCCTGCCTTCTCGACCTTGCCCCTTGCCTGAGGATGGTGATCTTCCAGTTAAACCAATTGTTTCTCTCACATACAAGAGCAGTCCTCTGGTCCTCTGTGGTGATTTTACTTACCATATCTGCATCCCTTTTGTCAGGTCTTTATTCCCTCTTCACAACTCATTTTCCTACCTATGTTTGTGTCACCAGTAAGGTTAGCTGCCATAACTTCACTTCCTTCATCCAAATGATTTCTATAAATTGTACTGAGACCACAGCATGAACCACTGTCAAACACTATTCGTGACATTCTGCCAGCCTGAAAATGACTCCATTTATTCTTTCTCTCTGCCTAGCTAACAGGAAGCAATCTTCTACATATGCTCCCACATGAGCTTTTATTTTTCCACAATAATCTTTGATATGGCACATTATCAAATCTCTTCTGAAAATCTAAGCACATTACGTCCATTAATTCCCTTTATCTACAGCACAAATAAAGACCTCCTAAATAATTAATCATGATTGCCCTTTGGCAAATCCATGTGGGCTTTGCTTGATCACCTTCAACTTATCCAAGTTGCCTGTAATAAAGTCTTTAATGTTAGCTACTGATTTTTTTCCCTCTTCCCTTATGTTAAATGCATGAAGAAACATTTTCCTGTCTAGCTTGAAGAATCTGTTGCTGATTTTACCTTTAACCATAGAGCTACCAATACATTTTGAACTGGTTGACCCTCGTACATCTCTGCATTTCTCTTTCGTTCCTCCCTCTTTTTCTTGTGGCATTCAGTTCATGATAAAGGAAAGACTTTGTGCACTTGTTCCATCTTTTAAACATCTCCAAATAATTCACAAACAATGTGACCTATGTAAGAAAGCTCAGCAATTAACTTATGTAAAGAAATATCTGGAAACAACCAGAGGGTGAATGTCCAGCTAACTGGTTTTGCAAGTGTTTGTTTGAAGTCAGAATATTGGTAAGGACACCAAGGACACCTCGCTACTCCTGTTTAAGATCTCTTGCAAGCAAAATGATAGGTTAGATTCAATAACTCAAAAGGAAATGCAAATAAAAGCAAATTACTGCAGATGCTGGAATCTGAAATCAGGAAATGCAAATAACTCATCTAGAACCACAACTGTGCACTGACTCCTAATGTAGATCCTCCTTTTAGGCTCCCCATGTTTGCTCTTAAATGGTCTTCATTTTTACATGCTTATAGAATATTTTTGGATTTCCTTTCATTTCAGATTTGTCTCATTCTCTCCTTGTCACTCATATTTTTGCTTCACTCCCCTCTAAAATTCCTACATTCAATGTGGTTCCAAACTGTATTATCAACCAGACATCTGTCACATGCTCTTTTCTCTGCTTCATTTTACTCTCAATCAATCTTATCACTTGGACCTCTGCATGTGGTTCAGCTACATTACTGCCTCCTAGGAAATTACCTTGACTGTATTCTATGCAATGGGAATAGATAAAAGGTAAGCTCAGAGTTTAAAATATCCACTTTTTTTCTTAGAGTCATAGAGATGTACAGCGTGGAAACAGACCCTTCGGTCCAACTCATTCATGCCGACCAGATATCCTAACCCAATCTAGTCCCACCTGCCAGCACCCAATCCATTGTCTGTGAAAGCTAGCTAACAGGTGAATGACTCATTCTCACTCATTAATTTACAGCTTTTCTACCTCATTAACATTCATTCTGTTTGCAAAGTAGGGGAAGCTGTTGGTGAAATTCAATTAAACATATTATCAAAACAAAGTTACACACGTTCGAGCAGTATAACTTCCAGAAACATTAAAAAACAGTGAATCAAGTATTAGCCTTTTTGAATCTTTATGTTTTGACTGTATTTTGCAGGTGGACACAATGGTATCAGACATCAGTTCTTACATTAACAACAAAGGAACCAGACTTGTCAATACAGGTATAGTATAGGATAATAGTGTTACATTGCAAAACTTCATATTCTTCAATTATAGGTGTGTGATATAATTTTTATAAATTTGAGCAGTTTGAATACCCAGAAAGAAATGCAAGCAAGCTTAGATTTTAATTACATTTTCTGCCATCACCTTGAAAAAGCCATTATCTTGTGAATTTTCTAGTTAACATTTAGGCTAACAACCAATTGCCAACACTAATGAGTCCAATTGCTGAGCGATATGTCAGCAGATAATGTAGAACATGCCATCTCACACTCTGCCCTGATCCCTGACTATCTTATAGTGAGAAGTAGTCATTCATTAGATCCTCAAACTGTGAAAATCAAGCTGTTAATCTCAAATCATTGAACCTATATCAAACTAGGAGAAAGTGAGGACTGAAGAAGGGCTTATGACCGAAACATCAATTCTCCTGCTCCTCGGATGCTGCCTGGCCTGCTATGTTTTTCCAGCACCACATTTTTCAAAACTATATCAAACTGACCTGTTATGTGGACAGAAGGTTTTCTAGTGTTCTGTGACTGACAGAAAAGTGTTTTTTTTATATAAGAAACTAAAGCATTGTGAGAAACCCACCTCATTCTACAGTTTTAGATTTGGACTCCTGATCAAGAGGGTTTTCCATATTTTTCCACTCATAATTGGTCTGCAGAGTTACGTTTCATCACATTTGCATGTGTTATAGATTAAGGGGAATATAGTTTAATTCTACATGGTAGAGAACTTGTCTGCCTTAATAAGTAAATACATAACACATAACACATCGAGTGAAAAATACTACGGATGAGGTTTTACTAGCTCCCAGCTGATGGGGGTGATTACAGAAGAGCTTCTAAAATGGTGGGGGTTTTTATGGATACCTGATATATTTCCACTACTGGGAAATTTTCTCAAAGGTAAATAGGTAGCAAAATAAGGAAGGCCCAGGTTAGCAATGGGCAGGCAGAGATTATTAAGCAGGTAATTGCAAGCCATGTTTCAGTTCTTTTGAAGATTAGATTAGATTAGGTTCCCTGCAGTGTGGAAATAGGCCCTTTGGCCCAACAAGTCCACACCGACCCTCTGAAGAGCAACCCACCAGACCCATTCCCCTCCAAATGAACTAAAATTTGCTTTCCATTCACAAGAATATCCATTGCTTATCATTCTTTGTCTCCTGTCATGAGCCAATTTTTGATCAAACTTTGCACATTCCTTGTATTCCATAGGCTTTTTTTTAATGACTGGTCTGCTATGTGGGAAACACCTTGTTAACATCCATGTACATAACATCCACAACATCACCATCATTAATCCTCCTGGTTACATATTGAAGATGCTTAATTTGGAGATGCCGGTGTTGGACTGGGGTTCACAACGTTAAAAATCGCACAACACCAGGTTATAGTCCAACAGGTTTAACTGAAAGCACTAGCGTTCGGAGCACCGCTCCTTCATCAGGACAACCACCTGATGAAGGAGCAGCACTCTGAAAGCTAATGATTAGATTACTTACAGTGTGGAAACAGGCCCTTCGGCCCAACAAGTCCACACCGACCCGCCGAAGCGCAAACCCACCCATACCCCTAACCTAACACTACGGGCAATTTAGCATGGCCAATTCACCTGACCCGCATATCTTTGGACTGTGGGAGGAAACCAGGGCACCCGGAGGAAACCCACGCAGACACGGGGAGAACGTGCAAACTCCACACAGTCAGTCGCCTGGGACAGGAATTGAACCCAGGTCTCTGGCGCTGTGAGGCAGCAGTGCTAACCACTGTGCCACCGTGCCAGCAATGCTTCCAATGCTTCCAATTAAACCTGTTGGACTATAACCTGTTGTTGTGTGATTTTTAACTTTGTACACCCTAGTCCAAAACCGGCATCTCCAAATCATCTCCGAGCAGAGGCTGATAGCCAAGTTCGGTTCCCATGAAAATGGCCTCAAATGGGACCTTGGGTTCATGTCACACTACAGGTGACCCCATTGCACTGTACACACACACGTTTGTGGGGTGAATTTGTACTTGCAGAATTACATTTTACTTTGCTCAAGAACTGCATGAATCCATGTAAGGTTCTGAAAATTGTTTTTTTACATTAGAATCTGTCCGACCATAGTGGCACACACAGCCTCACAGGGAGTTAACACCTTCAATACCTTATTTTGGCCGACACGACACCAATTTTTAAGGTGCACTTGAGAATGTAACTCCTCAAAAAAAGTTCTGCGATTTACATATGAAAGAACTGAAATCAACATGATCATTCTAAAAAATGAGAGACTTAACAAACAATTGGTTCTTTTTCAATATGTAATTTCAGTTACATCACACTGGAAACTTTTCCTATAAACTCTGTCTTACAATCTTATTCTCCTCAATCACCTGATGAAGGAGCAGCACTCCGAAAGCTAGTGCTTCCAAATAAACCGGTTGGACTATAACCTGGTGTTGTGTGATTGTTAACTTAATTTTGTTAGAAAGACATGACTTTCCCTCAACACAACCATGCATTCTCTCCCTGTTTAATCTGAATCTATGCAACTCTTCGAAGTAATATCAGTTTCGATTCTAATAATTTGCTCACCACTGACAGTCAGCATTATTCTCCAGTAATTCCCTTCTCATCATGCTTATTTTATCAAGCATGTCATCCTCCTCATTAACTAGAATGTCTACATCATCCCTCTCATATGCAAAGCTGAAGTACACAATAAGAATCCTGCCCACATCATTTGTATCCAGGTGCAAGTTACCTGATATATCTCAGATAGGTCCAATCCTTTCTTTAGACATCATCTTGATGCTAAATTTAACCTGCTCCAAGTATTTCTTTAAGCTTTCCCAGAATGAAGGATGGAGCAAAAACACTACCAGAAATCCTGTTCTGCCATGCTTCCGAAGGATCAACATGTAGGATTACGTATCAAAAAATCCAATTACAATATCACAGCAAATATCCATTCCCCCTCCTGGGGAAAACAGTGGAACATTCTTTTGAATATAAAAGGTCAGACTCAGTGATCCCACTGATACAGGATTGTTCAGCATGCATTAACCTTTTAACTGTACACTGAAAAATCAGTCCAAAGTTATGCACTCTGTCCCTGTGGGGCCAATGTCAATCTTTGAAAACTGAAAAATGAACCATTTTAAAATCGAATACGATAAATCTGCTGTCTTTTTGGATCAAACTAAAGAAACTATCTGGATTATGAGAAAATCCAAATTCAAGTGAACTTAGCTTAACAAGAATTTAAGTTGACATAGTTTTTTAAATGCAACTAATATTTCAAAATGTCTTTTCCAAGGTGAAAATGAATGAGAGCCAAGTTACATAGGTAAGAATTAAAAGGAACAGAAGAGATGTCACTACTGAAGATGTGCGAGCTGATTTCATATAAGAGTAGAGTCACATGAAAGCAAAGCCATGGATGGAAATGAGCAGAGAATTGATAGTGGATAATGCGGCATATCAAATGTTACCAATTAGACAAAATGAATGGAGAAGAAAGAATAGAAGCCAATCAAAATGACATGCCAATTGTTGCAAAATAATTAGATGGCAAAATGATTCCAAGCAGTACTGACCAGAAGCTCTTTGAAAATAATTCTTAAAATTATTGTAAGCTTTGAGGTGCTTTAACTGATTTTATAGTGGCAAAATTGAGAATTAGCTCAGCAAACAATAACTCAAGCTATTGAAACAAATTGGAAGTACTGGGTAGAATATCCAATTTCTGTGGAAGAACTCAACACATCATTTAAAAATACTTTTATTTGTATGTAAGTGGACACAAAGCAGGTCTCAACAATCAGCATCTTGCATTAAGTAGCCCTTCGGACAACTTAAATGCATCTTCAATATTAATTTTTCAAAGTAACGATACTGAATTTCCATTTTTAAACACATTTGCAACTAGTAATACACAATAGAAATAACAGTGAAATAATAAAGTTACAAGTAAAAGGAAAATCCCAATGTATTCTAATGAGCACATCAATAGGAAAGGAGTGGTGAAAGAGGTGTTGAGCCAATTAGGGACTATAAAGGGGATTTATACTTGAGATAAAAGGTGTGGCAGAGGTGTTAAATGAACACTGCATCTGTCTTTATCATTGAGGCAGATCCTGTTCAAGCTACAGTGACAGAGAAGAAAACTCAGGAAAGGTTTCAAACTGCTCATTTTGAGATTTCAATACACTGTCAACACATAAGTTGATCAGACATCAAGATCAGATGAAATGCATCCTAAGATATTTCAGGAGGTACTAGCAATAATATTTCACCCTTCTCTGAATTCAACGGTGGTGCTAGAAGATTGGAGAATTGCAAACAGTGTACCTTATTTCAAAAAAGGTTGGCCCAACAACTACTGATAGTTATTTATCTTCAGTGCTGTGGTCATGCTCTTCGGCCCACCATCTCCACATCAATCAACAAACACCAAACTATACCAATTCCATTTTCCTGCATTTAGTTCATAGCCCACTATACACTAGCATTTTAAATGCTCATCCAGATGCTATTAAATATTGACAGAGTACCTGTCTCGGTCTCCACTGTCCTCTGAGGCATATTTCCACCAAGCTTTGTTTTTTTTAAAAAAAATTCCTCCAATCTTCTCTGAACCACTTACTCCTCACCTTAAACTTATGCTCCCAGTCTTAAACCCATTTGCCATAGGGAAAAGATTCTCAATCTACCCTGTCTTTGCCATTCATAGTTTTGTATAACACAAATCAGATCCTCTCTCAGCCTCTTCTCCTCCAAGAAAAGTAAATACAGCTCATTTAGTCTCTCCTCATTACAGACGGATATCCTCTGCACTCATTCCAGTGCAATCACATCCTTCCAATAGTGTGGCGACCAGTACTGCACTTTGTGGCTTAACCAATATTGTACACGGTTGCTCCTATATTCTATATCTTGGCCAATAAAGGCAAGCATCCCATATACTTTCTTCATCACCCATGGTCCTTTTGTGAGCCTCAGTGCATGCTTGAAGAACAACATTTCTACTTAGGGACCCTGAAGCTTCGAGGACTCAACACTGAGTTCAAATTGGATTAGAAATTGGCTTTCTGTAAGAAGTCATTGAGTGGTGCTTGATAGAAAATATTCAGCCTGGAGTCTGGTTACTAGTGGTGTGCCACACCAAGGAATGTGTTTTGGAACCACTGCTGTTTGTCATTTTTATAAATTACTTAGATACAGGCATAGGTGGAAAGGTTAGTACGTTTGCAGATGACACTAAAGTCAGTGGAGTAGTGGACAGTGTGGAAGAACGTTGCGGGTTGCAGGGGGTCCTGGATAAACAGCAGAAGTGGGCTCAGAGGTTCAAATAGAGTTCAATGCAGATATATGTGATATGATTCACTTTGGGAAGAATAACAGGAAGGCAGAATACTGCATCAATGGAAAGATTCTTGGTAGTGTAGATATACAGAGGGATCTTGAAGTCCATATACATAGATCCCTGAAAATTGCCATCCAGGTTTGATAGTGCTGTTAAGAAGGAATACGGTGTGTTAGATTTTATTGGTAGAGGGATTGAGTTCCAGAGTCATAAAGTCATGCTGTAACTATACAAAATGCTAGTGCGGCCGCACTTGGAATATTATGTCCAGTTCTGGTCGCCCCATTACAAGAAGGATGTGGAAGCATTGGAAAAGGTGCAGAGAGATTTACCAGGATGTTACCTGGTCTGGAGGGAAGGTCTTATGAGGAAAGGCTGAGAGACTTGGGTCTGTTCTTCTTGGAAAGAAGGCGGCTCAGAGGGGATTTGATAGCGACATACAAGGTGATCATAGGGTAGACAGTGAAAGTCTTTTTCCTAGGATGATAACGTCCAACTTGTATGAGGGGGCACAGCTACAAATTGAGGGGTGATAGGTATAAGATAGATATCAGAGGCAGATTCTTTACTCAGAGTGTAAGGACATGGAATACCCTGCCTGCCAATGTAGTTAATGCAGCCACATTAGGGAGATTTAAACAATCCTTGGATAAGCACATGGAAGATGATGGAATAGTGTAGGGGGATGGGCTTAGATTAGTTCACAGGTCTGTGCTGTATTGTTCAATGTTCTATAACTTTAGAGAATGATTCCATCCTTCCATGATTTTTTTCCCACACCACACCAAGTCCTGTAATGGGGTACTTTTAGCACCATCACACATTCTCACCCACTTCAAGGCTTATTATCACATTGTATGTTTTGCTTCAGTACAGCTCAGCCATTCCCTCCTACTTTAAGTTCTTATTATCATTTGTTCAGTTTTTCTTCTGTCCTAGCCTGCTTTCCATTACCTTCTTGTTTACCTGACCCTTTCATATTTCTCTCACTCTGGGCTCCATCGCCATCTATCTGTTCACCTCTCCCCTTTTGTTGGAAATCTTTGATGTTAAATTTTAGACCAGTGGTTGAATAGGATTTACTAACCACCAAAATCATCTTCCAGAGTTACTTTCTATTTAGCAAAAAAAGATTTTCACCAAAAATATTTGCCAGCATATAAATAAACGAACCCAGTTTATCAATGGCACAGCAATTAAATAACTTCTCTATGTGCCATATACAGATATATAACTATTTCTCTGAGACATATCTGCTTGGCAACAAAACAAAATGATATTTGTGTTAACTGCCATCGAAAGGTTCTACATTGTCTAAATTGGACAACTTAAATACTATCCAGGCGAAATGCAGGATTAATATCCTGTTTCAGAATGCCAACCACACAGTTTGTAAATATCCAGCCATATATTCTGTAATTTTGTATGTACTTCACACCCTAATGCCTGTATTGTTCCAATACAGCTACAACACTGGCATCTGCCAGATAATGTGGAAAATTGCCTCCGTATGTCCCTTACGAAAAAGGCAGAATAAATCCAACCTCGTCAATTACCACCCCATCAGTCTACTCTCAATCATCAGAAGGATGATAGAAAATGTCATCAACTGTGCTGTCAGCTAAAATTTGTACTCAGCAATATCCTCCTCACTGATATTCAGTTTGGGTTCCACCAGGGCCACTGACCTCTTGACCTCATTATAAGCTTAGTCTAAACATAGATGAAAGAGCTGAATTGCAGAGGTGAGGTGTGTGTGACTGGCTTGACAACAAGGTGACATTTGACCCAGTACAGCATCAAGGAGCCTGAACAAAACTGAAGTTATTGCGAATCACGGGGAAAACTCTCCATTGACTGGAGTCATACCTTGCATAAATGAACATTGTTGTTGGATTCAGTTGTCTTAGTCCCAGGATATGACAGCAGGAGATTCTCAGAATAGTGTCCTTGGCCCAACTACCTTCAGTTACTTTATTGTAAATGGGAAAGTTCTCTGATGATTGTGCAGTGGTCAGCATCTGCTTGTTATATCCTCAAAAAGCTCTAGTAAGTTTGCCAGACAGCATTTCCCTTTCACAGACCACTGCCTGATTGTATAAGACATCAATGCAATACTCAAAAGAAGGAGAAAGTGCCAGAGGAGGAGGGGATCAGACTGAGGTGTGATCGGGTGATATATACCACATCACCTCTATAATAGCCTTAGCACAGCAAGTGATTTAAGCTGCAGCTCGGCCAAGAGGTTTCATTAAGAAGAAAGAAGTCATTATCACTCTGCCAACTTTCGATTAAGACCACGATGATGCTGCAATCATCAACAATTAATCAATAAATGATAAGGGGCTTGTTCAAAAGTGAACCAAAATGCTGGAGGTAGACACATAAAGGGGACATGCGAGAGAGCATTTGCTAACAGAGTTCACAGAGTCAGCAGTGGGAGGGTTGATTTGGACAGGAAGGAGATTGGTAAGTTTAACTGACAGCAGACACAATGGGTGGGAATATTGATGATAAAATGGGATGGGGCAGCTGATTGTAATGAGCCAGTGCAGAGTGCCTTGATGATCCCTTCGGATGATGTTGAGAGTGGCAAGGAGGGAATATGTAGGCTTACTTAAGAGGGAGTCAAACCTCGAATAGCAAGGAAAGAGGAGCAGTGCATAGCAACATTAAAGGATTGAAGTAGGGAATTGGTGCGGCAAAGTGCAAAGAGTGGAGAAGTGAAAGGAAGAGTGATGACAAAAGGAAGGGGTCTAGGAGAGGGGGTCTAGGAGAGGTAGAAGACAAAAAAAGAAACAAAGAACAACAATAGTGTGTCGTGCACCAATCTGCTGAGTGGTCCTGGCAGATTCCAACTGGGAGTCAGTCATTTGCAAGTGCTGCTTGGTAGCACTGTCAGGATCCTTTCCATCACACTGCTTGTGATCAAGAGTAGACTGATAGGGGGATACCTGGCTACAGTGTAATTCTCCTAATTTTTGTGAACAGGATCAAATATGGGCATTTTTTTCACATTGCAAGTTGTGTCAAATAAGTATGACTAAACTAACATGAAGAATAATACCTGAAAATGCAGCAGATTAGGTTGCAAATCTATGACTGTAACTACAATGAAAACAGACATGACCAATATTTCCAGAATAATTTACATGTCAAAAAATCCTTAATGTCGTCAACAAAAATGTCATCACTTGACAAGAAAAAATGAAGACGAAAATACTGCCAAAAGAAACAAAATGGAGGCACAAAGAGAGAAACTTTTTCTAGCAAGGTTTCATTGAGAGCTAAAGTACTCTACTTCACAGCAAGTTTAATTAAGGCATTCAAGAGGGATTTAAAGAATTATCCAACTAAAGTGTGTCAGGTTATGGGGATAGGCATCTATTTGATAGGATGTGGCATTAGATAAATCAGACAGTTGGAGAGTTTGCACAGACAAAAAAGTGGACCAAGTGACTTCCTTCTGTACAGTACATATTCTGTGATCATGAGAAGAACTTCCTTCTATTTCTTCCCCACATATCTTGAAACAATCTGGTGTTTCTCTTTTGCTGTCTGTGTATCTATCAATTTTCATTCGCATTACTCTGCTCGTTCAAGATATCTGTGTCAAATATAAACTACCTAGTACTCAATTCTTCAAGTTTCATGTCTTGCTTTTCAATTGACATCAGGAAACTAAATTTTACCTTGGGGGTAACTTAAATGCCAACTCAAAGGTGAGCAACCAGTTCTAGACACTGTGGTACTCTGAAAGAACAAAAACTCTTGCCTATTTGTAAAGAAACATCAAAATACTGCCCCGATTGTCACAGAAATTGGGAGCAGGCCATTTGGCCCGTTGAGTTTGCTCTACCATTCAATATAATCTTGAATGATCCCCAATGCCATATTCATACTTTATCCACATATCAAATTATGCTTTTAAAATCAAAAAATGGTGTCTCTTTCTTGAATATATTCAATGACTTAGTCTCCAAAGACTTCTGTGGTAGAGAATTCCACAGGTTCACTCGACTTTGAGTGAATAAATTCTTGCTTATCCCAATTCTAAATTATTCTTAGGCCTACTATTCCGAAGATTATGACCCAAGTATTTAATACTTCTGCGAAGGTCTCTGTAAAATCTGTACTTTCTTTGTGCAACAACCATTCTGTGCTGGGTGACATAGTGTTACTCTAGGGGGTTTGATTTATTCGTACACAAATATTTCAAACTCTTCAAATGTAAGCTATGGACCATTAGCTGACACCATCACCTCTGACATGTCAAATTTTAAAGCAACTTTTCAGACCCTTACTTGTTCTGGCACTTGTGATAATGAGTATAGACTCAACATCTACTTGCCCAAACTATCAACCAACCACTCTTTGCCATTCACACATACTCATACCCATACTGTTCTTGTGTTTGCCTATATGGTCTCTAATGTGAGCAGCTATTTCCCAATTGTTTCTAACTGTTCATAAAGTACAAGCCAAGCCTTGGAAAACTGTGCTGTACATTGTCTTTTATCTTGGCCACAAACTTGTGATATTTAATTTTATCATCCTTGGTCATCCTTGTTTAAAGTTCACTTTGTACTCTTAGTACTTACTGAATGATGCATTTATTCTTACTGATTTCTACTGTAAATATCAAGCCCAATTCCTTTCCATCAGGGAGATGTTGTACTCTCTTACTGCTAATAATGGCAAATAATACATTGTTGTACCTCACTCTTAAGTCTAACTTCACCTTACACTGGCATACTGTTATTGAAATAAGTAGTCCTTTTCATTCTTGTTTTGCACCAGGGAATGTGACTTAAGGGCTGCTTGTACTCTCCTTCCAAGGCTGCAGTTGTATCAATGAAGAAAATGGATTGTGAATTCCTGATTTTCATTTTTACTGCAGGTGCTAGAATTTTATCCTCAGCCCTTTGAGTTCTGCTTATCTTTGCCATTCACACATACTCATACCCATGCTATTCTTGTGTTTGACTATAGGCTCTCCTGTTGTCTTGTTCTCTGATGAACAACTCTTCAGCTTCCTGCACGATAAAAACAACTTCTGTTTCTAAATTTATCTCATGCACTTTTGAAGATTGTCAGACTCCTGAACTAGCTTTCGACATACCATGGCTCCTGCATGATTATCAGCTGGAGCTTTATCCATTACTTTTACTCAATTACTGTCTGGATATTACAGATTTTCTCACAGGCATTACAACTTGCTGGATTTGGATGCATTTAAATGATTGATGGCTATCATGGCAACAGTACCATCAAAAAGTTCTGACTTTGAGACTGTGCTTGAATTTTGCAGCAACCTAGTTGACCTCCCTGCTGGCTCAGAAAAAGACCTCCTTTGCAGTTTGCAATTATTTTTCCTGCCATATACATGGTTCTGACCTTAACATTGGCTTGCTTCTGTGTCTGCTTATATCCTTGTTTAAAAGTTTGGCATGGATTTTATTGTTCTTTAGACTTCCTAAAAAGGTGTTCCTAAGGTTGATGTTTGAACTTGTATCATCCCCACAACAATAAGAGTTTCTTTAATTTGAGAACATAATTTGCAACAGTTTCACTTGCCAACTACTTCCTTTTGCAGAATACAACTCTTGTGCAATCTTAGTAGCTCTATAATAAATGTCCAATATGGTATTGGTTTCAAAATTATCAATATTATTTGTGTCTTTCAGGCAACATTGGTTAGATACACCTCAAAAGTAACTTGATTCATCGTGAGAGAAACACTTACCCATCCATTGCACCTAGGTTACTCAATGTCATAACAGCATAGAAACAGGGCCTTCAGCCCACCATCTCAATGCTGACCAGCAAACACCAAACTCCACAAACAAAATCAGATCAGCCGTGATCTTATTGAAGAGCCAAGTGGCCTACTCTTATTCCTTGTTTGCATGTTCAAATCTGAAAAGGAAATATTTGCAGGGCTCCAGGAAAAGAAGGGGAAATGATATTGGTTGAATGACTTCTTTAAAGAGCTAATATTCTTGATTAAGAAATGTGCTCTATCCTTAACCATTTTAGAATTCTAATGATTCTGTACCTGCAATGCTGGACATTGTACTGGGGGATAGCTACAATGCTGGTGAGCAAATGGAAAGATGCATGACATTTGGCATAATTGTGCAAATAAGCATCTAATCAAAATAATTCATTCCAATAGGATTCCTCCTAAACAGAAATTTAAAGTCCACCATCTGAGGGACCAGTGCTGATGACCCAGACAAAGCTTTCAACAATTTTATATATAAAAGAAATCTAGAGTAGAATCCAAAACACTGCTTCACTTTCTACCAGATGTGTAAATTTCGGACGTAATTACACCAGCCCTCTTTGTTTTGGCTCAATTCCCATTATGACTAAATCTGCCTTTACTGTCCATTTTTCATAATTATTGTTTAAATTACTCATTGTTCCAGCTCACTGAGTAATTGAAAATAGTTTCCACTCAGAACAATCTTTTAAATTGTTCAAACTCCTTCAAAATCAAACTTAGAAATTCCAAAAAGTGATACCTGTTCTTAATTTCACAAATGAATCGTGAAAGAAAACTCATCCCTTCCTCTATTGTGTACAAGAAAAAGAGCACATACACAGCTGCATGCAACCATTATTTACCAGCTTCACTTACACCTCCTCAACAAGGAGGGCAGCAGAGAGCAGACAATATTCAGTTGCAATGTATTTCTGTTTATCTGTCTCTTCCAAATACAGAGAACACAACAAACTCACTCCAATATATGTTGCATGAAGACCCTAAGAGATTTTGTTAAACATTTCATTCTTACGGTGACAGAATTTACTAATTGTTTTCCTGAAGAATTTATTTCAAAGAAATGGGAAATGTACTTATTGTGATTGAGGTGTAGAAGAGAAAGGCAAAACAGGGGTGCTAAAGAGAATAGAAATGGAATTTGAATTTATAAACTTGTGTTAATCAAGAGCAGGAAAATTTTAAAATAGCACTGATTAATACAGCAGATTTACAAGACTAACAAATGGATGCAGCTGCATTGCCAGTTATTGCATAATGCACAGATGATGTAGAATTTGCCAAGAAGCACTGCAAAGTACTAGACACATGACTCATAGAACAAACTAGCCTAAGGAAAAGCTTGACTGCACTGCTAAAACAACTTGAAGATCACAGAAAATGGTCATTGTCAGGCTCAAACTAAATGTTGTATTGGAAATGTGCTAACAGGCTCATCACCACCTTCCCAAGGACCATTAGTGATGGGTAACAAATGCTGACTGACCTTACAATGCCCCTGTTCTATGAAAGTAAGATTTTTGTTTTTAAAAATGCAACACTGAAGCTCAGAATTCTGCTCACCTTCTATTCCACAATGGAGGTCGTCTTCAGAATCAATCATTATGATCATCACTGTCATGCAATAATATTTTCTGAAGCCCTATTTCATCCTGCACAGAACACTTCTACACAGAACAGACATTCCTATAGCACGAGAAGCAGATGATAATTCACAACTTTTGACAAGATACAAGGCATCTTTTACTGCATGCATAAAGGTATGTGTGAGCCTAATCTATTAGGTCAATGAAATTCACCAATGGGTAAATATCACGCAATCAAGAATTCATATAAAGCTTTCATTTGCAGGAAAATATTATCCAGCTCTTTGGATGAGAAGAGGTAAAGTGCTAGCTTATCAACAGTGTATTTATGCCAACAATTCTCTACCAATTGTGCAACATATGTGGATAAACCAGAAATTCCAGCAATCATACTTAGCGGATGCTAAGTCAACTCTTTGCAGATTTGGAGTGGCCAGTGGATCCTATTGAAGATGAAGGATCTATAACAGTATGTTACACGTCTCACAATAGTTCCATGATAAAAGCTTCATCACAATGAACAAGAGCAAATCATGGAAAATCGAGGTGAAGTCAGAGAGGTTCAGGTAGGTCCCATTACCCAGTTTTGTATTGTGGTCTACAACTGATCAATTTTCCTTCAATTATCATAAGATCATAAGAAGTAGGAACAAGAAGAAGCCATTCAGCCCCATCAGGCCTACTCAATAAGGTCTTGGCTGATCTGACTGTGGTCATAACCCATCTTGCTGCCTCTCTGTCTCCCTTGTGGATCAAAAATCCTTTGTGGAAGATAATTCCAAAGATGAGGGAAAAATCCTTTGAAGGAAGAAATTCCTCCACATCCCAATGTCAAATGGGAAACACCTTACTTTGAAAATTTCCCTCTAGTGTCAGAAGTCTCTATACAAGGAAATATTCTCTCAGCGGTGATCATGTCAAATCCTCTCAGAATTTCATATGTTTCAGTAAGATCACCACTCGTTCTTTGAAATTCTAATGGCTCAATCTTTCATCACAAGACAAACCCCTTCACCACAAGGATCACTGAAGTTAGACTTCTTTGACCTGCTTCCAATAAGTCAGTTTCTCCAAAAGTAAATGGACCTGGAAGTGTACTTTAAATGTGATCTCACCAATATCCTGAACAGTTATACCAAGACATTGCTACTTTTATATTTGTCTCCTTTGTTATAATTGCCAACAATCCATTTGCTTTTCTTACTGTAGCTGCATGTGAATCTTTTATAATTCATGTACAAGTTCATCCAAATCCCTCTGTACTACTACATGCTGCTGTCTCTCTCCATTTAAATAGTATGATACCTTTTGATTTTCCTCTTAAAGTGGAGAATCTCATTTTCTGCATTACACTTCCAAGTTTTTGCCCACACACTTAAGTTGTCCATTCACAGCCTTTTTAAGATGACCTTCCCAACTCATTTTTCAATCAAGTAATTAATATTGTTCACAAACAGGCTCCAGTAATGAAGCTGAGATACTTGACTAGTTCGACAGTTTGCCAATCCAAGGTCCTGAAACTTTATTGCCTGTTCATTAGCTAAATATGCATCCATGCAAAAATATCATCCCCAAGACCCTGCACTGTTATATTGACACAAATTTATTACACATCTATCAAATGTCTTTCATGAAGTCAAATGCACTACATCTCCTGGTCTCCCTTTATCTACACTGCATGTTGCATCAAATACCTCTAAATTTGAGAATGAGAATTTCCCCTTCGCAAACCATGTTGACTCTGCCTGAGTACAATGTTAGCAATGCAACTTATTTCTTGCTTTGAGAACTACATATGTTCCGTCAACAAAACTCATGCTTTCACTTCTGAACTAAAGTCTGTTGTAAGAGAATGAGATGTAATTAGGTGTTGTTATGCATATGTTTTAAATGTTTCAAACCACACCAAATGTCTGTTGCAAAAGCTAATAGGGTGCATTCTCCAGATAATCAAAACAAAGTACAAATGCATTGCTGTCCAGTACTTTGTTAGGATCCATCTAGTATATTGGAGTATACCTTCTGCTTTGGGCATGCTCAGAAATCCAGGCTAGACCACAGGACCATAAGAAATAGGAACAGGAGTAGGTCATTCAGCCCCTGCACCCGATCCTCCTCCACCATTCAAGATGGAGTGTGACATTCCTCATATCTACTTTCTTGCCTTTCCCCATAACTACTGTTCTGAAAACCAGCCTTAAATATACTCAAGGACTCTGCCCTCACGGCTCTCTGTGGGAAACCATAATAGCTTGCAGAAGTGTTTCTCTTTGTTCAAATTTCTACACAAATCAACCTGCATATGACAAACTTGAAATCTGCCATGGACCAATGCAAACTGACAATACTGTAGAGTGCAGTCTTTTAAATTAGTAATTACAATTAGTAATTAGTATTTGCAACAGTGCAGGTAGAGGCCATTTGGCCCATGAAATCTACACTGACCATCTGAAAACCATCCCGCCCAGACCTATTCCCTCCTCTATCCCCATAACCCAGCATTCATCACATCTAATCTACCAAGCTTGCACACCCTGGACACTACAGATAATTTACCATGGCCAACTCATAAACTAGTAATCTTTGGACTCTGGGAGAAAACCGAAGCACCCGAAGGAAACCCACGCAAACATGGGGAGAATATGCAAACTCCACACAAACAATATTTGAGAAAGAATCTCAGGGAAATTTTATTAAAGCAGCTGAACATCTGTTTAATCACAAAAATAAACATTTCTAATCAGTGAACCTGTGGGGATTTCCTAATTTTTTTTTCTTTTAAATTTATGAAGACTTTTTGATTTTATTTTAAACTATTCCCAGGAGATTGCCTGGCTAGGCATAGGTCATGAGAATTGAGGATAGATAATCATGCTTAGCTGCAAAATTGTGCAACGGAATAAACTTAATAAACATTTGATCTTTCTGTACTCATCTTCTCTATACTGTTTAGATGTAAAGTAATGAGAGATTACAAAATATGGTGAAAGATAATTTTATATACTTAAAGATACATGTAATAATTAGGTACACATCAGGCATGTACTCTGTGCTTGCAACTGTAATATCTATATCATCAGTAAAAGGAGTGGTAAATATCATCAGAGTAAACCAATCATGTAACATGATTTCCTGCATCTACAGACACACCCCTGTTCTATCAATGCTAGAAATATCATCTGCTTGAGTTGCATTGCTTTCTGAAACATTTATTGAAGAAAATGCAGAGCTTTCTTGAATTGCTGCTGATATTCAGCTGCTTCTATCATCTGAGTTTCTGTCCATTGCAGGAAGTCACCTCCTCACAAAACTCTGATCTTTGGTAGTGCTGAATATTAGATCTTTAGGAGGTCTTGGTTATCTACAACCCCCACTGTTTTAAATTTCTCAACTGCACCTTACTTTTTTTTTAAACATTCCACTGTAAGAGTGTTAGCCTTCATGCCAAAAGCCCCTATTGTGTCAATATGTGGGTGCGACTAGTGCAGTTCTCTGATCTATGGAATACACCCATGCAGACAACATCATGTGTTGGCATGGGTATTGGGCCAAGTAACTGCTCAACACAGTCCACTTTGTTAAAAAAAAGAATTCTATTGGAAATTAACATGAGCCAAGAGCACTTTAGATCTCTGCCCTTCACCTGCTTGCCTCCTTCATCAATCACTTCCTTTCCAATTTCTTCCTCAGTATTTTATGTCAGAGCTAATGCTTCTTCTGCTGTATTATGATCTGCCACAAGGGAAGCAGGTTTTGTGCTGATTGATGCTGTAGTACCTTCCAACTCGGAGGAGAACAGAGGGGTTTTCAGTATGTAAACACACTTCCACTTGGATAATATTGTCATTTACATTAACTACTAAGCACTTATGTGCAGACAGTGTGGATACATTGTGCATTTTTCAAATCATAATACAATATGATTCATATCCGACTGATCACTCAAACCAATGCCAGAGTTAACATTAAGGCAACAAAATACATTATAGATAGTTAAATGCCTCCCTGGCAAGTCCATAACTGTGCCATTCATTGTCATCCAGCTGTGTGCCAGCTTGAGCTCAAAACATAATGATGGTATGCATTAATATTATTGATTTCAGCTGCACAAGTTCCTTCTTGCTGTAGCTTCCCTTTGTCACAAGAGCACAGTGATAGGATTTCATTGCACTTTCAGTTTTCCTAGTTCCTTTCTTCTACTTGGCTCTGTAGCCTTTAAAACTGTAAATTCCAAGACTTTTAAATTGATATGTATATTTGATCTTGATATTCTTGTTATGCGGCTATTCTTTCATTAATGATACATTTATTGGATCTCTTTCAATATCCTTGAAGGGCTAGCCTTATTGTGTTTTTAAATTTTACCACTTATCAGATGTGACACACTGATTCTGAATGAAAAGACAATTCTATTTTACACCAAACAATCCAACACTACTGGCAAGTCTTAGCCTTTAAAGCAGTTTCCCAAACATTTTGTACAATCGTTTTTAACAGTACTGAACTCAATTAATCACGTTAATTTTAGCCACTAAGCTCTTAACAAGCATTGTTAATGTCTAAACCTGGTCTTTTTTCTGTTATTCCTATTAATCAGAGGTGGATGAAGTTATGTGCAGTAAAATTGAAAGTACCCACTACTGTGATTGACAGCTCTTTAAAAATCAAAAATAACAACATTAAAGGAGACAAAAAAGAGGTAAAAAAAAATCCAATGATCTAATTTCAACAGTGAGATATATTCATATAAAATCTCCAAATGCTGGAAACCTGAAATCCATTGGAAATGGGAATCTCTGAGAAGCAGGAAAATCAATGTTTCCAACAAAGGCCCTTCATCAGAAGATTGCACTTTAATCTTCAGTATATGTAGTACCCACTTCTGCCTACATCAGAAATGCTCAGGAGAGGAAGCAGCACCCATGAAGAGAGAAACATGGTTTAACATTTCATGTTGATGACCTTTCTTCAGACGTCAAAATGTTGGTCATATAGCAGGTTTTATAAACTATGGAACAACAGAAAAGCACAAATGGAAAGGCCTGCAATTGCTGAAATACAGAGGTGATATCAAAAATGGGATGGTGGAGCTGTTTAACAGAATGATATCCATATGTTGATTTAGGCAGCAAAAGATTTTCAGAGATTTATGAGTGCTTTATTGTAAATCTATGGTTTAGTACAAACATTAGTTTCCCCATTTCCTTTCTGGATCCTTTCCCAACCCAGGAGCCAACTCTTCACTGGGGGAAAGATCCAGTTTTAAAATTCAAAGTCCAATTAGTACTACCTGCTCTCCAGTCAATTTTGAAGGTGTTCAAGCTAAAAACTTCAAAGATCCTGTATTTTTAACATCGATAGTGCAAGGGTGACAATGGGGACACCAAAATAAACATGGGTCTCGAATGTAAATGGAATCAGCAAAATGATTACTGTCACTTGCTTCCTGAAAAAATATGGGAGCAATTTTTAGAATCTGAACTAGATATCAAATCTGAAAGGTTTCGAAATGTGTAATCAGAACATTACGTGCTGTACTGCAAGCCTCCATTTAACTTCACTGAAACAATGTCAGGAGTTAAGCACAAAAAGGTTAGAGTGAGAATGTAGTGGGGAATTAAAATGGCAAACAACCAGAAGTTCTGGGTCATGTCTGTGACCTGTGTGAAGTATCTTGCAATCAGCCAATCTAGGTTTGTTATCCTTTGTGTAGATGGGACCATGTTATGCACAGTGAATGCAATACGTTGAAAGAAGTTCAAGTAAATCACTGTTTTAACTGATGGGGCCTTGGTTTTTGGAAAAGCAGGAACCGCAAATATTGCCTCTCTTGCACTAATGTGGGAAGGCACTGTGAAAATGAAAGGGTTGGGTGGGGTGGGGGGGTGGAAGTGAGTTAGATGGTGAGGAAAATGTAGGCTTATGTCAGGGAGTGAACTGTGTGTAATGCTGAAAAGGACAGGGAAAGGTGGATTTGGTGATAGCATTATGATGGTAGAAGTGGAAGAGGATGATCTCTTGATGTGGAAGCTGCTGGAGTGGAAGGTGACAGAAAGGAGATTTGGAAATGACAATACTAGTGTGAACTCATCTCATCAACTTTAGTATAGAATTTGAGTTCAGATCAGTACCACCATTTCTAGGTTTTACTCTTTTGACTGCTTTTTTTTTGCCCTTTGTGGTTCGGGAGTGTGAAGATGGAGAGAGAACAGAAGTGTAGGAATTAGGTCAGGCAGTGTCATAGTAAACAAAGATGAATGGAAATCCTTGGTTGAGGAAAAAGCTATCTGAAACGCTGTTGTGGAAAATAACATTGTCAGAATAGACAGTACAGAGACAGAGAAGAGAGCTAAGAAGAATGAATACAGTTCTTTCTGGAAAAGGGAGAGGAGAAAATGTAATCAAGGTAGCTATGGGAGATAGTGGCATTATAGTGAATATTGGTTGCAATCTACATGGAGAGATGTAAATGGAAAAGTCAAGGAAGGAAAGAAATATGGATGGACCATGTGAAGGCACAAGAAAGATGAAAGCATGAAGCAAAGCTGACTATATTTTCCAGTTCAGAGTGACAGCAGGATAGAGCACCAAAGCAAGAGGTGAAGAAATAGAACTAAGACGGATTTTAACAAAGAATGTTCCTCCTAGCCTATGAAAGATTGATATAGCTAGGACCCATAATTGGACCTAGACAGACACCTTTTACTTAGGGAATGTGAGAAGGGTTTAAAACAAAGTTATCTGATCTAAGAACAAGTTCCAGGCTGATGATTGTAGAATTGATAGAGAATAATCACACCTACATTCAAGGAAGCAGCAGAGGAGATGCAAATCATACCAATGAGATTGGGGGTACAGGGGCATCAGATGTTCATAGTGAAAACAAAATGTTTCGGGCTAGGAAATTGGAAACTATAAAAGTAGTAGAGTGTATCACAAATCACAGAACAAGGTCAGAAAAGACTGGACTAGGGAGGGCATAAAAATAACTAAGAAAGGAAGAAATCAATACCAAGGGATGGGACTAGGCTGAAACAATGGATCGAGGAGCAAAGAATGGCTCTACTGTTGCCATTTGAGGCATCTCTCAGCTAATATCTCTAATATTCTCATCACCACTCCTTCTATTCCACACGATAGAGTCATAGAGATGTACAGCATGGAAACAGACCCTTCGGTCCAACCCATCCATGCCGACCAGATATCCCAACCCAATCTAGTCCCACCTGCCAGCACCCAGCCCATATCTCTCCAAACCCTTCCTAATCATATACCCATCCAAATGCCTCTTAAATGTTGCAATTGTACCAGCCTCCACCACTTCCTCTGGTAGCTCATTCCATACACCTACCACTCGCTGCGTGAAAAAGTTGCCCCTTACGTCTCTTTTATATCTTTCCCCACTCACCCTACACCTATGCCTTCTAGTTCTGGACTCCCCGAACCCAGGGAAAAGACTTTGCCTCTTTGCCTATCCATGCCCCTCATAATTTTGTAAACTTCTATAAGGTCACCCCTCAGCCTCCGACACTTCAGGGAAAACAGTCCCAGTCTGTTCAGCCTCTCCCTTTAGCTCAAATCTTCCAACCCTGGCAACACCCTTGTAAATCTTTTCTGAACTCTTTCAAATTTCACAACATCTTTCCGATAGGAAGGAGACCAGAACTGCACGCAATATTCCAACAGTGGCCTAACCAATGTCCTGCACAGCCGCAACATGATCTCCCAACTCCTGTACTCAATACTCTGACCAATAAAGGAAAGCATACCAAACGTCTTCTTCACTATCCTGACTACCTGTGACTCCACTTTCAAGGAGCTATGAGCCCGCACTCCAAGATCTCTTTGTTCAGCAACACTTCCTAGGACCTTACCATTAAGTGTATACATTATCCCTGCCATTGTTTAATCACATCTGCTTTCCAACTTACAGATAATTTTTTGTGTCCTATCCTTCAAAACCCAATCCCTTTCCATGTTTCTGTATTTCCTTAAAACCTGTATTTTCTGTTACATTATCATATTCTTATCAAAGTCACAGATGTGAAACACTTTCTTTCTGAAGATGCTGTCTGACCTGCTGGGTATTCCTTACATGTTCTATTTGTATTTTAAGTGGATTCATATTTTGTTTTCTCCAGTGGACACACACTCAGAGCTAATAAACTTGATCAATTAACATTTCTTCTTGGTAAATGTTTTACTCACTTTTCAGAGCACATATTAAGAACTTAGTATGTACCTTAGTTTTAAGGAGGGCATTTTTGCAAATTGAATGACAGTTTCTGTCATGGTACAGTTTCTAATCATGAATTCCTCTAGTTTCCCATCAGCTCCTTAAGATATGGTCTTAATTATCAGTTCAACCTTGCAATTGTAAGTTATTAAGTAGCAGCAGATTTTTTTTTAAACAAAGGATTACATAGGATAAATGGTACAAAAAGGGCTAGCCAGCACAAAAAGCCAACACTGGTATTTGTGATGTATGCATGCTTCCTTCTATCTATAGTGGTCTACATCCACAATCACAGCCATCTATTCCCTTCTTTTTGTATGCTTGTCAAGCTTCTCTTTAAATGCATCTCTACCATTTGCTTCAGCCACTCCCCTCTGGTGCAAATTACAACTTTTTGGAGCCTTTATAAGTGTGCCAAAATACCCTTCCTAATTGTCAGATTCACCTTAAAAAGTGACAAATGTTGCATGGCAATGTACATTTTTAAGGCATCTTTAACTGAGTAAACCATGGCAAGGTATTTCATAGGAATCTTGAGAATTAATATTGTGCTACATCTGGAAATATTCGGACAGATAAATATAAACTTGGTCAAAGATGTAGGTTTTAGCAAGCATCTTACAGAGAGAATTGGGACAAAAATGGTTTGGGAGGAAACTCTCAGTCATCAGGCATTGGCAACTGGAGCCATGGTTACCAGTGATGAAGTAATTAAATTCATGGTGTCAAAAGCTAGAATGAGATGACTGCCAATTTCTTGAAGGGCTGTGGGACTCAAGACAAGCAGGGTTAATTCCATGGAAGAGTTTTTTAAACAAGCATGAGAATTTCACAATCATGATGTTGTCAAATTAGTTACAATGTTGGTGAGGGCAAGGTTGATGTACAAATAGAACCTGGTGCTGGGATGGGGAACTGTAATCACAGGCTCCTCCTATCCCTAACCTCCACTCCTGCTCTTGACTTGAGCGTACTATGTCCTTTAAACCCTAAGGTATGCCCACATTGTCCCAGGACTTGTCTTGTGTGCAAGTTAGGTTACAGACAGCAAAGGCTGGATGAATGCAAATGCAAGATGGAAAACTGGTGAGAACAACCATAGGATTTGAATTATTTCAAATGATTCTTATGATTCAATTGTAAACAGAGACATATTACTTTGGAATATTAAAACTTTTTTTTAATAAAAAGATTCAGCCTCCCAGGAAGGCATTCAAATAACAGTCATAGAAGGATATGGGTATTCTTTAATCATGTTTTACACATTATTGATCCATGGGGTTTCAATGAAAAATAATGGAAAATGTCTGCTGTGCGCTCTTTGGTAATTTAAGAAAAAGCACCTGAGAATGATGCATTTCATAATGCGTCCGTCCAGCTCTTTCAAATGATGAACTGCATGATGGTCATTTAACAGACCAGGACAGACAATGTCATTTATAAAGTAAATGTAATGTGATGTCAACTATGGCAATCTTCCAGAAATCTTATGGGACAAACTATGGGAAAAGAGAGTTCAATAATCGACAGTTTTGAAACCACATGTCAATTTTTAAAAATTACATTTGTTCTGGTGCAAGTATGATCCTTTAAAATGCTAAAAGTTAAATTGAAATGGAGATTTAATTTTCCTTTCACAAAAGAGGACCTTGAAAAGAAAGATGCATTTATTCTGCTTATTGTTACATCCTTAAGCTATGCCTAATGCCTTACAATCAAAGGATTATTTTTAACATGCCGTTACTATTGTTATATAGCAGGCAGTTTGCAGACAAAGAACAAATAAATTACAGATCAGATAATCTCTCGCTGCTGGTGGTTAAGAGAGTAATGTTGGTTAAGACACAAGAGAATATCTTGTCATTCCTCAGTTAATGCAACAGGACCTTTACATGCAGAATAGACAGATGTAGCAATGAATGACATCCTACCTATAATGCAGTGTATCAGCTAGTCGATGTGACCAGAGTGACTAGAGCAATAATGTGGGTGAGGGCAAGGTTGACGTGACTAGTGCTTGAATCTACAGCCTTCTGACTCAATCATAGCTGTCAACGTATCTCAGATATCTGAGTGACAATTTGGGTGCAACTTGAGTACTGTTGTAAACAGGTTTTGTTCATTTGGTCCTTCTGCAGATGTCTCCAGTTTAGTAAAAGGTCTGAATCGCAATTTTAAAAGTTTAGTTAATGTATGCTAGTACTTATACTGTAATGGACTGGGACATTTGAGCAATAATAGGCATGTACAAAGTAAAAGAATCTCAATTTTATCAAATGAAATTTAAGAGAGATGGACATGCATTCAAACACTAGATCTTAAAAACTCACACTTTATTTAGTTTAAACTTTGTGTTTTCAGTACTGGGAGAAAGTAGGACTAAAAATGCTGGAGAGTCAGTGTTGAAAAGTGTGATGCAGGTAAAGCACAGCAGGTCAGGCAGTATCCAAAACAGGAGAGTCGATGTTTTGGGCATCAGCCCTTTGAAATGGGCTCCATGTCAACTCTCTATGTTCCTCAGATGCTGCCTGTCCTGCTGAGCTTTTCCAGCGCCACACTTTGACACTGTTTACAGTATTGAACAAGTAACTCGGAACTCTATTTCAAATTACACCATATGGCCAGCTGTGAGAACTGAATTAAATAAATCCAGTAATTTGTCAGCTCACACCAGAAAAACAGGCAGGACAGCTGCTGAATTACTAAATAATCAAACTAGTTCATTCGTGAGTAATTCTTCAGGAAGATAACCCACCCCTATCCGTTTGGCTTCCACATGACTCCAGTCACACAACAAGTAGACAATACTGGCAATAACTTAGGGTTCATATCAGGAAAAGACTTAGATAAATTCAATCCAGTGGACTCTCCAGTTGCTCCTCACTCACATAGGCATACTCTGGCCAATTTGGAAATTGTCCCACATACTAGACAAACAACAGCTTGATTTGGCTTTACTCACAGAATTCTGTCCATCAGCCAACATCCTGGACTCTTCCACTACCATTACCTGGTTATGTCTTGTCCCACCAGCTGGACAGACACAGCAGATGGTCAGCAGGACATATTGATATGCAGTCAAAAGAGGCTCCAGACTTCATGAAATTTAACGGTTTCAAGTTAAACATCTAGGAAACCGTTTGCTGATCACCACCAACTGGCTCCTTGCATCAGATGAGAAATATATTACTCTGTTTCAGCCAGCATCTTGAAGAATCAGAGAGACGCAAAACCACCAACTGCATTCTCATTCTCTGAACACGTTATGTTGATATACCATAGCTGGCTGAGCCCTAAAGGATTTAGATGTCAGCAAGATGCATTTTAAAAATGCTCCCTATTTTAAGCTTTACCAACACCATGCACCTGCTTTGTCACAGCTATGATGAAATATCAGTAATTTGATATTCCACACCTGGTAGGGCTACTTATAACAATGGTAGTTTCCCTAACTCTGGACCAGAAGGCTTGATTTCAAGTCCCACCTGTTCCAGAAGTCTGTAATAAACCACCTGAACAGGCTGATTCAAAATATCTGTTCCATAAATGGTGAATACAAGGCGTGATAAATTAGATTGGAGTTCAGTTTTGTCCTTATTCTCTATTATCCCCACTGATCCCAGAAGCAAGTCACAAAGACTTCATGGATCTTGGCATGCATTCTAATATCAGAAAACTGTATCATTGGACTAAGCCAAGGGAAATTATAACTAGCAATCCATAAACGTCTCCATTGTGGAGCTACGTTACCTTTTTCAAGGAACATTAAATATGCACACTTTAAAATGGCAAGTTATTTTGAAGTAAATGGATCCTTTATGGAATTTTTACCCAATATTCATGACATTGATAATTTATAGAGTGCATTGCAAAACCATTTCCAACTACACTGCACATTTTCAATAACTTGGTAAATACCCACTAAAGTACCCATGACTGGTTCTGTAGCTCCTAATTACATTTTGCAAATTGCCATGTGAGTGTAGGTAGCATAATAATATTAGACAGTCTTATTTGTGCACTTCATCTCATTGGCACAAAGAATATTTTCTTCAGAAGGTCCCTTTCAAAGAAATTTGGCACAGTTAAGGTGTGAATCAGAAAGGGACTGCAACAGGGAGGAATTAAGTATTACCACGAAAGAAAAGAAAACAGAATCGAGATTAAAAGAAGTCAGTCAGATATATTTTTTTTCGCGGTGGTAAAGATACAAAGGGAAGTAGGATCACAGAGGATTTGATATGAATCACCTGCTCTGTACAATGGATACGCCCTTATATTAACAGTTACGGGGCTTTGATATTTTTAATTACTATTTGAAGCCCTAAATTATAAAATATATTTTCAAATCTACTCCATCAATAGGTAGCTTTAATGAAACAGCTAACTTTAAAAAAAAAGACTGGTTTTGTTTTAGATGATTTTGATTACTCAATCAACACCTGATCCCTAAATTCAACACATCTTAATCATCTACCTTCTGCAGAGGAGCTTTGATACCTTTTTTTTTAAACTTGACTGGGGAAAAGAAAGAGGGGAATTCAGTTAAAACCTGCCCAAAAATAAGTTCTAAAAACAAGCATGCATGCTGTGGAGGAGCACAGGCAGCGTGCGTTTTCAAGCAGCATTGTGATTAATAATTTACAAGGTGATAAAATATTCCGCTTGATGACAGGGCTATGGGTGTCGTTGTAATTCCGAAGATTTGACAGTCGGCATTAAATTATTCGGATTTTATCGCGCCTCGAGTCGGACTTCCACGAGAAAGCGAGTCACCACCAACAAAATCGGCGGAATCGGATCCGCGGAGAGGGTTCAGGGGAAATCGTTCGTTCAGGGGAAACCTGTATGGAGTAAAGCGCATTTTATCTCAGTATCAGAGATTAAACAGTGGGGGACGTCAGGACGGAAAAGCCTCGCTGTTCAAAGGGGGTGGCTTCAGTCGCCTTTGTGTCTACAGGGGGCATTCTGTTCCCAGCCGGAGAAGCTGAGCAGGGCAAATCGATGCTGAAAGCGGATCCTGTCCCCTGCGCTTTGGGGATATTTTTGTTCCTCTTGGTTTGAAGGAACATTTGGGGAAATAGCATCATGTTGCAGACGGCATGGGGAGTTGTTTCGATTCTGCTCGAGAGTAAACGCTAGGCATTCACGTTGCGCCCTCTCGTTTCTCCCTCTCTGTGTATATGTGTGTGCCTGCCTCAGTCCGTGCCTGTGATGGGGAGGCTGATGAGCTAGGGTCGCTCCGTGTTCCTACTGCCTTTCCTCAGGCTCTTGTGATGAACGGGGCGGAGTAGAGTGTGGAGCTCAGTGGGCAGACCGTCTCACTGCTCCCACTGACGCAGTCCACATTTCTCTTAGCTTTGTCCTCCAAAGATAGACAGAGAGAGAGATCAGCAAATAACCTGCGCGGGGCTCACTGAATCTCTCTAGCAGAGCGATTAGAACAGTTGTAATTGTATTTGTTTAAAAACAAAAGAAGGGACTTACCTGGCCCAGACGGGACGAGTCTAAACAAAAATAAAATACCGGACCAAACCCTAATTTAATAGGGACCCAGCAAGTGCGGAGTTACAGACCGAAAATAAAAAGGGAACGTGTTAACAAAGGGCGGATAGGGGACAGGCTTAAAATGACACATTTCATTAAAGTTTCCCACCAGGATCCATCATGTTAGGGTGGATTGGAGGAGATGAGTTACAGTTTACAAAAGGAAATGTTCATCTCCGCTTAGGGTTAGAGAAGCAACACACACACACACACACAGGGTCAGTGCTCGGGCAATGTCCACCTCCCAATCTGATCAGCACTTTGCTCGCGTCCCTTATTATCTCTCACGAATAGCTCATGTACCACTCCCCATTCGCAATACCTTCTCAACAAACAGCCGCGGCTTGTCCCCCACAAACAGTCCCCAGTTCCCAAGCCGGGCGGAGGGAATCATCAGACATCACAAAATAAAGCGAACAAGGTCCCACTTTCCCTTTCCCCTTTGCTTCTTTCCGGCCGGAGATGGACAACAGAGGGGAAAACACGGAAAGTGGGGCTTGTTTTGGTCTCGGAATCTTTCACTCACAGGATGGAGAAGGGTTAAAACTTTCCCGGGGCCCAGCAATATCATACAGACTGCATATTTCGTGCGATCAGCGATAAATGACGTCCCGAGACGCTGAGGTTTAGACAACAGAAGAAAGACACACACACACCTCTTCCCTTCTTAACCCTGTCCCAGCACAGCAGAAAGCCTCTAACATCGCATTCCTTTTAAAATATCCAAACAGAAACCTTGAAATGATGTTTGTGATGAACAGCGTGCACAAAAAGTGCTACCATCAGAAAGGTTTATCTTGGCAGTTTATTTTCACAGACTGTTTGCAGGAAGTCCTGAAATCGAAACAATCACAGGTAGAGGCACACAGAGACAGACGTTTAAACAGTTCCCTTTAGGCTGTGTTATTCAGGTGTGTGAATAAACTTACCTTGGGCGAGCTGGAGGATAGTCAGGCTGGTGGACAGGATGAAAGTGGCAGAGAACTGAAATATTCTCATGTTGACTGCTCTCACTCTCCCCTCTCTTTTCTCTCAATACAGCTTCGTACCCAGGGTGTCGCCACCGGTCTCCAGATCAGCTGCTCACTCGGCTTTTGCTGGGTCAGTGTGCTCAGTCAACGGCTGCAGGGAATGTACTGAAAGACTGGGCACTTTCAATGACGCCGAATGATGCTGCGTGTCAGTGCAAGCAGGGAGAAAGAGAGAGAGAGAGAGAGAGCAGTGAGGAACAGCCTGAGATAGCGCTGCCTGATACTGTGTCTTCTCTCCCCCCCACCCCCCACCCCCCCATATCAAAACACACATCCAGACAGAGACAGCGCCGCTACTCCACGTGTTCCTCTTCGCCAACACCATCCTGGAAACGACTCACCTTCCCTCACACCCCACTCCTCGACACTGCTGTCATCTGCACCCTGCACCACTCCATTCTCTGCCCGCACCTCACTCAGTACTCTCTGTACCCTTCCAGTCTCCTCAGTCATCTGCCGGCAGCCTGCTCATCCACTTCCCCACGCACTTTCTCACTTCTCTCCGTGTCTTTCACTCGTCCGCGCTATCCTCCACTCTCCCCCCACCCCCGCACCCACTTTCATTTTAATAACCAGCAAATCGGTTTGATCCAGTCTTTAAGTCTATTTATTTAATGTCGCGACAGTTGCTCGACAATGCGTAATTCTTGCAGCTTGAACTGATTAAATTGGTTTTGCAGTTCACCGATATTTAAACAGGCGTGTTGGATGTAACAGATGTAACAGATGTAAACTCGAAGCCTTGCAGATCTCAACAAATCTGGGCGAAACAAGAGTGCGCGATGGACCTGTGCTGAAGGAGTGCTCTGAGTTGTCCGTGTTGTGATGGAACTGAAAGCTCACTCGTGCATTGTCGATGGTGTGATCTTATTTTATCATCACTGGTAGCATTTTCGCTGCATCCGCTGTTACCGTGTAATCGCAATCCGTTGTCATTTCGCCATGCAAGCTGTGCACTGTGTCTCAAAACACGTTTAAAACGTAGCAATTCGCACCAGCACGTTGCTCAACTGCAACTCGTGAGAAAAGTTGTTCTGATCACCCATTAGTGGTAGATGCGTTCACTTTGTTGGCAACGATGAGGATAGAATTCCAGCTCATTGTCAGAACGGGATGCTGAAGTGTTATGGTGCCCAAGGAGACCCTTCGGCCCATCGTACTGCACAGGCTTTTTTTAAAAAAGCATCATGACCTAATGCCAACCTCTTTTTTTTGCCTCTCTACCCTTACGTACTAATTTTATCCAAATAATCATCTGATGCCCTCATGAATGCAGAAATTGAACCTGCCTACACCCCAGGCACTTTTCAGGCGATCTGTGCTCCATTTTGAGTGGGGACTGATTCTCCCTATCAACACGATCTAGCCCACTCATGATGTTGAAGATCTCTGACAAATTTCCTGTCAGCTTTCTCTCCGAGGAGAGCAGACCTAGCTTCTTCAATCTGTCTTCCGAGCTGAAGTTTTTTCTATTCCTAAAACTATCCCTGCACTCTCTCCAATGTATTCACGTCTTTCCGTTAGCATAGCATCCACAATACCCAATATTTCAACTGAGGCCTAACAAGTGTTTTATACAAGTTCAACATCACCTCCTTGCTCTTGTACTCTTTGCTTCTATTATTAGGTCTCTATATGCTTTAACTGTTCTCGCCACTTGTCCTGCCACCTTCAATGTACTTCTTAGTAACATACATCACTTCAATTTCCCTGCATTGAAATTCATCTGCCACCTATAGCCCCACTCCACCAATTGTTAATATCATTTTGGAGTTCTACAATGTTTAGAATTCTTCTAAGGTACATGTCATCTTCAAAATCTTTGAAATTGTCTCTTGCACATCAAGATGTTTCATTATGTATATATAAAAAAGCAAGAGTCCCATTACTGGACTCCTGGAGATATTCATTGCAAACCTTTCTCTAGCCCAAAATATATCCATTGGCTATTACCCTCTGTTTCTGAACACTCAGCAAATTTTGTATCCGTGTTAATGCTTACCTTTTTATTCCATGATTGATTGCTCTCTTAGGTAAAAACAATGACTGCAGATGCTAGAAACCAGATTCTGGGTTAGTGGTGCTGGAAAAGCACAGCAGTTCAGGCAGCATCCGAGCAGCAGTAAAATCAATGTTTCAGGCAAAAGTCCTTCATTAGGAATACAGGCAGAGTGCCTGAAGGGTGGAGAGATAAATGAGAGGAGGGTGGTGGTGGGGAGAAAGTAGCATAGAGTACAATAGGTGAGTGGGGAGGGGATGAAGGTGATAGGTCAGGGAGGAGGGTGGAGTGGATAGGTGGAAAAGAAGATAGGCAGGTAGGACAGGTCAATGGGGACAGTGCTGAGCTAGATCACAGGCCTGTCATGCAACATTGTATCATACACCTCTAGGGTCCCATGTACACTACATTAGTAGCATGACTTTCGTTATCATCTCTGTTACTTCTTCAAGAAAAACTAGCAAGTTAGTTAAATATGCTTTCCCCTTTAGAAATCCATGCTGACTCTTCCCAATCAACTCATGTATTTTTATATGATGACTAATTTTGTCAGGAATAATTGTCTCTAGAAGCTTTCCTATCATGAAGTTAAACTGACTGATTTGAAATTGCTGGCCTTATCCCAAGTCGAGGAAAGACTGAAAGATTATGACCAGCCCTTTTAGGTGTTACAGGTGATTTCCTTGAATTCCAGGAATTCCAACATAAAATTATTGTTTTATATGCTGCTCATTGTTTTGGAACTTTGGGGGAAAAGAATCAAAACAACGGCAGTTTAAAAAGGAGGAAGGCAGACATGGTCAGAGAAAGAAACCTGCACCACTATCTGACACTGCAGTGAATCTGCTGCCTTTGCTGCTTGAGTTCAAGTATCTCTAGGCACCTGAGTGTGGCTAGGAAAGATGAACAAAGAGTGAAATTCACAGCTGACCTTGGAGGAACCTGTGTGGGAGAGTTCACAGCACTAGAGCACATAACTACATAGTTTTTAAGTATAACCTTGCTGCAAATCTACAATAGTGAGTAGAGTGGTTTCTTTCTTGATTATATGTTTTACTATGAGCTGTCTCTTGATTAAATTTTAAAAATATAAACCATAAGTACTAAGTTAGCCTGGAGCAGTGTTTCATTTTAGAGCAATAAGACGGTGCTGTTTTCTGGGTATGTAGATTGTTAAGGTGCAAAGATGGCCGTTAGTAGAGAGATGTAGCCTTCTTATTGGATGTGAGAGATTAGAGAGACTTTCCATGTGACTGATGATTATGTCTGCAGTAAGTGTCTTTGGTTGCAAATCCTATCATATTGCATAGATCGGTTGGAGTGGTAGTTAGATGCAATGAGGAATTTACAAGAGCTAGGAGGTGTGATGGATGGCAGTTATAGGAAGGGAGAAGTCCTGCAGATACAGTCAGATAGATGGGTTAACTCCAGGAAAGGTAGGACAGGTAGGCAGGTAGTGCAGGAGTCTCCTGTGGCTATTGCCATCTCAAACAAGTATGCTGTTTCGGAAAATGTAGGGGGTGATGGACTCTCAGGGGAATGTATCACGAATTGCCAAGTTTTTTGTACTGAGAATAGTTCAAATGTAATGAGGGGTACAGCAGGTTCCAAGCGATCAATTGTGATAGGGGAAACTCTAGTCAGAGCTACAGACAGGCATTTCTGTGACTGGCAGTGAGAAATCAGAATGGTGTGTTGCCTCCCTGGTGCCAGGATCAAGGATATCTCACAGATGGTGCAGAATGTTCTCAAAGGGGAGAGGGATCAGCAAGAGGTCATTGTACACATTGGAACTAATGACATAGAAAAGAAAAAGGATGAGATTCTGAAAGGAGAACATAGAAAGTTAGGCAGGAATTTCAAAAGGAGGTCTTTGAGAGTAGTAATGTCTGGATTACTCTCGGTGCTATAAGTTAGTGAGGGTTAGAATAGGAGGATAGAGCAGATGAATGCATGGCTGACGAGCTGGTGCAGGGGAGAAGGGTTCACATTTGTAGATCATTAGACTCTCTTCTGGGGTAGAAGTGACCTGTATAAGAAGGACGGATTGCACCTGATTTGGAGTTGCTTGAGAGGATTGAAACTAGTAAGGTGGTGTGGTGGAGAAGGTGAACCCAGGAAGACAGTGAGGAAAGAGATCAATCTGTGACTGGTACAATTGGTAAAAGGAGTGAGTCAAACAGTCAGGGCTGGCAGGCACAAAGCAGAGAACAAGTTGGGCGGATAAATTAAACTGCATTTATATCATTGCAAGAGGCTTAACAGGGAAGGTAGATGAAGGAATGGTTAGGAACTTGGGACTGGGATATCATAGCAATTACAGAAACATGGCTCAGGGATGGATAGGACCGACAGCTTAATGTTCTGGGGTATAAATGCTATAGGAAGGTTAGAAAAGGGGCAAGAAAAGAGATGAAATGGTATTTTTGATAAGGGATAGCATTATGGCTGTACTCGGAATGGATATTCCTGGGAATACATCCAAGCAAGTTATTTGGGTGGAATTCAGGAATAAGAAAGGTATGATCACCTGATTGGGATTGTATTATAGAACCCCCTATAGTGAGGGGGAAATTGAGTAACAATTCTGTTAGGAGATCTCAGTTATCTGTAAAAATAATAGTGTGGTTGTGGAAGGGGATTTTAACTTTCCAAACATAGACTGGGACTGCCATAGTGTTAAGGGTTTGGATGGAGAGGAATTTGGTAAGTGTGTACAAGAAATTTTTCTGATTCAGTAAGTGGATGTACCTACTAGAGAACGTGCAAAACCTGACCTACTCTTGGGAAATAAACTCAGGGCAGATGACTGAGCTGTCAGTAGGGGAGCACTTTGGGGCCAGTGACCACAATTCTGTCAGTTTTAAAAATAGTGATGAAAAAGGATAGACTGAATCTAAAAGTTGAAGTTCTAAATTGGAGGAAGGTCAATTTTCACCGTATTAAGCAAGAACTTTCAAAAGTAGATTGGGGGCAGATGTTCACAGGTAAAGAGATGGCTGGAAAATGGGAAGCCTGCAAAAATGAGATAACAAGTGTCCAGAGAAAGTATATTCCTGTTAGGGTGAAAAGAAAGGTTAGTAGGTGTGGGGAATACTAAAGCCTAGAGAAATTGAGGTTTTTTGTTAAGAAAAAGAAAGAAGCATGTATCAGGTACAGAAAGCAGAGAGTGAATCCTCAGAAGAGTAAAGTATACTTAAGAGGGAAATCAGGAGGGCAAAAAGGGGACATGAGATAGCTTTCACGAATAGGGTAAGGAGAATCCAAAGGGATTCTATAAATATATTAGGGACAAAAGGGAGATAATAGGGCTCCTCAAAGATCAGCAAATCAGTCTATGTGTGGAACCACAGGAGTTTTGCATCAGTGTTTACTGTGGAGAAAGGTGGGGAAGTGGATGTAACATTTTGAAAAATGTCCAAATTACAAGAGGAGGAGGTCCTGGATGTCTTAAAATGTAACTGGAGGTGGGTAAATCTCTGGGAGCTGATTTGGTGTACCCTTGAACTCTGTGGGAAAATGGGGAAATGATTGCTGGGCCTCTTGCTGAGGTATTTGTATCATCGATAGCCACAGGTGAGGTTTCAGAAGACTGGAAGTTGGCTAACGTGGTCCCACTATTTAAGAAAGATGGTAAGGACAAGCCAGGGAACTATAGCCCAGTGAGTCTGATGTTGGTGATGGGCACATTGTTGGAGGGAATCCTGAGGGACAGGATTTACCATTTCTTTGGAAATGCAAGAACTGTATAAGATAGTCAACATAGCTTTGTGCGTGCAAAGTCATGTCTCAAGAACTTGATTCAATTTTTTTGAAGAAGTAATGAAGAGGATTGATGAGGGCAAAGTGGTGGATGTGATCTATATGGACTTCAGTAAGATGTTTGACAAGGTTCCTCATGGTAGACTGGTTATCGAGGTTAGATCTCATGGAATACAGGGAGAACTAGCCATTTGGATACAGAACTGGCTCAAAGATAGAAGACAGAGGGTGGTGGTGGAGGGCTGGTTTTCAGACTCGTGGCCTGTGACCAGTGGAGTGTCACAAGGATCAGGGCTGGGTCCACTGCTTTTTGTCATTTATATGTTTGCAGATGACACCAAAATTGGAGGTGCAGTGAACATTGATGTAAGTTACCTTAGAGTACAATGGGATCTTGATCAGGTTAGCCAATGGGCTAAGGAATGGCAGATGGAGTTCAATTTAGATAAAGGTGAGGTGTTGCATTTTGGAAAGGCAAATCAGATCAAGACTTATACACTTCATGGTAAGGTCCTGGAGAGTATTGCTGAACAAAGAGACTTTGGAGTGCAGATTCATAGTTCCTTGAAAGTAGATAGGACTGTGAAGAAGGTGTTTGTATGCTTTCCTTTATTGGACAGAGCATTGCGTATTGGAGTTGTGAAATCATATTATGGCTGTACAGGACATTGTTTAGGCCACTTTTGGAATATTGTGTGCAGTACTGGTCTCCCTCCTATTGAAAGGATGCTGTGAAACCTGAAAAAGTTCAGAAAATATTTATAAGAATGTTGTCAGGATTGAAGGATTTGAGCTATAGAGAGAGGTTGAATAGGCTGGAGCTGTTTTCCTTGGAGCATCAGAGGTTGAGGAGTGACCTTATCGAGGTTTATAAAATCATGAGTGGCATAAATAGGTTAAATAGGCAAGGTCTTTTTCCTAGAGTGGGAGAGTTCATAACTAGAGAGCATAGGTTTAGTGTGAGAGGGGAAAGATTTAAAAGGGACATAAGGGGCAACTTTTTCATTCAGAGGGTGTTACATTATTGAATGAGCTGTGAAAGGAAGTGGTGGAGGTTGGCATAAATATTGGATTGGTTTATGAATTGGAAGGGTTTGGAGGGATATGTGCTGGGTGCTGGCAAATGGGACTATTTTTAGGTTAGGATATCTGCTCGGCATGGACGAGTAGGACTGAAGGGTCTGTTTCCATGCTGTACATCTCTGTGACTCTACGGCTCTAATTTTCACTCTTATACTTACTTTATAATCCTTTGATGCATCTCATCTGATCCTGATAACAGCCATATCATTTGGATCCCCGCCTGTCTGAGCAGAGATTCCCATTCACCAACCCAGTTCCTGAGTTGCCAAGGCTTTTCCCCTCTGATCTGGTTGCTTCCTCTAACACAGAACCTAATATTTTAATTCCCTGCCAGGATGGCACACAATGGTTAAGATGGCAGCATGGAGAGGCAGTCCAAAAGACCATAAAACATAGGGACAGAATCATACTATTCAGCCTATTCGATCACAGCTGATATGTTTTTCAAACCCATTCTCCTCATAATCCTTGATCCTCTTACTAATCAAGAACTCATTTATACCATAAATGCGAAGTCCTGCAGAACCTGGAAAACAGAAACAGAAACAGAAATAGCTGGAAAAACGCAGCAGGTCTGGCAGTATCTATGAAGTGAAAGTTCTGAAAAAGTGTCACTGGACCCAACATGTTAATTCTGCTTTCTCTATCTATCACTGTCTTAAATACACTCAATAATTTGGGCCCCACACCTTTCAGCAGCAAGAAGTTCCACAGATCCACAACTTCTCATCTCAGTTCTAAAGGGTCCTTTGTTCATGCTGAGATGATGTCTTTGGGTCCTCGTCTCTCCTGTTAGTGGAAACCTCTTCTCCACGACCACTCTATCCAGGCCTCACAGCATTGTGTAAATTGCAATGTGATCCCTCTCATCCTTCTCAATCCGTCATCCTCAGTTAGGTCTCCATTTCCTTATCAAGACTTCATTTTTAAGATAACAACATTCTGAGACACAGATTCTTGTTCTGTGTATACGCTTTGATACAACTGCTTTAGGTTTTCCTCCTTCCTTCAACTAACCTTTCTGAACTAAAAATATCCATGTTTTTCTTCTACCTGTCCTTGCTTTTCTTCTCATTTGATCAAACATAGCCTCTGAGAATTGTACTTCAATTTCCTTATCTTTATTCCTTGATTTCTCCTGCTTCACCCTGGGGCTTTGTGACACAGTTAGGAAAAATCCCAGGACATAATTTCTGTAACACACCAATTGTCTGATCTTCCACTGGCTTTTCAACCATATCAGCATCATTTCCACCTGTGACCCAGTTATATCATTAGGAAGGATAAATGTTATTTCAGGAACAGAGAATGTCTCTATTGCACCTACCACCACTTCACCACTTTTCACTCGACTGTCCAACCTCACTTTATACAATGATACACTGCTCTTCTCACCACAAAATCTATATTTATCATCTTTTCTGACAATGCTCCTTCCAAATTACGTTTTTCCTCATCTCTCACCATCAAAGATTGACTTGCTCTTGGCATCTCTTCAAATTTTAATTTCTTTACCTGCTCCTCCTGACAGTATACAAGAGTAAACCTTACCCATGCGAGTAAATTATTTAAAGCGATCTAGTACTTTCTTCTCAACCAAACCCCGGATGCAGACTTTTGTAGTTTTTTTTAGCTTCCATGATGCCTTTTTTTTAACCACTTTACCATTTGTCCAAATGTCTTTTAAAAGTTGTAACTTTGTCTGCATCCGTCATTACCTCTGGCAGTTCACTCCACATGCAAACCATTCTCTGTGAAAAAAATTTTGCCCTCATATCCTTTTAAAAACTTTCTTCTCTCTCCCCACCTTAGGGAAAAGACCATTGCTATTCACCTTATCTATTTTCCTTTCTTCTTCTTTCACCTTTAATTCAAGCCATTTCATTTGCAATTGAATTTTACCTATTTCCAAAGATTCTGATGGCATTTCTGGCAATTGTAAATGTTGAACAATTGCTGTAGTTACTTCCTATTTTCACACAGACAAAGGCAACCCCAACTCCAGCATGTCTGCCAATTGCAAATGCTTTGTCTTGCTCACTTTCTGTAAAATTCCTGACATGACTCCCAAGAAACTCTTAATGACTGAAAGAGCTATTAATACACAAGGCATACCCTATTTAAACCAACTGAGTACAACATCCGAAAAAAAAACCCATCAACACTCATCACCTAATGTCTTTGAGTTCTGTAATCCTAAATCCAACCTGGAACTAAAGATTTTGAAACAAAACTGAATTTGATGGATCAACTCGGCAGTTCTGGCAGCACTTGTGAAGAAAAATCAGAGTTTGCATTTCATGTCCGGTGACCCTTCAGTTCTGAGGAAGGATCACAGGACCCAAAACATTAACTCTGATTTCTCTTCACAGATGCTGCCAGACCTGCTGAATTTTTCCAGCAACTTCTGATTTTGTTTTTGATTTGCAACATCCACAGTCCTTTCAGTTTTTATTAAACATTCTGATCCTGACAAGTGCTCCCAGTTTGTTATGGACAAGACCAAACCCCCTCAAAATACATTACAAAGATAGCTGAGACCTATACTATTTCATATTTTCAAAGGTGTTGTGTTCCATATGCAATTTAATTGGTCAAACTACCAGGCTTGAAGCAAAACACACTATTTTTACAGGGTAACTAAACTACCAATAAAAGAAAGAATTGGAATAACATTATTGGAAAACTCAATAAAATAATAGACTAACTACTAAGCAGCAACTGTTCCAATAAAGTAATATTTCATAAATACCCCCCTTGGCAAAGGCAAATTCAATAAAATAGATTTTCTCACTTGCATTTCCAGCAGCAGGAAGAGACCCCAAGCTTTCAGCTGTACTAGAGAGAGGAATAAGAGTTTCCACATCTAGCTTCAAGATGACTGAAAGTTAAAATTAAAAATCCTGGTTCTATGGGAGCTTGACCCCACCTCTTCATGCTGCTTCTATTGTTCCAACATGAAAAGAAAACCAAAGCTAGTTGGGATTCAAGCAGACAGCTTGGTTCCAAGTTTACAACATATCAAAAGAAACATGACAGAACAAATCCTTCTTAAAGGCACATCTCAGAAGACTGCTAATATCAAAGCCAAAGTGCATGACCAAAAATATTGATGGAATAGAATCCATAATAGATTTTGTGAAGGGTGTAGCATGTAGGTTATAATATGTGGTGGTTATATTGAATGACTAGTTACCAGATGCCTAAGGTAATAATCCTATGAACATCATTTTAAATAACACTGTGATTGTTTGAGAATTTAAGTTCAGTTGAAAAAACATCTCCAAAATTCATTACAAAACTGTTGGATTGCTATTTAAAAAAAAATCGGCTCACTAATGAGGGAAGCAAAGCTATTGATGTGTGACTCCAGTCTCGTGTCAATGTGATTGATTCTTCACTGCTCTCTGAAGTGGACTAGCAAAGCTGTTCTGTCACAAAATCACTAAAGTCAGGTGAAATATGCCAATTTCACAAGTGACGACCATGCCACAAAAATTAATTTGTAAAATACAACTACTTAAGAAACAAACTTGAAAAGCCACTGGGAAGGACCAAAGTTAGGGAATAAACGGTATAGACAACAAGGACTGAATCTTTTTGTGCTGTTCTAATCAATGTTGCCTATCCCTGTTAAACAAAACAATAACACTTCTGTAAAGGTGCTGCCACTTCTCGTGGTCTCCTGAGCTTCTAACTGGTGAGCAAATTATATCTATGTATGACTGAAGTCAGACTAATAAAACTATCAATTTGCAGTAAAACAAATGCAGTCCACTGAAGCTCTGTAAAATTGAAAGTCAACTGATCAAAAACAAAAATTGTACACGGCGAATGCCACTTTGCAAATAGCTATTTTAAAAATATTTAGCTATATCCGATATATGTATATACATATTCTGTATCAATATATAAAACTCATAAGAAAATGGAAAAAGAGAATATAAGTCCAGTGTTCATATTAAATATTCACTTTGTTCTCATTCAATGGAAAAGTTTATCTCCTTAAATGTAAGTGTGGCCAGATGTACAATTCTATAGCTGCACTTCAAGAATACCTAACTTTGGAAGAGGACTTAATATTGAATAAGTGTGTTTTTTTTTCCTCTTTCAAGCATTCACATTTTGTGATGGTTTTCTGAGGAAAATTGTCAGTGATTTCCCACAAGTTACTTCAAGATACGGATGTACCTACAAGACAGGTGCAAAACTTGACCTACTCTTGGGGAAATAAGGCAGGGCAGGTGACTGAGGTGATAGTGAGGGAGCACTTTGGGGCCAGCAACCTTAATTCTATTAGTTTTAAAATAGTGATGGAAAAGGATAGACCAAATCTAAAAGTTGAAGTTCTAAATTGGAGGAAGGTTAATTTTGATGGCAGTAGGGAAGAACTTTCAAAAGCTGATTGGGGGCAGATGTTCACAGGTAAAGGGACGGCTGGAAAATGGGGAGCCTTCAGGAATGAGATAATGAGAGCCCAGAGACTGTCTATTCCTGTTAAGGTGAAAGGAAAGGCTGGTAGGTATAGGGAATGCTGGATGACTAAAGAAATTGAGGTTTGGGTTAAGAAAAAGAAGGAAGCATATGTCAGGTAGAAACAAGATTGATCGAATGAATCCTCTGAAGAGTATAAAGACAGTAGGAGTATACTTAAGAGGGAAATCAGGAGGGCAAAAAGAGGACATGAGATAGCTTTGGCAAATAGAGTTAGGGAGCATCCAAAGAGTTTTTACAAATATATTAAGGACAAAAGGGTAACTAGGGAGAGAATAGGGCCCCTCAAAGATCAACAAGGAGATGTGGAGCTGCAGGAGCTGGGGGAGATATTAAACGAGTATTTTGCATCAGTGTTTACTGTAGAAAAGGACATGAGAGATGTAGAATGAATAGAAATAGATGGTGACATCTTGAAAAATGTCCATATTACAGAGGAGGGAGTGCTGGATATATTGAAACGCATAAAAGTGGATAAATTCCCAAGACCTGATCAGGTGTACTGAGATATTTGTATCATTGGCAGTCACATGTGAGGTGCTGGAAGACTGGAGGTTGGCTAATGTGGTTAAGAAAGATGGTAAGGACAAGCCAGGGAACTATAGTAGAGTTAGCTTGACATCGGTGGTGGGCAAGTTGTTGGAGGGAATCCTGAGGGACAGGATGTACATGAATTTGGAAAGGCAAGAACTGATTAGGGTTAGTCAACATGGCTTTGTGCATGGGTAATCATGTCTCACAAACTTGATTGAGTTTTTTGAAGAAGTAACAAAGAGGATTAATGAGGACAGAGTTGTGGACGTGATCTATATGGTCTTCAGTAAGGTGTTTGACAAGGTTCACCATGGGAGACTGGTTAGCAAGGTTAGATCTCATGGAATACAAGGAGAACTAGCCATTTGGATACAGAACTGGCTGAAAGGTAGAAAATAGAGATTGATAGTGGAGGGTTGTTTTTCAGAATGGAAGCCTATGACCAGTGGAGTGCCACAAGGATTGGTGCTGGATCCACTACTTTTTGTCATTTATATAAATGATTCGGATTTGAATATAAAAGGTACAGTTAGTAAGTTTGCAGATGACACCAAAATTGGAGATGTCATGGACAGCGAAGAAGGTTACCTCAGATTACAATGGGATCTTGATCAGATGAGCGAATGGGCTGAGAGGTGGCAGATGGAGTTTAATTTAGATAAATGTGAGGTGCTGCATTTTGGGAAAGCAAATCTTAGCAGGACTTATACACTTAATGGTAAGATCCTAGGGAGTGTTGCTGAACAAAGAGACCTTGGAGTGCAGGTTCATAGCTCCTTGAAAGTGGAGTCGCTGGTAAATAGGATAGTGAAGAAGGCGTTTAGTATTCTTTCCTTTATTGGTCAGAGTATTGAGTACAGGAGTTGGGAGGTCGTGTTGCAGCTGTACAGAACATTGGTTAGGCCACTTTTGTGTGTAATTCTAGTCTCCTTCCTATCGGAAGGGTGTTGTGAAACTTGAAAGCATTTAGAAAAGATTTACAAAGATGTTGCCAGGTTTAGAGAATTTGAGCTATAGGGAGAGGTTGTTTCGGCTGGGGCTGTTTTCCTTGGAGTGTCGGAGGCTGAGGTGTGACCTTATAGAGGTTTATATAATCATGAGGGACATGGATAGGATAAATAGACAAAGTCCCCTCCCTAGGGTGGGGGAGCCCAGAACTAGTGAGCACAGGTTTAAGGTGAGAGGGGAAAGATGTAAAACAGACCTAAAGGTTAACATTTTCACACAGAGTGCGGTATGTGTATGGAATGAGCTGCCAGAGGAAGTTGTGGAGGTTAGAACAATTGCAACATTTAAATAGGAAGTGTTTGGAGGGATATGAATCAGGTGCTGGCAGGTGACTAGATTGGGTTGGGATATCTGGTCGGCATGGAAGGGTTGGACCGAAGGTTCTGTTTCTTTGATGTACATCTCTGTGACTCTATGACTCTATAATGTATATATTTTCAAACTGATCATAATAGTCTTAAAAAGTGCTTCCACCTACCACCTACCCCCCCCCCCCCCTCAATTACCTGATTATGTTTGTGGATTGGAACCATTCCTGTGTCTCAAGAGAGAAGAAAAGGAAACGTTCAGGCTGTATTTCAGCACATAGCCAGCCATTTGATTGAGAAAACAAAAGCCTTGAGGCTTGTGACAGGCCATGTGATGAGAAAGCTATTTTGTTCTCGCTGTGTGTTTTTTCAGGAGAGTTCCATAATAAAGCCATTGAACCAGTTGGAAATACCTAAATAGCCAAGGTCATAAATAGCAATAATTTGAAAGTGGGAGAAGGACATCCCCTCACCTGTTCCAGCCTCTGGTTTATCTGAGAATTAACCTCCTTGAGGTTGGACTAACAACAAGTCTTGCAGCAAACTAAAATGCCTTGCTTTACAGGGACTTCATTTTAATTAAAGTATCAACTCATCAAAGAAGATGCAGTCTGTCATTAAAGAAACTGAGATAATCAGATGTCATAGTTGCATTATTTTACAATCATCTGTATCTGGTTTTTGTGTGTGTGATAGTGTTTGAAATGAGCGCGCGAGACAGCACATTTTAAACATCTGAAGAAGTGTGTAATAATAAACAACTGTTAGAACTCTCAAAATAACTTACTGCTGGGATTATTTAATCAAGACAATCAATCCGAAGGGGGAGGAAAGCACACACTTCTTAACACAACAACATTGATCTTGGCCAATAAAAAAGGACCATACAAATTCTATACATGTTAACGGAATTATAGATATGCCTGAGCTAAACAATGTCACAAAGCTGGTCCTTTTTTTTCTGAAAGCTGTTCCTTTTCTCAAAGATACTGTGTACTTGTTTTTTTTTCAGAGGGGTAATAAAACCCTCCTGGTTCCAATTAGACTGGTTTGGTACAGAGATTAAAGAGTATTAAGAGGCCTTTTTGTTTATCCGTAAACAGATGAGACTTCAGGCCAAAGTGGTCATGCTTTAGAAGTGACCTGTATAATAAAAGGGGAGTGGTCAGCTCACTGCTGAGCAGTTCAGTCCAGAACTAGTTAGGAGTTCTGCTGTGTGGGAACAGTCTCTTTCTCTCTGCCCTTCTAACTTCAACCTCTAAGCATCTGTTCCATTTCTATTGTTTTTTAAGAGGGTTTGCATATTGGGTCTGTTGTGTATATTTGGAACAGTATAATTAAGTCTAGTTTGGATAATCTGAGTTCTGTAGGGATTGCTCATTCAGTTCCTTGTGTTTCATTGTGTAATTTTGTCAATAAATGTCTGTCTGTTTTAAAACCTAGCAGTCAACCTAGCTAACTTACTCCAGGTAATTTTCGCTGTGCATTTACCAAAACAAATTGCAAAGTTACGCTCTGGGTTGCCTGCTCAAGAATGTTTTGAGTGGTCTGGCCTAGTCCATAACAACAGTTCTGGTCCTGTAGAAGTATACTAGATCATTTGTCTCCCAGATTTTTGTTCTTCTGTCCTTTAAGTTAAAAATCACACAACACCAGGTTTATTTGGAAGCACTAGTTTTAGGAGCACTGCCTTTTGAGTTAATTGTGATCAGATTGTTTTTCTGTTAAAAATTAGAAAAATGTTTTGTTTGTTTTAGAGTTTTTTTTGTGAATTAAAATAGCTCTGTACAAAATTAAAGATGGTGTTTCTCTCATGCACAGTGGCTCAATAGTGCGCACTGCTGCTTCACAGTCCCAGGGACCCAGGTTCAATTCCAGCCTCGGGCGAATATCTGTGTGGAGTTTGCATGTTCTCCCCGTGTCTGCGTGAGTATCGTCCGGGTCCCCCCACAATCTAAGGATGTGCAGGTTAGGTGAATTGGCCATGCTAAATTGCCCATAGTATTTGGGAATGTGTAGGTTAGGGGAATGGGTCTGGGTGGGATAATCTTTGGAGGGTCAGTGTGGACTTGTAGGGCCAAGCAGCCTGCTTCCTCACTGTAGAGATTTTATGATTTGAAGAAAGGCACAGGTTCATAATACAATCAGCAATAACCCAATTATTTTTCATTATATCTCATAATTCCCTACACTGTTCCTGCAGTTACCACACTTCGGCTGCATAAATATTTCATATATTTGTCATCTGTTCTAGATTAAAATGTTCTTTGACTGTGCACAGAACTAGATTACCCTGCAGCACAAACAGCAATAAATATTTTTTTACTCGTGCAGAGCTGAAATCCCCAAATTGTTTAATTTTTTTGCCAGTGCATATTTAAAGATAAGGTACAATATTTCAAATTATCTACAATAATTGAGTCAAACAATCAATTCTGGTGATGTTTTATTTTTCACTGCAAATGTTAAAAGATGAAGTTGTGATTGAATAAATTCATAAACAATCTGGGATGAGTTTAAAGATAAGGCACAATATTTCAAATTATCTACAATAATTGAGTCAAACAATCAATTTTGGTGATGTTTTATTTTTCACTACAAATGTTAAAAGAGGAAGTTGTTATTGAATAAATTCATAAACAATCTGGGATGAGTTTAACTCTTGCATGATCTATCTGTAGCCATCAACATCACAGCAGCAAATGGTTGAATGTTGGAATTAGAAGTGTTCCCTAAGAGGTGACTTAAATTTGACTTCAAAGCACGATTTGTATTTAATGTTGCATGTTGTCCACTGTTACTTCTCTGACTAGAGCATGTGAACACGACAGACCCTTGGCTATTGCTTCACTTTAAGGAAAGTAAATGCTTTAATTCAATGTTGTTTTAGAAGCAGTGTTGTATGAAGAGAGTGTAACAAAAAAATCTAAGGAACTATTTATTCTGGTAACTGTAAATCATTACAATAGTTTGATTTGCATCCAATTACCACATTTTAAAAATATTATTATGCACTGTCAGCCCTACATCTCATGCTTGCACCAACTGGACATTGTTTTACATATCCTATTCTAATTTGCACCCTGGAGACTTTGATGAAACTACGTGCTGCTAATACTTTATTTCATCTTTAACTGTACAGAAAGCAAAAAGTCATCTTTTTTGACGTTAAAAAAAAAGTTGTTCCCCTAATAACAGACCAGAAAGAGTCAAAGAATCAAATAAAATCCAGAATACATTTGCATCGATGGTCTCATTCAAACAATTATTTGGATTATATTAAATAAAAACAGAAAGTGCCAAAATATTCATCAGATCAGGCCGTATCTGTGGAGACAGAAACATACTTAACATTTCAGATTAATGACATTGTCATTTATTTGAGTATTTTCATATTTAAACCAAATAGGAACATAATCTTGAAGACAGTAATTACATTATTATAATGCAAGTACATGTTTTCCTTACTATGTTGAAGATTGTATTTTCTTTGGTTCTGAATAACATGCCGTTTTTCTATTATTAGTCCAGAATTCTGCTTCTGCAGGTGAAACTCTGGTGAGAAGTTTACTTATTTGATCTATTGACATACAACTAACTTCCTTATTCATATTTTTTTAAATTATTCATTCATGGGATGAGGGTGTCACTGCCTAGGCCAGCATTTATTGCCTATCCCTCATTGCCCAGAGGACAGCTAAGAGTCACCCACATTGTTGTGAGTCTGGAATCCCATGTAGGCCAGACCAGATAAGGATTGCAATTTCCTTTCCTGAAGGACATCAGTGAACCAGATGGTTTTTCCCAATCAATAATGGTTTCATGGTCATCATTCGACTCCTAATTCCAGATTTTCTATTGATCTGCCATGGCAGGATTGGAACGCAGATCCTCAGAACATTAGGTGGGGCTCTAGATTAATAGTCCAGCAATAATGCCACTAGGCCATTGCCTCCACAGTCTAGATAGTAGCGAACTGTTTTGAAAAGTTGACCTTATTGCCACTGTTATGCTTTTTTTCTTCTATGTACCAAATGCATTCTGGTCACTTTATACCCATTCAGTTCAGTTTTCTCTTGTGAATTTAATGATAATTAAACTCAGGTATTTACAACCAACATTAATTTTTTCAACCTCTTCCAATTTAGTATACTTAGATTAAGGCCTATTTCAGGTTGGTACATCTTAAAAAGAACACTCAAACTTAAGGCAATTCCTTTGAAGTCAATGAGTTTGACACTTCTTGTGTGACAGGAATTTCCAAGGAATTAAATAGTTCCTTGCAGCTAACCGACCAATGTATGAATGAAAAGATTTGGAAAGAAAATTAATCAAGACTTTTTTTTCAAACCTGGCTGTTGTGCTTAATAACAAAGAGAATCTGGTGATATGGAATAGTACACCCAGTCTTCACTTCAAGTATGTCTAAGATGCAACAAATGAGTTTGTTGCTGTGCTAACACTAAGCTGCAGCCTTAGTATTCAAAGAGCTCTTCCCTTTTGCAGTACTGTTACATTTATTGATATTAAAATATATTAAAGATTACATTGAAGTTTGAAGTCATTTTGATGCAATATGTTCTTTAAGTTGTTTTCACTTGGGAAAGTTTCCACAATGAAACTTCAGCAGGAGATCAGTGGAAACTCCAGTGAAACAGTATAAGTGATTTTTCTTTGGTGCAGCCTCAAAGTTATCGCAGAAGAAGCTCTGTAAGCCCATTGGTAACTGGTCTAGATCACAGTATGTGCTCCAATAGAACCCATCCGCAAAAAAATACTGTTGAAAAAAATTGAAAAGGAATTTTATATATAGGACCATAGTGCTATGTTGGGCGTTTGAATCTTTTGGGATAATTTATAATCAACTGGATGCTTGGGCTATTTGGATTTAAATACAACATGAATGTTTTAATGAATCTGAATTTTGTTCATGTTTATTGTGGGTACCGGTTGCAATGGTGACAACAGTCCTGCAATTTGCAGCAGTAATTCTTTTGTTTGTTTGAAAGGTGGGAAATGGGAGGTGAATCATTTCCTAATCTTGGTATGGTTTGATTAACACACAGACATTTTATGAAGTGCATTCACTTGTCAATTGGAAGAACTTTTGTTTTAATCATATTTTGCCTTTTCTGGAATCCATGGAAATGTAAATAAGATGGGCTTAATGAACAACTGTAAACTGAGAAATAGAAAGAGCATGTATTAGAGTGTATGTGGCAATGCATTTATTATCTGGACATTGATGGGTACGGTTCAGTACTAAAATTATCAAACCTTAAGTGAAATTCACAGAAGTGGTGATGTTACAAGAAAATCTGTTGACACACAGCTGTATCTGTACATTTTCTCCTAAAACATATATTTCAAATTTCCAATGAGGATTGTCCGCTCTCTCCCTTTCCCAAAATAAATGTTTTAAACACAATACTTGGAAACGCATTTTTAATATAGACAACGCACACCGGTCACAAAGTTCATTTTTGTGACTGCCTAATTGATAAAATGCATTAATCTAGCATTGCCCAGAGGAACATAAAAAAAATGTAATTTTGTGAATTGCATGTAACTTCATGTATACTCCTGCCTCCTCATTTGCAATGAAGGGAGAGAGGAAATGTGCTAGTCCCAAAACAATTAACAACAAAACTGGCTTAATCCATTTATCCTGCATTTGTCAAAGTCAACCATTTTGTGCTTTCAAAAGACAACATGTTTATAAACAACAGAACAGTATTCTTAACTGATAGCATTTCAAGACACGTCTGCCTGAATTGAATTTGTTTCAGATACTTGGAGACGGGTTCCAGAGCCCATCTGCTCCAGAGTGGCTGCTTTCTCCCCTCTTCCTTAACCCCTTTTATTTTCTTCTTTTTTCTTTTTCTTCAACTTCTTCCTGTCAGCAGCAGCAGAGAAATTGATAATGTGGAGGAGAGTGGACGGACTGAGATTTTTGGCAGTGTGGCAGTGCTCTAGTCTGACAACAGAGGCAGGGATTTCTGGTTGTGGTAGGCCCGGAGCAGGGACTCGCGGTGTCATCGAGCTGAAGGCTCCTGGTTGTGGGGCAAGTGTGGTCCAGTACGGGGGCAGGCTTCATTGGCGGCTTCAGCAATTTGGGCCCTGCAGCGTAGAGATGGAACCTGAAGTGTGGCAACTCTGATGTTGGTGAGTTGGTGGTAGAGGGGCAGCAGCACAGGTATCGCTATTGTGCTGGCTCAGGGACTAACGTGGAGGTGGTGGAACAAAGATAGACTCGCTTTCAGTTGTATCTTTTTATTTCTTTTATTATTAAACTATTAAAAAGGGTGCCAGATCATACTGATAATCGAAGCTTTTCACTGTATTTTATCATATTATTCGCCGTTATATGCAAGTGACAATAAATCATTCAATTCAATTCACATTATAGGACTTTGTTTTGAAATGGTATTTCCATACTCTCATTTAAAGAACATGCAAGCATTTTTTTAGTGTTTCATTAACTTGTTTTTGGGAATTTAATCAGCACAAAAGGAATATTTTATTAAATGCAGTGGCTTGATAATACTGAAATTAAATGTTGCTGAAAAGTGAGATACGTTGCTGGAGCTTTTCATCTTCCACTCACCAAGTCACTGATCCATCAATCTAAACGGTGTCTGTCTCCTGCACAATTAAGTAATTTCCAGTATGAATTTCATATAATGTCAGATATGTAAGCCGTCTATCTCAATAACTATAAAACCAAATATGATCATCCAGCTGTTCATTCTAAGCAGAGTACAAACCATACTCAACCAGCTGGCATTTGTAAAGCCCAAAACAAAATGGCTATTGTTATTTATGATTCTGTGATTAGGCAACACTTGCTGAACAATCTTCAAAGTTCTAATTACTATGCTAACCACCAATTTAAAATACTCAAATTTGAAACATGGCTGATTAACAGTTGTTCGAAGGACATATCTTCACATACAAGGCCCCTTCTTTGCAAACAACAAAAAATGTCAAGCCTTGGACTTTTAAAAATTACTTTAAAGCATGGGAAACCACATGCTGCTTTCTCCATAATAATGCTTCAGCCAATCCGACACCGGGAGAAAGTGATGACTGCAAGTGCTGGAGAGTCAGATTTGAAAAGGATGGCTTTGGAAAAACAAAGCAGGTCAGGCCTTTCTGAAGGGCTTATGCCCAAGATGTTGACTCTGCAGCACCTTGGATGCTGCCTGACCTACTGTGCTTTTCCAGCGCCAAACGTTTCGGATCTTTCAGCCAATTAGAGTCAATTTGAATTGAATTGAATTTATTGTCATGTGTATCGAGGCACAGTGAAAAGCTTTGTCTTGTGAGCAATACAGGCAGATCACAGAGTTAAGTAGCATACATAAGTAAATAACAGGTAAACAGTGGCAAAAACAAAAACACAGCATCAGGTGAATGTTAAGAGTTTGTGAGTCCATTCACTATTCTAACAATAGTAGGGTAGAAACTGTTTTGAAACTGACTGGTGCATGTGTTCAGGCTTCTGTACCTTCTCTCCAATGGTAAAGGTTGCGGAAAAACATTGCCAGGTTGGGATGGATCTTTGAGAATGCTGGGAGGCCTTTCCTTGACAGTGGGCCTAGGAGGTTGACCTTTGTGATTGTCTGGGCCGAGTTCACCACTCTCTGTAACCATCTCCAATGGTCTTGAATGTTACAGTTGCCATAACAGTGATACATCCAGACAGAATGCCCTGATGGTGCACCTATAAAAGTTGGTAATGGTATTTGCCGTCATGCCAAATTTCCTCAGCTGCCTGAGGAAGAAGCGATGTTGTTGGGCCTTTGTAACCAGTATGTCCACATGAAGAATCCAAGAAAGCTTGTTATTGATGACCACTCCCAGGAGCTTGACACTCTGCACCCTTTCCACCTCTGTTCTGTTAATGTGTAGGGGGACATGAGTAACATCCCACCGAATGTCAATAATGAATTCTTTGGTTTTGCTGGCTGTTCTCAGTGCACCATTTTTCCAGGTCTTCCACCTCCTGTCTGTAGTCTGTTTCGCCACCAATTGAGATTAGACTGACTGTAGTGGTGTCATCAACGAACTTGTAAAAGACATTTGTCTGATATTTGGCAACGCAGTCATGGGTATACAGTGAGTACAGTAGGGGGCTGAGTATGCACCTCTGGGGGGGCTCCAGGGTTGACTGTTAGTGAGGATGAAATATTGTCCCCAGTCTTCACTGATTGTGGCCTATGGGTCAGGAAACTGAGGATCCGGTTGCAGTGAGTGGGGCTTAGTCTGAGATCACTAAGTTTAGTAATCAGTCTCGAGGGGATAATAGTGTTGAAGGCTGAACTGTAGCCAATGTGTTGGGTTCTTACATAACTGTTCTTGGCATCAAAATGTTCTAGGGAGAAGTGAAGGGCAAGTGATTATGGTATCTGATATGGCGACTTGCCAACCAATTAGCACCCTTTTTTTCCTACACCGTAGATTGTGATAATAATTTGAAATTTTGCATTTATCCAGTTGAGTTTAAGAGAAAAAGTTCAGCAATATTTATCAGCAATTTTCATTCACATATTATTGGAATGTGAAGAATACAAGTGCTGATCAATTGGCTTAGTAAGTACAAGTTGTTTTTTGATATTTTATTTTTGGGACTAGCATAACCAGTATCTTTTATTTGCAAATAATGACTCAGGACTTTGATTAAGGTAAACTAAATGCAGATAAATAATCTTTCTGTGCTTTTTAAAGATTTTGACCAAATGTATTGACTTTACTAGAGTTATCCACTGAAAATACACAACAGATATAATCATTTATCTGAGGGAGTAACCAACATTTTAGATTCAGGGGTGTGTGGCTCCTATTGTGTTGAAGAATGGTTCTTGACTCCAGAATAAAAAGGTTAAATCTTACAAATAACAAACTGCCATTTGCTATCCTCTGAGTCAGAGATTATGAACTGAAATATTTGACTGAGATCTCTAAGACAGAGCATCAAAATGAACACAAGTTTAGCATGGAATATTTAAGTGTAATAAAATTACTTTTATGCGCAAAAAAAAATCCAAAATGAAGGGATCTGTGGAACTTACATTTAAGGGTGGTGCATGTATGGAATGAGCTACCAGAGGAGGTGGTAGGAGCTGATACAATTACATCATTTAAAAGGCATCTGGATGGGTACATGAATAGGAAGGATTTAGCGGGATATGGGTGAAGGGCTGGCCAATGGGACTAGATTAATTTACATATCTGGTTGGCATGGATGAGTTGGACCAAAGGGTCTGTTTCCATGCTGTATTCTCTGTTATTCTATGATTCTAAATTCAACAAAACTGCTATGAAAAGCAATCAGTGGGAGCGTAAGCAGGAGAAGCATCAGGACTCATAACTTCTCTTCCGAGCCAAGCTGATGTTTAAACTTAAAACTTAATCTCGTAAACCTGCTTTAATGAATTTCATAAATTCACTGTTGGGTTTATGGCTGCTGTGCCAGATCAGTTTCAAGAGCCAGCAGCACAAAATTCCAACTAAATTCAGCGGAAAGAAGCAGGAAGTCACTTAATAGGTGGAAAAAAAATGCTTGGGTTTGGGGCAGATGATTGGATACAACAACGAACTGATGTGTTGCCTTCATTAATTTAAAGGCTGTAATTACGCCTGTTTCAGTACACTTGGCTCCATGTTGAATTTAAATTAAGTAAACACTTATGTTTGATGTTCAGTGATGTATGAAATTACCAGTAGGCAAACTGGTTGTTGTCGATGCTTCAAATCACTGATCATGGCATTAATACGCAAACTCTTCCTATCAGGCATCAGCTAAAGAGAAAGAGAGGAAAAAACACTGGATTAAAAACAGATTATAAAGTTTCTGGACCCAACTTAGCTTCTTTCCCAAAATAAAGCTTCCAGTTCTTATCACGGTAATCAACTGGCAAATGAAAAGCTTTAGACTCCACTATCATAACTATTAATCTCTTCCAATGATGATTACTTGTGCTTGAAGCACGTTTATCTTACAGTCTATCTAGGTTTTCTTTGCATCAGTTTGAATCTAGAATCCTTTTCATACTGTCAAAAGGGATAGCGTGTACAAGCTGCGTAATATCGAGAAAAAAAAACAAGAAGCATGCATTCTATTGTTAGCTTGTTATGTGAGTTACCAGTAAAATTCTATGAAAATAGTTGCTGCAAAGTTGGCTTCACATTGCAAAGTTCATACTTGTAGTAACAGAGGGGAGGGTTCAGGACTAAACTATCAAAGCTCTTGGACAGACAGATTTCCAGGATTTGCAGTTTTCTTTTCAATATTTTAGTGAAAATAAACATTTGCTCTTATTTGGCTTTTTACACCCTTGATCACTTGTAGAACTTTTTTGATGTTTATTATTATTCACAGCAACTTCATTATTGATTCAGATGCATAGAGCAAAAGCAACTTAGGCAATCACGTGCAGAGCAATTAAGGATAGATTGGCAAATGGAAAATTCAGGTTGACTGAGCTAAAGGTAGCCTTCTGAGGTTTAGAATTAATCACATTATTTGAACAGATTAAAGCAGAGTAATTTAATGAGATTGCATCTCTCTTCTACAGGAAGCATGAAGGTGTCAGGGAAGACACTTCCTAAAGGGAACATTAAACAGGAAACCAATCTCCTTCATTCTTCATCACTTGTGCACAGGGTTTGTTATTATATGTCAGGAGGATGATAGCTTATTGCCTATTACAATGAGAGCTTTTCAATTGGGAATGTTGTTTCTTCTCTCACAATCAGAAGTTACATTAGTTCATGGTCAAAAGATAAACAAATATGAATTGTTTAAAGAGTAAAAAGTGACCTTGTCCCTGACTCAACATAATGGTTTTACTTTTTACCAAAATGCTTTGGCAGAATATTGCTCCTTATTTTTATCTCTGACTGGATATTTCATATATGGGAATACTATTCAATAGATGAACCAGAGTACTGTTTGTCAAACACATTGTTCCATGGAGCAATGTGGTGACTTGGTCAAAACTACATGTTTTTCTGTTGTTGATGTTGAAATTTCAACTACATCATCAATGGGATGAGGGAGGGAGAGGATATGGGAATAAAGTGTTGTTTAGGGTCATCAAGTGCCAAGGTCATGCATTTTCTCATTGACCAGGAAATAAGTAATTATGATAAGTTACTCCTTCATATCTGTTCTGAGCTGTATCACCTTCCAAATGGTCCAGAGAAATGAGGGGCAAAATAATTTGTCTTTCCATACCTCTGGAAAAGAGCAAGGATAATTCATAGAGGCACATTGAGGACAGGAAAGAACCTGGCTAATATACATCTCAGCCACAATGTCTGACCTCTCTGCTTCCCACCACCTCCTTTCTTGACCCACAATTAATGGCTAACTGATGTTTGCTGACTCAGCAGGATCAAGAAGAACTTGTCAAAATATACCAAGAGGTGGCTAAATGTTTCTGTTAATATATAAAGTTATTGTTCTAGGAGAGGAGGAGAGGGAAGAATACTAGAGTCAAACAAATTTTATCATTTGAAATTTTATGTAGCATATTCAATACATCTACAACAAGAAAATATCTGTTCTTAATTTTCAGTTGCTCTACTAAGCAATATTAGCTGTGATAAAAATGTCTTAGACTACGGAATCTTGCAACCTTTTGGTGTCTGAGAATGGCTAAAGTGCTAACATAATACATCAGCTCCAACTTAATCAGAGATCCCTCTCAAGTAACCACTGGAGTATTTGTGAAGGTACCTGTTTTCATTTAGGCTCTCAATGCCTGTCATTTCTAGTTTTCTGTTACCGACGAGTACACCCATTCTGTTCTTCCTATTACTGTATCATAAATAAAATGGAATACTTGATTTTCCTGCTGCCAGACTGAATGATAAATGGAGAAAAAATCCTACTGCCCAGCACTTTCATCTGTCATTTTGATAAATGTATATATACACTCGTGCCTGTAAACTTAAAAAGGTTTTCCAGGCCAGGGTTGCCAATTTAATACTGCCAGCTGTACTTCACCACAAGCATCAAACAATGATCTGTAAAACCAGCATATGTGACTGCAATCTAGTCCAAACATGTATTAAATTTTAAATATAAGAGTATCAATGAGTTATGTAAAAAATCATGGTCATCACAAGCAAGGAGTTTAGTTCATAAAAACTCCATCAAATACTAAGTTAACTTAAACTGGACATATTTAAATTTGACCTTTCAGGTGAGCCACTCAAGGCAGGAATTGGAAAAACTCAAACTTACTAATTTATGGTCAGCTCTGAGTTCCCAGTCACAGTCAGCATTTTGTTTTCTTCTTATAACAATCTCAGTGATATACATAAGAAATATTTGATGGCGAAAGAAAACACGGTTAAGCTCCAGTGAAAGGTTATATGTAGTATTATTTCAAAGGGAGCTCTTGTGCCAAAGTGGTAGTGACCTTACCCAGAAGCCAGGAGACCAGAGTCTAACTTCCACATGTTCTAGACGTGTGAGAAAAATATCCAAATATATTGATTAAAAATATTTGAACCCTTTCCAGCTGTGTTTCTTGGGTTTTGATATGATACAAGAATTGTGTTAATTTTTCCCCTAAACCCATGGACATTCAGGCCAATTGTGTGCCCTGTTGTCCTGATTGAGTTTATTTCTTTCAGTTCTTAAGATTTGGTAAGGAGCAGTCAAATAATAGATCTAGTTCCATTTCTCCGTTGATAGTAACAGTTGATTTGAAATAATTTGCTTGTTTCTTTTATGACCACTTAACCATTTAAATACTGAGACATTAAAAGTCACATAGAACTAGGTCTTCTTATTAGGTTTCAAAGAACGCTGTTTATTGCTCTTAGCACCAAATAGATTTTTTTTAAAAAAGCTCAACATCAGGTGTACCCTAGAACTCTGTGGGAAGCTAGAGAAGTGATTGCTGGGCCTCTTGCTGAGATATTTGTATCATTAATAGTCACAGGTGAGGTACCGGAAGACTGGAGGTTGGCTAACGTGATGCCACTGTTTAAGAAGGGCGGTAAGGACATGCCAGGGAACTTTAGACTGGTGAGCCTGACTTCAGTCGTGGGCAAGTTATTGGAGGGAACCCTGAGGGACAGGATGTGCAAGTATTTGGAAAGGCAAGGACTGATTAGGGATAGTCAACATGGTTTTGTGCATAGGAAATCATGTCTCACAAACTTGATTGAGATTTTTGGGGAAGTAACAAAGAGGATTGATGAGGCAGAGTGGTAGATGTGATCTATATGGATTTCAGTAAGGCATTCGACAAGGTTCGAGGAGAAAGTGAGGTCTGCAGATGCTGGAGATCAGAGCTGAAAATGTGTTGCTGGAAAAGCGCAGCAGGTCAGGCAGCATCCAAGGAACAGAAAATTCGATGTTTCGAGCATAAGCCCTTCATCATTCGACAAGGTTCCCCATGGGAGACTGATTAGCAAGGTTAGATCTCATAAATACACAGAGAACTAAACATTTGGAGACAGAACTGGCTAAAGGTAGAAGGCAGAGTGTGGTGGTGGGGGGTAGTTTTTCAGATTGGAGGCCTGTGACCAGTGGAGTGCTACAAGGATCGGTGCTGGGCCCTCTACGTTTTGTCATTTACATAAATGATTTGGATGTGAGCATAAGAAGGACAGTTAGTAAGTATGCAGATGACACTAAAATTGGAGGTATAATGGACAGCAAAGAAAGTTACCTCAGATTATAACAGGATCTTGACCAGATGGGCCAATGGGCTGAGATTTGGCAGATGGAGTTTAATTCAGATAAATGCGATGAGCTGCATTTTGGGAAAGCAAATCTTAGCAGGACTCATACACTTGATGGTAAGGTCTGAGGGAGTGTTGCTGAACAAGGAGACCTTGGAGTGCAGGTTCATAGATCCTTGAAAGTGGAGTCTCAGGTGGATAGGATAGTGAAGAAGGCATTTGGTATGCTTTCCTTTATCGGTCAAAGTATTAAGTATAGGAATTGGGAGGTCATGTTGCGACTGTAAGGACATTGGTTAGGCCACTGTTGGAATATCGCGTGCAATTCTGGTCTCCTTCCTATCGGAAAGATGTTGAGAACTTGAAAAGGTTCAGAAAAGATTTACAAGGGTGTTGCCAGGGTTGGAGGATTTGAGCTGTGCGGAGAAGCTGAACAGGCTCGGGGAATTTTCCCTGGAGCGTCGGAGGCTGAGGGGTAATCTTATAGAGGTTTACAAGATTATGATGGGCATGGATAGGGTAAATAGACAAAGTCTTTTCCCTGGGGTCGGGGAGTCCAGAACTAGAGGGTATAGGTTTAGAGTGAGAGGGGAAAGACATAAAAGAGACATGCGGGGCAACTTTTTCACACAGAGGGGGGTACGTGTGTGGAATGAGCTGCCAGAGGAAGTGGTGGAGGCTGGTACAATTGTAACATTTAAGAGGCATTTGGATGGGTATATGAATAGGAAGGTTTGGAGGGATATGGGCCCGGTGCTGGCAGGTGGGACTAGATTGGGTTGGGATAGCTGGTCGGCATGGGCGGGTTGGACCGAAGGGTCTGTTTCTATGCTGTACATCTCTATGACTCTATGACTCTATCACATTCTTATGTGCATCTGAGACATACATACACTCATTCACCTACAGATGTATTCTATAAGGATCGCGGGTAAGTTAAATTGTATAAAGTTAATGCATTGGCTGGTTTCAGGCTGTGTTCAATCATTTTTCTTGATCCTGCTTGAAGTCATGATAGATGATCTGTTTTTTGTCTGAAACAAACAGCTGTTTTGTTTTACAATAACAATGCTAACTACACTGTGTGGTTGGTCAGATTCATGCAGAGTACACCTTGCTGAGAGGCTGGAGAAGGAAAGAAAGAATCATGAAACCTCATTGAGACTTGATATCAGTTCTGGGTAAAACACAACTGCCAGTTTGATTTTGTCTGAGTATTCCTTACCTGATAGTCCTTTTAATATCTACTACAAGGACTGAGTTCTTGATGAGATGGATTGCTTTACGTTTATTTACAATACTAATTATTTACACTGCTATAAGATCTCAGACTTGCACTTGGTCATGATTTTGTGTTTACTGACTACATTGAGCAAAGGTATTGTAAATGTAAGTGGGCAATACTATTGGTAATGTTACTGCAAATACAACAACTGAGGAGGAGTTAGGCAACTTAATACTGGGATGTAAAAGTATAGGTCTTTCTAGTCTGGAAAATATGCTTCAATGCAGCATCATCCCTTTCTCCTTGAAAGGTGAAGAACCCTTTCCTGATAAACATGTACAAACATACTTATGATATATTTTCTTGTTATGACACAGGGAAAGCAAGCCAAACCAAATCAGCCTTTTATAACTTCAACAAAAATCAACAATACACTATTAATAATGTAACTTTATCAGAACACAGATAGACAATGAGACAATCTAATTAATATGAATGATCTAAAGCCCAATATTCTTTGCTCATAACAGTAAGACCATAAGATATAAGAACAAAATTAGGTAATTCAGCCCATCAAGTCAGCTCTGCTATTTGATAATGATTGATATATTTCTCAACCCCATTATCCTGCCTTCTCACTGTCACCCTTGATTCACTTACCAATCGATCTTTGTCTTAAATACAATCAATGACTTGGCCTCCATAACTCTATGCGATAACTCCCCCACTCACACAGACGGACATAGTTAAGTTAAATTAGATGGAAAATAAAATAATTGTAATTTACCAGTTTAATTAACCGTTCCAAATGATGAATACTGGGTGACCAGAAATCCTTGGACAATGTGTTGTTTACTGGTAAGTAGAGCTATATATCTTGCTTGAATTCTACCAACACTGGTTAATGCAAACAGTTTTAGCAGACTTTCAGAATTATTACTTATTGCTTATAGACTAGGGTTCTTTTCTCAGAACATTTAACAATTCAATAATCACAGTGAGTCTACAGAGAATATAAAACAAGAACTGCAGAATGTGAAAGATACCAAAAACAAACAGCCTTCTACCAAAACCAGTCATAACAGTTTCTTTCTTGGTATTCTTCTTTCAATCAAATTTCTCTGTGGTTGGCTGGTTAGCACTAGTTCTCCCTTGATTGCCCAATTCAGCGTACAATCAACAGTCAGCCCTGAGCGTAGCAACATCTCAGTGATGAGTCATTTGCAACATTCTTAGACTAGAAGTTAAATTACATCATCTTCCAGGTCAGTTCCCAACAGAAAAGATTTATTTTTATTCTCTTTTCTTTTAAAACAAGATGCTGTTCAAAGTTCACTTCTTAATTTCAGCACATTGTTCCAAACCAAAAAGAAAAAGAAATAGGCAGCACGGTGGCACAGTGGTTAGCACTGCTGCCTCACAGCGTCAGGGACCTGGGTTCAATTCCCGCCTCAGGCGACTGACTGTGTGGAGTTTGCACATTCTCCCCGTGTCTGCGTGGGTTTCCTCCGGGTGCTCCGGTTTCCTCCCACAGTCCAAAGATGTGCAGGTCAGGTGAATTGGCCATGCTAAATTGCCCGTAGTGTTAGGTAAGGGGTATATGTAGGGGTATGGGTGGGTTGCGCTTCAGCGGGTCGGTGTGGACTTGTTGGGCCGAAAGGCCTGTTTCCACACTGTAAGTAATCTAAGTAATCTAATAATAGATAAATAGTAATGCTCTCAACATTCTTTACACTAAAATAAGGCAATAGTGGATGCTAAACATGATCAGAACTATTCCTTGTACAGTAATCATAACTTGGCTACATAAATTCACTCTACAATCAACGTTTTTTGGTCTTAGATGGATCATTTGTTGTCGATGTATAGATGTCTGTCAATAACAATACTTCCAGTTTCCAATCTGTCATCCTGAATGATGGGTGATTCATTACATGTAATTTGGCTATTTCATCTGTTTCTTTATAGGAACTTGAGTTCTGAAAAAGGCTCACTGGACCTAAAGCATTGGCTCTGCTTTCTCTCCACAGATGCTGCTAGACCTGGTGAGTTTTCCCAGCAGTTTCTGCTTTTGTGACTGATTTAAAGCATTGATGGTTTTTTGTGCTTTTATTTTATTAATATGAAAATCTTGAACTCTTCTTTGTTGTCCTAGTTTAAGTTGGGTTAACTGTTTGCATGCTTGTACCATTTTCTCACCTCTTTTCCAAAAATGCACTTTGCAGATGTGGTTGGCAGTTACTCTATAGGAAGGAAAGAACTGAGTGGATCTGTCTTCCAAACATGAGAATTGCCAGTGAGGGCAAAAGCTTGGATTGTACAATAGCTTTTCCAGACAGTAAATAATTAGGATTACACTGTCCAGAATTATGGTGGAGACAGGTTCAATTGAAACATTCAAGACAGCATTAGATGATTACATCATTAAAAACACTATTCATGATTATGGGAAAAAGACAGGAGAGTAGCACTGAATCATCATGTCTAATCAGAGAGCCAGTGCAGCCCAATGGACTAAACAGCCTTCTTCTACATCATAACAATTATGTGCTTCCCATAGGTGAGACTATTAACAAACAAATCAGACTCATGGGGATAAAAAGTTGAAAAAAACAGAGACAGCTTTGGAAGTCAACATTGACTTGTGGTTTAGGCATCTCCTGTATGTCTTCTACTTGGTAAGGTCAGTTTGAATAGTATTTGATAAGTAGATTTATCTGAAGAAATTCTGGGTCATGTTGATTTTTTTTACTGTTGAATACAAGACCAGAATTTCTTGCTACTGCTATGATCTGATGAAAGTTTATATCAGGCTCAGGTTTATCCCTTCCGAGGATTAAGATGTTATCTATGATACAGAGACATCTTAGTAGATTCTCAATGACCCAATCCATGTGTTTTGGAAAATGTCCTAGATGATGGATAATCCAAACGATAATGTGAGGAAACAATACCTAACTAAAGTTATTCTAAACACTTGTGTGACATGAGGGAATGATGTATGGACCAAAATCTATTCATGATGTTGAGCTTGGAAAAAAATGTTTTGCCTTTGAGATGTGAACATGGGATGTGTGGTTAGTAGATTTGCAGATGACACCAAAATTCAACAGTAAAAAGAATTGACATGACCCCGAATTTCTTCAGATAAATCTACTTATCAAATACTATTAGAACTGACTTACCAAGTAGAAGACATACAGGAAACAGTGAAGAAAGTTACCTCAGATGACAACGGGTTCTTGATCAGGTGGGTCAATGGGCCGAGAAGTGGCAAATGAAGTTTAATTTAGATAAATGTGAGATGCTACATTTTGGAAAGACAAATCAGAGCAGGACTTATACAGTTAAGAGACCTTGAAATGCAGGTTCCTTGTTCCTTGTAAGTGGAGTTTCAAGTAGATAGATAGTGATGAAAGACACTTGGTATGCTTTCCCTAATTGCATTGAGTAAAGGAGTTGGGAGCTGGAAAAGCACAGCAGTTCAGGCAGCAACCAAGGAGCAGGAAAATCGATGTTTCAGGCAAAAGCCCTCGGATGCTGCCTGAACTGCTGTGTTTTTCCAGCACCACTCTAATCTAGAATCTGGTTTCCAGCATCTGCAGTCCTAGTTTTTACCTAAAGGAGTTGGAGGGTTATGCTGTGGCTGTACAGGACATTGGTTTGGCCACTTTTGGAATATTGTATGCATTTCTGGTCTCCCTCCTATAGGAAGGATGGTGTGAAACTTGAAAGAGTTCAGAAAAGATTTACAAGGATGTTGCCAGGGTTGGAGGATTTGAGCTATCGAGAAAGGCTGAATAGGGTGGGGCTGTTTCCCCTGAAGCATCAAAGGCTGAGGGGTGACTTTACAGGGGTTTATTAAATCATGAGGGACTTGGATAGGATAAATAGATAAATCTTTCCCTGGGGTGAGGAGTCCAGAACTAGAGGGCATAGGTTTAAAATTATAAGCAAAAGTTTTAAAAGGGGCCAATTTTTCATACAGAGGGTGGTGCATGTATGCAATGAGCTGCCAGAGGAAGTAGGGGAGGTTGGCACAATTACAACATTTAAAAGGCATTTGGATGGGTATATGAATAGGAAGGGTTTAGAGGAATATGGTTCAAGTGCTGGCAAATGGGACTAGATTAACTTGGGATATCTGGTCAGTGTCTGTGCTGGATCATCTCTATGACTCTATAACTGAGAATTTAGCTCTTTTAGGATAGAAATCTTGTGTGACCAACTCTGGCATAATATTCAGTCACCTTGAATTTAAACGTACACGTACATCACTAACTCTCTTTGAAACATAAGTAATGAAGTTGCACCAATCATTATGCTGCTCAATTTTATGGATGGTGTTGTTTTCTGCAGTGGAATCCAATTCCAGTTTGAGTTTTTTTGAATGCAGATGCTGCATTTACAAGGAGGGTCAATGCTAGGTTGTGCTTCATCTTTCAAATATAACACTGCATGCTCTTTGCAGTTGCCAAAAGAAGCAAGAGTATCTGGGTAAAGGTAACTCTGCCTTGGATAGACTTGATGTTGCAACCTTTGATGTTGCAACCAATATGTTTGAACCTTGAGGATCATAATTATATTCAGATCCCTGCATACTAATAGACTAATAATCATGCTTTAACAATGTAAAGTTTTTCAGGTATCCAGCTTGTGGGGTTGTATTGTCATTTCAGACAGATAATGCTAATGCATGTTTTGTTAGACGCTTTATAACCAGATAGCTTACCATGTGTGGACTATGCCCACTGTGTCAATGTCCTAGGCACATTCTTTGTTAGACTTGTAGAGTGATGATATCTACACTTTGACCAACACCAATTTTAGTGTATAATGCATGTTGTCTACTCCTTGTGGGGTATGTAACAATGATAGAGGTAAAGGCTTCGACTTTGCCAATAGTGTCCATGTGGTGTGTCAAATTGACCACATGTACTACCTAAATGGGGTCTATAAGCTGTGATGTGACAAATACTTCTTGGATTTCACGAACATACCCATATGCCATGGATTGTTAACATTGGAATTTCCTTGACATTGTTGTTTGGTTTATTCCTCTTCATGCCATTCTGGAGCATTGTGTTTCACTGGGTAACTGGAGTGTTTGGATGTTTTAGCCCAATGTCCACTTGCATATACCACAAAAATCTGGACAGTGTTTTGCTGGGTGCAGCTGTATCTTATACAAGAATTACATGTCTCATTAATCCTGTTGATGGTTGCAATACCTGTGGTAGAGTCAAGCACCTAAAGATGTTGTAGTGCTGCAGCAATGGCTTTAAACTGATGTTTGTCATCTAACAGTGCACAAATGGCATATTCTTTGGGTTTGACTGAAAGTGCTTTGCCGAAAGACTTAATTAACGTAGAGACAACAACCTATTTTATAAGTCTTTTATCTAAATCAGATTTGGTGAAATCACATTTGGAAGTTCTTATTAGAATCCTTGGAGTTAAAATTACTGAAAAAAAAATCACTCAATCTACACGTTCACTTCCCAAAGCAATAAATAGTTTTCTGCTTGTCTTTCATTCTCAACTACATTTTGATTTGAGAAGAAGAAATTTAATCCTTGTTTAAATAATTGAAACTCTGACAATATATTAGTGGATTCGCAATTCATGTTTCAATGGTTATTTTTCATCTTCCATTGAAGTTCTATACGCTTTAAAATTACCATAAAAGTAAAATCTATATTGCTTTTAAATGCATTGTTTTGGTTTTAGTTTGTTTTTTCTTTGTTGTTTTGCTTTTCTTTTTCTGGTTGTTCTAAAAATAGAAGATATGTGTCTGTTTATGGTACTCATGCCTAAAGTGAGTTGGATTGAGATCGCATGTGCTACTTTTTTGGCACTTGCTCCATTTCTGAGAAGTGACAAAACAGAATCGATCAATGTTGTAGAGGATAAAGAGATTAGCTGGACAGAGAGCAGTTTTGTCATGCAGCAGGCACTGTTAATGCTGGAGATACTCTGGCAGCATCTCTAGAGAGAGAAGCAGAGTTAATGCTTCAAATCCAGTGTTATTTCTTTGGTTCTGAAATGTTAACTCTGTTTGTCTCTGCATGCATTCTGCCGAGCTTGCTGAGTTTCTCCAGAATTCTCTGAGATTCTTTCAGATTTCCACTATTTTGCTTTTATTCAGGTTCTATCCTGCAGTTTTGCCTAAATTGTGCCCAAGGATCACTTTTCTGAAGATTGCTGCTAGAGTGAAGCTGCCTTGCACCACTTGCATAACTCTCAGTGGTCTCATGGTGAGTTTGATTTCTAATCTGCTGGAGGAATTACATTCTTCAATACCAAATCAAGGGACAAACTGTGACTTCCCATTTTTGGAGAGTACACACCATTGTGTCTTTTCCATTGAAGTTACTGTGTTTCAAAATGAGTTGAAACACAACTGCAATTCCTGTTATTACCTTTTAGTACCAGTTAGCTGCCATCAATAGCTGTCAGCATTATGTGGCTTCTAGATAAAACACCCTGGCCAGTATGATATGGGTCTGAGTGCTTTCTTTATGTTAGGCTTTGTAATGTAAAACTGGGTTCTTGTTGAGACAGCTGTCTTGAAATTTAATAACAACACTAACTAATTCCACTGATATAAGGTCTCACATTTAGACATTGTCTAGATTCTGTGTTTCATGACTACCCTACCAGAAATAGTTGACTTTGTTCTGTGCTCAACAGCATTTAATCACATTATTTGTGAGGATCTGACTTTAAGAGTGTTCAGTGTTCCAAATTGTTCATTCAGTCTTTGTTTGACATAATAATGATCCACTAAAATCAATGATGATGAACTGAAATCACACAATTTTCCAGCCCAAAATTTCCAAACACTTATCCTACTTTAAAGCAGTCAACATTATTCAATTGAAATCATTATAATTTAACTTAGAGTCATAGAGTCATAGAGATGTACAGCATGGAAACAGACCCTTCGGTCCAACCCGTCCATGCCGACCAGATATCCCAACCCAATCTAGTCCCACCTGCCAGCACCCGGCCCATATCCCTCCAAACCTTTCCTATTCATATACCCATCCAAATGCCTCTTAAATGTTGCAATTGTACCAGCCTTCACCACATCCTCTGACAGCTCATTCCATATATGTACCACCCTCTGTGTGAAAAGGTTGCTCCTTATGTCTCTTTTATATCTTTCCCCTCTCACCCTAAACCTATGCCCTCTAGTTCTGGACTCCCCAACCCCAAGAAATAGACTTTGTCTATTTATCCTATCCATGCCCCTCTTAATTTTGTAAACCTCTATAAGGTCACCCCCTAGCCTCCAATGCTCCAGGGAAAACAGCCCCAGCCTGTTCAGCCTCTCCCTATAGCTCAGATCCTCCAACCCTGGCAACATCCTTGTAAATCTTTTCTGAACCCTTTCAAGTTTCACAACATCTTTCCGATAGGAAGGAGACGAGAATTGCACGCAATATTCCAACAGTGGCCTAACCAATGTCCTGTACAGCCGCAACATGACCTCCCAACTCCTGCACTCAATACTCTGACCAATAAAGGAAAGCATACCAAACACCTTCTTCACTATCCTATCTACCTGCCATATCAGGAGACCCACTCAAATATAAGGAATCCAAGTATAACTTTCAAAGAGCCATTATGACAGCCAAGGACCAATACTGATCCAAAATAGAGACCCAGACATGAAAGTGTGTTGTTGGAAAAGCACAGCAGGTCGGGCAGCATCCAAGGAGCAAGAGAATCAATGTTTCAGGTCAGAGCCCTTCATTGAGAGGGCGTTGGCCCAAAAAGTTCTCCTAGAGACCCAGACAGACACCCAGCCGCTATGGCAACGACTAAATGACATGACAGGTTCTAAAAATAGACAGTGCAAAATAGCAGACAATGACATATCCCTCCCAGATCATCTCAGCACCCTCTATGCTCACTTTGAGCAGAATTTCGGCAGAGAGGTAACACCTATTCTGACAAGTTCTGACGAACCTATCCCAACAGCCACTGCATCAGAGGTCAGATCAGTTTTCCTTTGTGTGAATCCAGGGAAAGTGATGGAACCAGACAGAGTACCAGGCTGTGCACTCAGAGCATGCGCAGATCAACTGGCAGAGGTCTTCTCAGACATCTTCAACCTCTCCCTGCAGCAGGCCACTGTCCTTGTCTGTTTCAAGAGGGCCAGCATCATCCCTGTGCCTAAGAGGGGTCATGCAGTATGTTCAAGTAAAAAGTGAGGTCTGCATATGCTGGAGATCAGAGCTGAAAATGTGTTGCTGGTTAAAGCACAGCAGGTTAGGCAGCATCCTAGGAACAGGAAATTCGACGTTTCGGGCCAGAGCCCTTCATCAGGATTTAGGAGAGTGTGCCAGGCAGGCTAAGATAAAAGGTAGGGAGGAGGGACTTGGGGGAGGGGCGATGGAGATGTGATAGGTGGAAGGAGGTCAAGGTGAGGGTGATAGGCTGGAGTGGGGTGGGCGCGGAGAGGTCAGGAAGAAGATTGCAAAAACAGCATTCTCAAAGATCCATCCCACCCTGGCAATGTTTTTCTACAACCTCTACCATCGGTGAGAAGGTACAGAAGCCTGAACACATGCACCAGCCGGTTTTGAAACAGTTTCTACCCTACTGTTGTCAGAATACTGAATGGACTCACAAACTCTTAGCATTCGCCTGTACCTGTGTATTTTTTTGTTTTTGCTGCTGTTTGCATATTATTGACTTATCTATGCTACTTAACTCTCTGACCTGCCTGTATTGTTCACAAGACAAAACTTTTCACTGAGCCTTGATACACGTGACAAAAAATTCAACTCAATTCAATTCAATTCAATCAGACTAGAAGCAATCAAGAAAAGGAAAACCTCAAGAGATCAGAATGTTTTGAAATCCCAGCTGCAAATTCTGATTGTCAAACAAGGAAGAACTCAGAACAATCTCAGCTGTTTTCAGTATGTTTAGTCAGTTGTTGCCATTATTGTTATAGTACTATTGCTCATAGTTAGATTAGTTGTTGTAATTATTGTTGTTATTATACTCCAATAGTATTGATATCACCCTGCCCCACCCCTCTTTCTGCCTGTACCCCTTCCTCTGCTGTCTCCTCTCCGCCTGTTCTCCGATCCCACTCCATCACACTTTCCTCACATCCTACTCCACTCATCGTCCTTTTTGTCCTTCCACACTATTTTCTCCCTCAGTTTGCAACCTCCATTCTGCTGCAATTCCCTCACAGATCCCAGGCCTTGCACAGGCCTCTCTTCCCTTGGTTTCCTCTACCACACCAACCCCCTATTTTCTTATTTACACCCTCACCTCACGTGCCTCTCTCATCCTGCTCCTCTTTCCCACTATCCCTCTTCACCACCATGTAGATGTCACTTCACCCCCTTCACCTGTCCATCTCAACTCCTTATATACCCAGCCTGCACCTCTCTCTTGCCATTAAATCTAACCCCCAAGTCTCCTGTGTCTGTGTCCCCACTCGCGGTCTCCCTCTCTGCCCCACCTCTGTCCTCCCTCTTTTCTCATAAAGAATGTAATGGTCAGGGAAGGCTGGGAAGAATTGTGAAAACACATGGTAAGGTCTGTTTAGTTTTCTTCATTTCAGAAACTGTAAAAAGGCTGCTTTGGATGCCTATATGCATGCATACACAAATTTAACAGGTTACAATCACTTTTGAAACCTTGATTGCTTGAGTATGATTATCTGCAATCTGGTCTCATCGCAGTCCAACCTTCCTCCATTGACTCCATCTACACTTCTCGCTGCCTCAGAAAGGCAGCCAACATCACCAAAAATCCACTCCTCCCCACTCCCACCCCCCCACCCACCTCACCCAAGTCATAATCTCTTCCAAACTTTTCTGTCGGTCAGAAGATACAAAGTTTTAAACACACATACAAACAGCCCAAGAGCAGCTTCTTCCCTGTTGTTATTAGACTTCTGAATGGAACCTCTTAAATTTCAAATCAAATGTTGTTCTTGCTTTTGTGAACCTTCTTTGCAGCCATGACTTTGTATTCCTTGCTTTATTCAATCACTCTATAGTCTTTGTATATTATAATCTGCCTGTACTGCATCAAAACAGAATATTTCACTGTACTTAGGTACACATGGCAATAATAAATCACAGCAAAATCAAATCAAATTACATCATATGACATCCATTGATGCTTGTTGCAGTTCTTAGCATTTTAAAGCACAATCACATGTTCAGATTATTTTCTGGTAAGGTATATAGGATTCAGTGGCTGCAAACTGGAGATACTATTATTACTTTAACTACAACAACTGGAGGTGGGACAGGTAGCTTTATACTGGAATGTCAGATGTTGTGATGCCATCCAACTATCTTTTTTGGTACATTGTCTGCCTGGTTTGGTATCTTTGCAATACCCTATGCTTGATTGAGTTGTTTGAAGAAGTAACAAAGAGGACTGATGAGGGCAGAGCGATGGAAGTGGTCTATATGAACTTCAGTAAGGCATTCAACAAGATTCCTCATGATAGACTGATTAGCAAGGTTAGATCACACAGAATACAGTGAGAACAAGCTATTTGGATTCGGAACTGGCTTGAAGGTAGAAGGCAGAGCATGATATTGGAAGGTTGTTTTTCAGACTGGAGGCTTGTGACCAGTGGTGTACCTCGAGGATCAGTGCTGTGTCCATTGCTTTTTGTTATTTACATAAATGATTTGCATGTGGACATTGGAGATATAGTTAGTAAATTTGCAGTTAACACCAAAACTGGAGGTGTAGTGGACAGTGAAGAAGTTTACTTCAGAGTGCAACGGGATCTTGATCAGATGGGCCAAAGGCTGAGGAGTGACAGATGAAATTTAATTTAAATAAATGCAAAGCATATTTGGAAAGGCAAATCAGGGCAGGACTTAAAGGAAGCACCCTGGGGAGTGTTGCTGAACAAAGAGGCCTTGGAGTACAGGTTCATTTTTCCTTGAAAGTGGAGTTTCAGGTAGGTAGGGTAGTGAAGAAGGCATTTGGTACGCTTGCCTTTATTGGTCAGTGCATTGAATATAGGAGTTGGGAGGCCATGTTGTGGCTCTACAAGACATTGGTTAGGTCATTTTTGAAATACTGTGTGTTGTTCAGTCTCCCTGCTATAGGAAGGATGTTGTGAAACTTTCAAGGATTCAGAAAAGACTTATAAGAATGTTGCTAGGGTTGGAGTGTTTGAGCTATAGGGAGAGGCTAAATAGGCTGGGGCTATTTTCCCTGGAGTGCCAGAGATTGAAGGGTGACCTTATAGACGTTTGTAAAATCATGAGGAGCATGGATAGAGTGAACAGCCAAGGTCTTTTTCCACGGGTGGTTTTTCCCCTAATGGGCAACTTTTTCATTCAGAGGCTGGTGTGTGTATGTAATGTGCTGCCAGAGGAAGTGGTGGAGGCTGATACAATTACAATATTTAAAAGGAATTTGAATGGGTACATGAATAGGAAGGGTTTAGAGGGATATGGGCCAAATGCTGGCAAATGAGACTAGATTTATTTAGGATATCTGGTTGGCATGGATGAGTTGGACTGAAGGGTCGGTTTCCCTGTTCTCTTTCTCTTTGACTCTATGCCATACTTATGTAATTATATTATTCACTCATGGTTTGTCTGACTTTGACTCACCTTTAAGTGTCTCTTTTAACATGAAGGCTTTGCTTAATATCATGAGACCTTCATTTGCAGTTACTAAATGTTATCATAGTAATCTGGTGAACCCTCTCATCCATTGTTTACAATGGTCAAACTAAATGATTAATGAAGCCTTCTCCTCAGCTGGGGTTTACCATAAAAAATGATTGAGTTTAATAGTCTATGATTACCTAAAGAAACAGGTTATGTCTGGTTAAAAGCAAAGCATGTTTTAATGCTGCAAATCTGAAATAGAAACAGCAAATGTTGGAGAATCTCAGCAGATCTGGCAGAATCTGTGATTAAAAAAAATAGAGATAACATTTAAAGTTCAATGGCTCCTTTTCTTCCTGAATTAAAATTTGAAACATTAATTCTGTTTCTTTCTCCAAAGATGCTGCCAGACTATGTCTGAACTTTGTGAGATGTTCACTGCATGGCCTACACTTCTTTAAGTTGCTTGTCCTAATGTGCTACTTTCAAACAACATGACTCCTTTTGATAACTCTGTCATTTGCAAGGTGAAGTCTTGTAAATGTTAGGCCATTTTGAGCACTGCAGTTTAGGTCATTTAAAAATATTACTGTCAGTCTTTTTTAAAATATACCCTGTGATTCAGCTCACACAATAAATAATATTTTTTCATATAAAGTGACGCTTTAGAACACAGCTCAGATTAGAGGTCAACTTGTGATTTTTTCTGGTATTATGGCTCAGTATTATATTGCACACAAAGTCTATTTACACACTGGGCTACGAGGGGACTCCAAATCAGCATTCCATAAAAAAAACTAATTAACATACCAAATTAATTTCAAAAATGTTGATGAACAACCAGAATTTTATATATTTTCTGATTCCACATCTCTGGTGGGACTTGAACTTGAACCGCCTGGTAAGCTCAGTCATTGTTCCCAATTATTTTCATATTACCCCTGCTGAGTAGATAATATGATCAATAAGGCTCAAAAGTTGCAGAAGTTGTAACCTTACACTTCACAAATGTATTACCCGTTAACGTTTAAAAAATATCTATGTACTCCTCCACTGTAGGTAATTTCAATACGTTTATAAAGTTTATGACTTTGTAAAGAATATAAAAAACAGTTTGAACACTGTCATCTGCATGTCTAAAAATGTTTATGTGTAAATTGATTATTTAAAGAACAAAGAACAACGAAAAGTTACAGCCTAGGAACAGGCCCTTCTGCCCTCTAAGCCTGAGCCAATCCAAATGTACTGTCTAAACCTGTCGGTCAATTCCTAAGCATCTGTATCCCTCTGCTCCCCACCTACTCATGCATCTGTCCAGACGCATCTTAATCTAACATGTCTGCCTCTACCACCTCTGCTGGCAACACATTCCAGACACCCACCACCCTCTGTGTGAAGTACTTGCCGTTTGTATCCCCCTTAAACTTTCCACCTCTCACCTTGAAAGCATGACCTCTCATTATGGAATCCTTCACCCAGGGAAAAAAGTTTGTCTCTATCCATCCTGTCTATACCCTTCATGATTTTGTAAACCTCAATCAGGTCCTCCCTCAATCTCCTTTTTTCTAATGAAAATGAACCTAACCTACTCAACCTCTCTGCATAGCTGGCACCTTCCATACCAGGCAACATCCTTGTAAACCTTCTCTGCACCCTCTCCAAAGCGTCCACATACTTTTGGTAATATGGTGACAAGAACTGTACACAGTATTCCAAATGCGGCCGAACCAACGTCCTGTACAATTTTAACATGACTTGCCAGCTCTTATACTCAACACCCTGTCCAATGAAGGTAAGCATTCTATATGCCTTCTTGACCACTCTATCCACCTGTGCAGCAACCTTCAGGATACAATGGACCTGCACTCCCAGATCTCTCTGCTCATCAACTTTTCCCAAGGCTCTTCCGTTCATTGTATAATTTGCTCTAGAATTAGTCTTGCCTAAATGCATCACCTCACATTTAAATAATCAGCTGTTTAAAGACAATCTTTTAGTTATATTTCGAAATGTCTTAATATGCCATAATACTGCAAACATAAATAAAACTTTTAAATGCTGTGTTGTGTACAATATTTTTAAATATTTGAATATTGAAGCAAATTCTTATCAGGTGCAGGAAATGTAGGAGTTATTGGGCCAGCATTTATTGCCCATCCATAATTACCTTGAAGAATTCTTGGAGGGGCAGGAACAGCCATGGTGTTGATAGGAAAAAGGTTCCAGGACTTTGATCAAGTAAAAGTAAAGGAATGGTGATATAGTTCCTCATCAGGATGGTGTTTGACTTTGGTGGAACTTGCAGCAAGTGGTGCTCAAATGCATTTCATGCTCTTATCCTCTCAGTGGAAGGGGTCATGGGTTTTGAAAGAACTGCTGAAGAAGTTTTAATGGTGCCATGAAGTGTATTTTATAGCTGATATACACCACTGCCACTATGTAACAGTGGTGAAGCAGTGAATGCTGATGGGGCATCAATCAAGTGGACTGATTTGTCCCAAATTCTGTCGAGCTTCTTGATTGTTGTTAGAGATGCACACATCCCGGTTATTAAAGATTATTCCAACACGTATTTGTGTCTTGTAGATGACAATAAGAAAGAAAATGAGTTACTCTCTGCAGATTTCTCAGCCTCTGACCTTCTCTAGTACCACAGTACTTATATGGGTGGCATAGTTTAGTTTCTGGTCCAGGATGCTGATAGTCATGAATTCAGCAGTGGTCATGCCATGGGACATCCAGGAGCGATGGTTTGATTTTGTCATGGTGCCCGGCTCTTCTCATAGAGTCATAGAATCATAGAGATGTACAGCATGGAAACATACCCTTTGGTCCAACCCATTCATGCTGACCAGATATCCCAACCCAATCTAGTCCCACCTGCCAGCACCTGGTCCATATCCCTCCAAACCTTTCCTATTCATATACCCATCCAAATGCCTTTTAAATGTTGCAATTTTACCACCACATCCTCTGGCAGCTCATTCCATACATGTTGCGTGAAAAAGTTGCCCCTTAGGTCTCTTTTGTCCTCTCACCCTAAACCTATACCCTCTAGTTCTGGACTTCCGGACCCCAGGGAAAATACTTTGCCTATTTACCCTATCCAGGCCCCTCATAATTTTATAAACCTCTATAATGTCACCCCTCAACCTCCGACACTCCAGGGAAAACAGCCCCAGCCTGTTCAGCCTCTCCCTGTAGCTCAAATCCTCCAACCCAGTCAACGTCCTTGTAAATCTTTTCTGAACACTTTCGAGTTTCACAGCATCTTTCTGATAGGAAGGAGACCAGAATTGTATGCAATATTCCAATAATGGCCTAACCAATGTCCTGTACAGCCGCAACATGACCTCCCAACTCCTGTACTCAACACTCTGACCAATAAAAGAAAGCATACCAAATGCCTTCTTCACGATCCTATCTACCTGCGACTCCACTTTCAAGGAGCTATGAACCTGCACTCCAAGGTCTCTTTGTTCAGCAACACTTTCTAGGACCTTACCATTAAGTGTATAAGTCCTGCTCAGATTTGCTTTCCCAAAATGCAGCACCTCGCATTTATCTGGATTAAATGCCATCTGCCACTTCTCAGCCCATTGGCCCATCTGGTCAAGATCCTGTTGTAATCTGAGGTAACCTTCTTCGTTGTCCACTACACCTCCAATTTTGGTGTTATCTGCAAACTTACTAACTGCACCTCTTTAACCCGAATCCAAATAATTTGTGTAAATTACAAAATGTAGAGGACCCAGCATCGATCCTTGTGGCACTCCACTGGTCACAGGCCTCCAGTCTGAAAAACAATCCTCCACCATCACCCTCTGTCTTCTACCTTTGAGCCAGTTCTGTATCCAAATGGCTAGATCTCCCTGTATTCCATAAGATCTAACCTTGCTAACCAGTCTCCCATGCGGAACCTTGTCGAACGCCTCACTGAAGTCCATATAGATCACACCTACCACTCTGCTCTCATCAATCCTCTTTGTTACTTCTTCAAAAAACTCAATCAAGTTTGTGAGACATGATTTCTCATGCACAAAGCTATGTTGACTATCTGTAATCAGTCTTTGCCTTTCCAAATTCATGTATATCCTGTCCCTCACCAACTTCCCCCCAACAATATCAGGCTCAATGGCCTATAGTTCCCTAGCTTGACCTTACCACCCTTCTTAAACAGTGGCACCACATTAGCTAACCTCCAGCCTTCTGGCACCTTACCTGTGACTATCGATGAAACAAATATCTCTGCAAGAGGCCCAGCAATCACTTCTCCAACTTCCCAGAGTTCTGGGTACACCTGATCAGGTTCTGGGGATATATCCACCCTTGTGTATTTCAAGACATCCAGCATTTATTCCTCTCTAATATGGACATTTCGCAAGGTGTCACCATTTATTTCCCAACATTCTTCCATATCCTTTTCCAAAGTAACTACTGATCCAAAGTATTCATTTAGTATCTCCTCTATTTTCTGCAGCTCCACACAAAGGCCGCCTTGCTGATCTTTGAGGGGCCCTATTCTCTCCCTTGTTATCCTTTTGTCCTTAATGTATTTGTAAAAACTCTTTGGATTCTCCGTAATTCTATTTGCCAAAGCAATCTCTGTCACCTTTTTGCCATCCTGATTTCCCTCTTAAGTATACTCCTGCTGCCTTTATACTCTTCTAAGGATTCACTCGATCTATCCTGTCTATACCTTACATACGCTTCTTTCTTTTTCTTAACCAAACCCTCAATTTCTTTTGTCATCCTATACCTACCAGCCTTTCCTTTCACCCCAACAGGAATATATTTTCTCTGGATTCTCGTTATCTCATTTCTGAAGGCTTCCCACTTTCCAGCTGTCCCTTTACCTGCAAACATCTGCCCCCAATCAGCTTGTCAAAGTTCTTGCCTAATACTGTCAAAATTGGCCTTTCTCCAATTTAGAACTTCAACTTTTAGATCTGGTCTATCCTTTTCCATCACTATTTTAAATCTAATAGAATAATTGTCGCTGGCCCCAAAGTGCTCCCCCACTGACACCTCAGTCACCTGCCCTGCCTTATTTCCCAAAAGTCGGTCAGGTTTTGCACCTTCTCTTGTAGGTACATCCACATACTGAATTAGAAAATTGTCTTGTACCCACTTAACAAATTCCTCTCCATCTAAACCTTTAACACAATGGCAATCCCAGTCTATGTTTGGAAATTTAAAATCCCCTCCCATAACTACCCTATTATTCTGACAGATAATTGAGATCCCCTTACAAACTTGTTTCTCAATTTCTTGCTGATAATTAGGGGTCTAAAATACAATCCCAGTAAAGTGATCTTCCCTTTCTTATTTCCCAGTTCCGCCCAAATAACTTCCCTGGATGTATTTCCAGGAATATCCTCGCTCAGCACAGCTGCAATGCTATCCCTTATCAAAAACACCACTCCCCCTCCTCTCTTCCCTCCCTTTCTATCCTTCCTGTAGCAGTTGATTAGATTCCCTCCAGCGTGGAAACAGGCCTTTTGACCCAACAAATCCACACCGACCCTTTGAAGAGTAGCCTACTCAGACCCATTTCCCTCTGACTAATACACCTAGCACTATGGGCAATTTAGCATGGCCAATTCACCTGACCTGCACATTTTTGGACTGTGGGAGGAAACCAGATGAAACCCACACAGACACGGGGAGAATGTGCAAACTCCACATAGTCACCGAGACTGGAAATGAACGTGGGACCCTGGTGCTGTGAGGCAGCAGTGCTAACTACTGAGCCACCGTGCCGCCTGGAACATTAAGCTGCCAGTCCTGCCCATCCCTGAGCCATGTTTCTGTAATTGCTATGATATCCCTGTCCCATGTTCCTAACCATGCCCTGAGTTCATCTGCCTTCCCTGTTAGGCCCATTGCATTGAAATAAATGCAGTTTAATTTATTAGTCCTACCTTTTCCCTGCCTTGACCGTTTGACTCGCTTCTGTTCTCAACTGTACCAGTCTCAGATTGATCTCTTTCCTCACTATCTCCCTGGGTCCCACCCTCCCCAGCTTACTAGTTTAAATCCTCCCAAGCAGCTCTAGTGAATTTCCCTGCCAGTGTATTAGTCCCCTTCCAATTTAGGTCCTTCTTGAACAGGTCACTTCTACCCCAAAACAGTTTCCAATAATCCAAAAATGTGAATCCTTCTCCCATACACCAGCTCCTCAGCCATGCATTCATCTGCTCTATCCTCCTATTCCTGCCCTCACTAGCTCTTAGCACTGGGAGTAATCTAGATATTACTACTCTTGAGGACCTCCTTTTTAAATTTCTGCCTAACATTCTGTAATCTCCCTTCAGAATCTCAACCTTTTCCCTTCCTGTGTTGTTGCTTCCAATGTGGACAATGACCTCTTGCTGGCCCTTCTCCCCCGTGAGAACATTCTGTACCCTTTTTGAGACATCCTTGATCCTGGCACCAGGGAAGCAACACACCACTCTGCTTTTTCGCTGCTGGTCACAGAAACGTCTGTCTGTACCTTGAACTAAAAATCCCCTAACACAATTGATCTCTTGGAAACCGACATACCCCTCATTGCATTAGAGCCAGTCTCAATACCAGAAACTTGGCTGTTTGTGCTACGTTTCCCAGAGAATCCATCACCCCCTACATTTTCCAAAACAGCATACCTGTTTGAAATGGGTATATCCACAAAAGACTCCTGCACTAGCTGCCTACCTCTCTTACCTTTCCTGGACCTAACCCATCTATGTGATTGTATCTGAGACTTTCCGCCCTTTCTATAACTGCCATCCATCACATGCTGTTGCTCTTGCAAATTCCTCATTGCTTCTGTCTCTCCAACTGACCATTCGATCTGATAAGATTTGCATCCAACAGCATTTATGGCAGATATAATCCGCAGTAACCCTTAAACTCTCTTTAAACTCCTGTCTGACAAGAACCACACATCACTCTGCTAAAGGCCAGTTTTGCTCCTTCACAATCTACAGACCCAGAAAATAACACCGTCTATTCCTCTACAAAACACTGTCCCAGGTTTAATTACTAGTTATGCCTTATATTTTAAGTTTAATCAAGAGTCTGTGGCACAATGCCACTCGCTGCTTGAGATGGCACTACAGGACTGACCATTGGTCATTCCCTAGATTGGGCAGATTAATGCAACTTTGTAACTCAGGAAAATACTTCAGGATCTGGTCCTGTGCAGGGTATCGATCTCAAAAATGATTTGACTTTGATATTTTACTGGTGTTAAACATGATACATAATAAGCAAAACATGCATACATAATGAGACCTGGTAAATCCAGTATTTAGAGTTGCAGCTAAAAGTAGTATATTTTGAAAATCTAAAATAAGAGTCACTTTGGACTTGAAACATTAACTATTTCTAACTCCACAGTTACTGACAGATCTGATGAGCTTTTCCAGCACATTTTGTTTTTATCTTCAAGTGCAGAGTTTGACCATGCTAAATACAGAGGAACCTCGATGATCTGACATTTGATTAATCAAATTTTGGATTATCTGAACAAGATCGCAAGGCTTGGCTAAACGATGCCATTTGGCATTTGATTATCCAGCATTCGATTATATGGAATTCGATTAACCAAATGAAATACACCCTGCCCGTGTCCTTCGGATAATCAAGGTACCTCTGTATTTGGCAATTAGGCTATCTTGAAAGACAGCATGAATACTAAACTAGACACCTAGCAATATGCTAAACTCAAAGGAAGAAAATATCTTTGTTCACTCCAATTGTGAGGAGAAAGTGAGGACTGCAGATGCTGGAGACCAGAGTTGAAAAATGTGTTGCTGGAAAAACACAGCAGGCCAGGCAGCATCCGAGGAGCAGGAGAATCGACGTTTCAGGCATAACCTCTTCTTCAGGAATGAGACTGGTGTGCCAAGCATGCTGAGATAAAAGGAAGGAATTTGGGGGAGGGGCGCTGGGAATACGATAGGTGGAAGGAGGTGAGGGTGAGGGTGATAGGCCGTAGACGGGGTGGGGACGGAGAGGTCGGGAAGAAGATTGCAGGTCAAGAGGCCAGTGCTGAATCCGTACTCCAGAATCTGCAGTCCTCACTTTTGGATTCAGCACCACCCTTCACTCTAATAGTGTGTGATTACATGATTGGAAACTAACACCATTGCTTTCTGTCATTAAAAGCTCATGAACAGGAGTTGCGACGTCATGTTGAGGTTGTACAGGATGATGGTAACGCCTCTTCTTGAGTACTGTGTACAATTCTGGTCACCTTGAATATTATTAAATTGTCGAGGGTTCAGAAAACATTTACCAGGATGTCGCCAGGAATGGAGGGTTTGAGTTATAAGGAGAGGCAGGATAGGCTGGGATTCCTTTTTACTGGAGATTAGGAGATTGAGAGGCGATCTTATAAAAGTTTATAAAATCATGAGGAGCATAAATGAGATGAAAGCAAAGGTCTTTCCCCTAAGGTGGGGTCTTCAAAACTAGCGGGTATATTTTTAAGGTGAGAGGAGAAAAATTGAAAAAGGACATGAGGGGCAACCTTTTTACACAGAGAGTGGGTAGTGTGTAGAATGAACTGCTAGAAAAATTGATGGATGCAGGTATAGTTGCAAAGTTAAAAAGATATTTGGAAAGTATGTGAATAGGAAAAGTTTGGAGGAATATGGGCCAAGCACAGGCAGTTGGGATTAGTTTAGTTTTGGAACATAGTTGGCATTGCTGAGTTGGACTGAAAGGTCTGTTTCAATGTTTTATGGCTCTATGACTTCTGTTTGGATTTGTCTGATTGTGTGGGCAGCATGGCTTCATGGCTGTCTGTACCATGTCATTGCCAGTAAAGGGCAATGTTGGATTGGCAATGCTTGTCCAAATACACATTAGTATGTTAAAGATGGTGCACATGCATGGTATATTGGTGTTTCAGTAGATATCCACTGAAAGGAATTATTCTGGGAGCAGCATATGTTAAGATGGGGCTAGAATCAGGCATTATGGATGTCATAGGGAGGAGTACATAGTTTATCAGTGAGACTGGTATGATTTGACAAGATAACCTACTCAGCCTTACAGCAGAAAACTTGACACCACTTGGACATAGCTAAGAAAACATAACCTTCAGCTCTTTTCTTCTGTGTTTCCAAGAATCCTTCCAGTATTGAGAAATGTACGCTTGTGCTTTCTTCTCACCACACATCACTATAAGGATCTTCTGAGTCAGGAAGAGTGTGAGCTCAGAAGCAAAATAAAGCTTTTTCACTAACATGAGTGAAACATTTTGACTGTTCCACACACCAACTATCCTTGTGGTCTTTCTGAGAGAGATTGCTCATTTCTTGCTAGTTTGTGCTAGCATTGTGGTTAGTTTTTGTGTTGAAAACATTATGTACTGGAAACTTTGTTGTTATTACCTAAAATAATTCTGCCTTGAACCATTCTTGTCTTTCTCATTTGAAAGGTCAAATTTCCCTTTAATTAGAAATGAGAGATAAAAAGCAGTTTTCTCTGTAATTAATGACCCAGTAGGGAAACAGAATTGTAACTTTGCAAGATGTGATTTCCATAGGGGATCATTAATCAAAGGGTAATACAGGCATTTTTCGAAGTTTTTATCAAAACAAACATTTTATCATGGAATTGTTGCCATATTTATCTCATTCTGACCTCAAGATAAGCAGTAAGTGTTGCTTGCATTGGCTTTACCTACACCTTTCAATTTTCTCCTGATTTCCTCTGTATCTTAATGAGAAGGAAAACAAATCAGCAGTGATAAAGCCTAGAAAGTTCTCATCATGCATGCATCCGAGTGTACTTGAGCAAATCTCTGTCAATTACTCTCTCACCATCATGACAGTCTGTTCATGCATTGTCTGAAGAAATGTGTCTGAAAATTTATTCCAACTAATAGTTATATGTTCAAATATTCAGTGTAGATATTACAGTGCCAAAAGAATTATAAATGTAGCAAAATAAATCAGAAGAAAAGCAAATGTTTGAAATTTTAAATAAAACTAAAATTGCTGAAGTACACAATGAGCAGAAATTATAGAGCTCTGAGCAATGTGGGTTGTGGTGAGACTCATAGTAGAATCAGACAAGAAGTTCTGGGAGGCTGACTCTGACATTGGGAGCATTTTGCTCCAACTTTTATGCTTTGGCTGAGGGTGCGGTGAGTTTCTCACTAGGCAGCAGTGAGTTGCCAATTAAAGGGGATTTTACATTGTAAAATGCCTGATGAAAGATTAATATTATTCCTATTTCCCCGAAAACGCCAAACAAGCTAGACATTGAGAATTCTTGATGTGGAGAACAATCCTGCCAACTTAGGTCACTGCTGGCTCCAACGGATCTCCATGATGGACACTGGGCACCAAAATATCAAGGCACATTCCATAGACACCAAGCACACATACACAACATCCACAAACATTAGTACTTAATGTGTGCCAATCTCTAAAAACCCTCATGAGATATGTCCAATCCAGTTACTGGACCTTCTGCACTTTAATGCTGCACTGACGACTATCATTGCATTGCTGCAGCAGGGTGACTTAACTCTGGAACATGCGCCCAGTTTATTAACTAGATCAGATTGCTTGTTGGCATAGCGCTCACTGACTTTAGACCTTCCTGGATGCTCACAGAATCCATTCCTTGTCTTGACCTCTTGTTTTTTGACTCCTTGGCCAGAGCTAACAGGCTCATTTTACATCTGTTTTGCCTTGCTCAGACACAATGACTGGAAGTTTGACTTGCTTATCAGAAAGCCTCAGTCATATCAAGATGCAACCAATGCAGTATGTCAAGGTCAGCCTTCAGACCTAATCCACAGGCCTGGACACGCTCTGTCAGCCACTCAGGTAGGTTAGAGACAGGATTTTATTCACATAAGGTGTGAGGATCCAAATGTCAGACAACTCACCATCTGTCCTGAGTCAATAGGGGTGGCACGGTGGCACAGTGGTTAGCACTGCTGCCTCACAGTGCCAGAGACCCGGATTCAATTTCCACCTCAGGCGACTTACTGTGTGGAGTTCGCACATTCTCCCTGTGTGTGCATGGATTTCTTCCGGGTGCTCCGGTTTCCTCCCACAGTTCAAAAATGTGCAGGTTAGGTGAATTGGCCATGCTAAATTGCCTGCAGTGTTGGTGTAGGGGAATGGGTTTGGGTGGGTTGTGCTTCGGCGGGTTGGAGTGGACTTGTTGGGCCAAAGGGCCTGTTTCCACACTCTAAGTAATCGAATCTAAAAAAAATTGGGATTTGATTTCCTGCTGGAATGAGGAAAAGTCAGGTATTAAGGGAAATAATAATGGGTGGCACAGCTGCTAGTTTTGATGCAAGTGGGAAGGGATCATGAGTGAGTGAGTAGGCAGATGACATGTAGGGGCAATGATGTGGGAGCTTGGTGGGAAACAGAAGTGAGTAAGGGAATATGTTGTGTGCAGCAGTGAAAGTGGTAGAGCATGAGCCTTGATGGAAGGTGCGTAAAGTGGCAGAGTAAGAGTCAGAGTCATGTATGTGCTGGCAGAGTGGAGAAAGCCATTGACCTTCCTCCTACAATGCTGGGCATTCCTCAAGACAGTTAAGACAGAACTGATGTAGGCTGGCATTGCCTGATGTTGTTTTCTCAACTGCTGATCCCCAGGGAAAAGGCAAGATTTGTCTGTGCACCATCCTATCCAGCAGGTATGTCAGGTCGCTGCCACAAAGCAGGGACCAAGTTCTCCTTTTTGTCATGTCTGGGGAAAATGTCAGGGCAGCTTCGGGTGCACAAGATGGTCAATGTATTTTGGTGGATATCTGTGAGTCGTTCCAGTCACGCTGATTGGTGAGCTAGGGATGGAATGCAATGTCAGATGCTGTTGGGCAGGCAGTTAATAGATGAGGTATGTCTAGTAATATTTCTGGTGATAAATCTCACTGGGCCCCATGGTGAGAATCTGTCCAAAAGTCCTAACGCAATTTAACCAAAAAAAAGTAAGATTCAGATAATAAATTAGTCAACAACTATAAGGAGAAAATACATCGTATGGGGCTCCATGTGTGTAAGTCTCATCAGACCTGCAAATATAAAAAACGTTTTTCACAACCACTTCTTGTCCCACGGGTAGGAAGCATGTTTCCCAACTTCCACTTTCATCTCTACAATTGTTAGCTAACCTTTTCAGCACTTTTCATTTCTAATCTGTGTAACGTTAATCTGCACTTTCTGTTCATCATCATTTCATCGGATCCATATTTAGGAGCAAAAAGCTCCCCTCACATTCAAATAAAAGTAAAATAGCACGGATGTTGAAAAACTGTAATAAAAACAGAAAATGCTGGAGAAAGGTTCTGGCAGCATCTGTGGTGTTAGAAAAGCAACATACATAGCTTGCATCTTCCTTGGAAGGAATCCTTTCCAAAGATGACTTATATTTAGCTTGAAGTATTACCTCAGTTTTTCTCTCTCCACAGATGCTGCCAGACTTGCTGAGTTTCTGCAGCACTTTCGGTTTTTAACTCCCGACTTTCAGATGGGACCTAGAATAATGCATGCTAATTGGTATCTTTATGATGCCCAGACCCTCCCCTAACATGTTCCATCTCTGTGTTAGCAGTCAGTCATTCTGATCTATCCAAAGCCAATCTACTTCTTCCTTCAGCCAGTTTTGAATGGAGAGTTGGCCAGTGGGATTCAAATGAGGCCTATGCATTAAAATGACTTGAAACTTCCAATGGGGAAGGCAGTCAGTTCCCACCAAAGAGTTCAGTCACAGCCTACAGCATCTTGCTATTCAATATTTTGCTTTAAAATGCTTGGGTTCAAGCCTGTAGCTAACAATACACTCAATAACAAAGACCTTAATGTTTTTAATTAAAGCATAGATATGGCACCTTATAAATGTGAGCACTTATATTGCTAAAATAAAACATTCTCAGAACAGATCTTGGCCATGTGAGTAAGATTGCACAGTCAGTGAACGCCAATGAGGCAATATCTCTTACATGAGAGAAAACAGACTTTAGTTTTTTTGAGAAATTTGAGGTAAACATATATACATGCACATATATATATGAACCAAATTAAATTAGATTGAAGCAATTAAAAATAAACCAATCTGAACTGCATTAGATATAAATGCAAACTCAGCATTTTAGTGGATGTTTAGTCAGAGTGATTAAGTCAAAAATGTGCGATATGTGTTTTCATTATCTTCATTATGTAGTAAAATATTCATGAGGTTATTTTTGAAGAGAGTTTATGACAGATAATGAATTTATGCTGTAAGGTATAAAAGAAGACTTCTCATATGACTGAGATGACAAAATGTGCAAATTCATACTTTTATTTGACATTTCATTTTCTGTTCAAGGCCACAGTTTAAAATTACCTGATGGAAGACAAAAAATTTCTTTATTGTGAGTAATTTCTTTTCCCTTCCTGTTTTTCTTTGCGTCTAATCAATAATTTGTTGTTTAAGGTCTTCTAAGTGTAATATTTCTTGTTTATTGAATTTTGTAAAACAATCTATTTTTTGAAAAAAATCAATCTTTTCTGAACACTCCATCTCTTTTTTAATACATTAAACTTTTTCATAAATATATCAATGTACTACATGGGTCAATACTGATATATAAACAATGATATCTGAGAGAGGGACATAAGAAACAGGTTCTGGATTAGTGGTGCTGGAAGAGCACAGCAGTTCAGGCAGCATCCAAGGAGCAGTAAAATCGACATTTTGGGCAAAAGCTCTTCATCAGGAATAAAGGCAGTGAGCCTGAAGCGTGGAGAGAAAAGCTAGAGGAGGGTGGGGGTGGGGAGAAAGTAGCATAGAGTACAATGGGTGAGTGGGGGAGACAAGCTATGCCTGTCTCTTTGTTGGCTACGTAGAACAGTTGATCTTCCGTAATTACACCGGCACCACTCCCCACCTCTTCTTTCCATACATTGATGACTGCATTGGCGCCACCTCGTGCTCCTGCGAGGAGGTTGAGCAATTCATCAACTTCACCAACACATTCCACCCTGACCTTAAATTTACCTGGACCATCTCTGACACCTCCCTCCCCTTCCTGGACCTCTCCATCTCCATTAATGATGACCGACTTGACACTGACATTTTTTACAAACCCACCAACTCCCACAGCTACCTGGATTACACCTCTTCCCACCCCACCTCTTGCAAAAATACCATCCCATATTCCCAATTTCTCCGCCTCCACCGTGTCTGCTCCCAGGAGGACCAGTTCCACCACAGAACACATCAGATGGCCTCCTTCTTTAGAGACCACAATTTCCCTTCCCACGTAGTTAAAGATGCCCTCCAAGGCATCTCGCCCACATCCCGCAACTCTGCCCTCAGACTCCACCCCTCCAACCGTAACAAGCACAGAAAGCCCCTGGTGCTCACCTTCCACCCTACCAACCTTTGCATAAACCAAATCATCCGCCGACATTTCTGTCACCTCCAAAAAGACCCCACCACCAGGGATATATTTCACTCCCCATTCCTTTCCACCTTTCGCAAAGACCATTCCCTCCGTGACTACCTGGTCAGGTCCACGCCCCCCTACAAACCTGCCACCACAGGAACTGCAAAATCTGCGGCCACACCTCCTCCCTCACCTCCATCCAAGACCCTAAAGGAGCCTTCCACATCTATCAAAGTTTTACCTGCACATCCACTAATGTTATTTATTGTATCCATTGCTTCCAATGCGGTCTCCTCTACATTGGGGAGACTGGACGTCTCCTAGCAGACCGCTTTAGGGAACATCTCCGGGACACCCGCACCAATTAATCACACCACCCTGTGGCCCAACATTTCAACTCCTCCTCCTCCTCTGCCAAGGACATGGAGGTCCTGGGCCTCCTTCACCGCCGCTCACTCACCACCAGACGCCTGGAGGAAGAACGCCTCATCTTCTGCCTTGGAACACTTCAACACCAGGGTATCAATGTGGACTTCAACAGTTTCCTCATTTCCCTTTCCCCCACCTCACCCTAGTTCTAAACGTCCAGCTCAGCACTGGCCGCTTGACTTGTCCTACCTGCCTATCTTCTTTTCCACCTATCCACTCCACCCTCCCCCCGCCTCTGACCTATCACCTTCATCCCCTCCCCCACTCACCCAGTGTGCTCTATGCTACTTTCTCCCCACCTCCACCCTCTTCTAGCTTATCTCTCCACGCTTCAGGCTCTCTGCCTTTATTCCTGTTGAAGGGCTTTTGCCCAAAACATCGACTTTACTGCTCCTCGGATGCTACCTGAACTGCTGTGCTCTTCCAGCATCACTAACCCAGAATCTGGTTTCCGGCATCCGCAGTTATTGTTTTTACCCATATGAAACAGGAGCAGGACAACTACAAAATAGGATTATGGCTGAACTATCCTAGGCCTCAACTCCTTTTTCATGCCAGTTCCTCATAGCTAACAATTCCCAACATTTCACTAATGCACATATCTTCACTTTAAATACTTTTGATGGTCTGGCCTTCTCAACTTTCATGGCGAGAGACATCCAGAAAATCACCACCTTCTGGGAGCAGAAATTTCTTCAAATATCAATTTTAAATATGTGGTCATACAACAATGTACCCCAAGTTTGAGATCCCCCCATTAGCAGCAACATCTTCTCAACATCTGCTCTGTCACGAATTCCCCCCCTCCTCCCCCCACCCCGCGCCCCCCCCCCCAGGAGTCTAGTATGTTTCAATAAGATTTTCCCCATCACCCCTTCCTCTAAGCTGTAATAAATAAAGGGCTAACCTGTTTCACTGGTTTGGATCGGACAACCCTTTCATCCCAGGAATCAGACTAGTGAATTGCTTTTGATCTGCTTCCAATACCAGAGCATCATTTCTGAAATAAAGGAGCAAAATTGTACACAGAATTTCACCTGCGGCCTCAATGACACCTGTACAATTATAAAGGCCACCTTACTTTAAAACCCCAATATCCTAAAAAGCTAGGCCAATATTTCACTTGTCTTTTTCAGCACTTTTAACAACCATATGCTAACATGATCCCTTTGTGTTGCACTTTTGGGGAGTCTCCCTCCATTTAAATAATAGTCATTTCAGTAATAGTTTTGATTCCTCCCACCAATGTGAATGACCTAACACCTTCCTAGATTAAATTTCCTCTCTCAAGGCTTTTGCTCACTCATGCAAATTGTCCCTCCCCCCTTGCAGGATCATTATGTCCTCATTATAGCATGCCCCCTCATTTGTTTTGTATCACCAGCAAATATGAATACATTACATTCTGTCTCTGCCTCCAAGTGATTAATACAGCTATTAAGACCAATTTGTCCTTACTGTGCATCTTCTACGTTGACCACACCTCAGTCCATGCTAATGCATTAGCCCAGTACTATGACCTTCTATTTTATGCAATAACCTTTTTACTTGGCATAATATTGAATGCATCTGGTAATCTAAGTACGCTACTGTTTTCGATCCCATTTATCAATTCTACCTGTTACATCTTAAATGAATCCTAGCAAATTAGTCAAACATGACTTCCCATTTATAAAGCATACTGATTCTGTTAAGCTTTTCAAAATGTCCTGCTTTTTAATTTAACTTATTATTGTCACTTGTATCAAGATATAGTGAAAAGTATTGTTTTGCGTGCTAACTAGACAAATCATACAATCATAAGTGCATCAGAGTAATCAAACAGCATGCAGAAAATAATGTTACAGCTACAGGGCGGCACGGTGGCACAGTGGTTAGCACTGCTGCCTCACAGCGCCTGTAGACCCGGGTTCAATTCCCGACTCAGGCGACTGACTGTGTGGAGTTTGCACGTTCTCCCCGTGTCTGCGTGGGTTTCCTCCGGGTGCTCCGGTTTCCTCCCACAGTCACAAAGATGTGCGGGTCAGGTGAATTGGCCAAGCTAAATTGCCCATAGTGTTAGGTAAGGGGTAAAATGTAGGGGTATGGGTGGGTTGCGCTTCGGCGGGTCGGTGTGGACTTGTTGGGCCGAAGGGCCTGTTTCCACACTGTAAGTCTAAGTCTAAGTCTACAGAGAAGATGCAGAGAAACATCAACTCTAATATAAAGGGGAGGTTCATTCGTAAGTATGATAACAGCGAGGAATAAACTGTCCTTCAATCTGTTGATACGGGTTTTTAAACTTTTGTATCTTCTGCCTGATGGAAGAGGGGGGAAAAGATTATAACCGGAATAGGAGAGGTCTTTGATTATGTTGACTGTTTTGCAGAGGTAGAGAGAAGTGTAGACAGAGTCAATGGAAGAAAGGCTGCGTTTTGTGATGGACTGGGCTATGTTCACAACTTGCTGTAATTTCTTGAGGTCTTTGGGCAGGGCAGTTGTCATACAAAACTATAATGTATTGGATCAAACACTTTCTATAGTACAGCTATAAAAATTGGTAAAAGATATTGTGGACCTGCCAAATTTCCTTAGCCTTCTGCGGAAGTAGAGGTATTGGTATGCTTTCTTTGTTAATATTAGACTCTAGCATTTTCCCAATGACAGATGTTAAGCTAACTGATTTATAATTTCTTGTTTTTTGTCTCCCTTCCTTCTTGAACAGAGATATCACGAGAGATTTTCCAATTTACTGGAATGTTCCTGAAACCAAGTAAGTTCTGGGATACTTTGACCAATGCCTCAACTATCTCTGCAGTCACTTTTTTTAAAACACTTACATGCTGGCCAAGAGCTTCTGATGAATTATTTGCCTCGTAATCTCATTAGTTTGTCAAATACTTTACTCCTTGTGATAGAGATTTTGTAAACTCTTTCCTCACATAAGCTCCTTACTCATTATCTATTGGAATGTTCGCAATTTCCTCCACCATGAAAACTATTGTAAAATATTGGTTAAATTATCTGCCATTTCCCTGTTCCCCGTTGTTATTCCTCAGTTACATCCACCAGCAGTCCCAGATTTCCATTTCATTTGCAGGTAGGAAATTTTATGTTTGTTGTTATATTTATTGCCAGTTTACTTTCATAGTCAATTTTATCCCTTTATTAGTTTTTTAGTCATTTCCTGCTGATTCCTAAAAAAGTTCCAATCTTCTCGCTTAACACTAGTTTTTGCTGCATTTGATTTTTTTATTTACTCGGGACTTGGGAGATGCTGGCTGGCCAACATTCATGGCTCGTCCTAGTTACCTTGAGGAGGCAGTGGTAAACGGCTTTCTTGAACCAGTGCAGTCCGCTTGTTGTTGATTGACCCACAAAGCCCATAGGCAGGGAATTCCAGGATTTTGACCCAATACCACTGAAGGAACAGCAATATATTTCCAAATCAGGATCATGAGTGGCTTAGAGAAGAACTTGCAGCTGGCAGCATTCCATGTATCTACTGCTCTTGTCTTTCCAGATGGAAATAGCATTGGGTTTATGTGCCTTAGTTTTTGATTGAATCCACTCCTTGACCGCCTTTGTTAGCCATGAGTGGTCCTTCTCATCAAGTCTTTCTTTTTGACCTAATTAAATCTTTGCTGAGCATTATGAGATACCTGCTTAAACATTTGTCTCTGCTCCTCCAGTGACTTAGCCCTAGGTCAAATTTCCTAGCCCACTTTAAACAATTCCTTCTTCATACCTTTGTAATTACCCTTATTAAAGTTAAGGACTCAACTGAGACCTGAATTTCTCTCCCTCAACCTGAATTTGAAATTCTCCCATGTTGTGATGGTTAGTCCCTACAGGGTCCTGAGCTACAAGATTTTTTTTTAATGCTACCTCATTACACATTACTGGCCTGTTCCTGGGTAGGTTAAACAATGTACTGCCTAACAAACACTCCCTGATGCACTCTACAATTGGCCTTCCATGCTGACTTTGCTCATTTGATTTGCCCAGTCAGAATGCAGATAAAACTTATCTATGACAGTTGTAGTGTTCTTCTTACATGCTTCCATTATTTCCAGTTTTTTTTGTCCTACAGCAACGCAAATCCTTGAGATCCATAGATGACTTCCACCCTTTGATTTTTTTCACTCTTTATTCTTAATTTCTACCTAAATGAATGCCACATTACGACCTTCTGCATCTATATCATTACTCACCACTACACTGATAATTTCCATTATTAACAAAGCTAGCCTGCTTTCTTTTCCTTTTTGCCTATTCTTCTGAACTGCCGATTAACTTCAAATATTTAGTTCCCCATCTTTGTCACGTTGCCACCGTATCTCTGTAATAGTTATCAAGTGGTTACACATTTATTTCCATTTGTGTTGTCGACTTATCTACCTCATTACAAATACTGCATGAATTCAGATAAACAGTGTTAAGCTTTGATTTTCTTTACCATTATTATTCATTCTGTTTCTAATCTCTGCAGCACCCTTGTGTGTATATTTTCTACCTTTTCTTGTTAGGCTGATTATTGTTTGCCTCTTCACTACCCTGCACTATCTCCAACTTAGTTCAATGAATCACCAGGAAACTGATCCCAATGAGGTTTACGTGAAGCCTGTTCCAATAGGACTAGCTCATGCTCTCTTTCCCCCAGTACTGCTGCTAGTGTCCTATGAACCAAACCTATTTTTCCCACATCAATCTTTGAGCTATGCATTTACCACTTTAATCTCATTTACCCTATATCAATTTACATGTAGCTCAGCTTGGAATAGAGACATTACTAACCTTGCAATTCTGCTTTTTAATTTAGCCCTGAGTGATTTGTAATCCCTCTTTGTTATCCCTAGTCCTACCTATGTGGTTGGCATTCACATTGATCACAACAATTGGATCCTTCACCTCTCATTCTAATTTCCTTTCCAGGCAGATGAAATGTCCTGGATCTAGGCACCAAGTAGGTAACACAGCCTTCTGGATTCTGTCTTTCCTGCAGCGAACAGTACATATTTTCCTAAGAATAATATCCTCTTTTTCGAATACATTTCTTTTCTCTCCCCCAGTTGAATAACAGAGTATTGAGGTCAGCTTGCTCCTCCTCCCTGCAATTAATGCCCTTGAATTGAAATCTGTTCAGAGGGCCAAAGAAATACCAGAAGAATGAAAATGTTGGGAGTAGTCTATACCCCTTTGTAGGAAAGAGAATAAATCAGGATATAATAAAGGCTTGATTAAAAAAAGACTATAACTTAATCACGCTTGAATTTAATTATCATGCAGATTAGCAAAATCAAACTGGCAAAGGTGTCCATAAGTAAGATTTCATAGAGTGTATTCAGGAGAGTTTCTAAGAACATTATGTTTTGGATCCAAACAAGATCAATGTATTTTTAACCTGGCAATTGTAGTTAGGGAAAAAAGTAAGGACTGCAGATGCTGGAGATCAGAGCTGAAAATGTTTTGCTGGAAAAGCGCAGCAGGTCAGGCAGCTCCCAAGGAGCAGGAGAATCAACGTTTCGGGCATGAGCCCTTCTGAAGAAGGGCTCATGCCCGAAACGTTGATTCTCCTGCTCTTTGAATGCTGCCTAACCTGCTGTGCTTTTCCAGCAACACATTTTCAGCAATTGTAGTTAGGGGTGCACCAAGAGCAAAATTACAACATGTGTGGAATTCCAAATACAGTTGGGGAAAGAGTAACTCAGGTCTCAAATCAGACCTTAACTTTAATGAAGTCAATCACAGAGGCATGAAGAAGGAATTATCTAAAACAGGCTGGGAAAATAGACTAAAGGGTATGAGGCAGGTTAGATAAATGATGCAAGACTAAAAGATCCCATTGGAAACAATGATTATAACATGGCAGAATTTAGCATTCAATTTGAGAGTGAGAAACCAGGATTAAAAATAATTGTGCTAAACTTAAAAAAGGACAATTGCAAAGATCTGAAGCCAAATTTGGCTGGAGTGCACTATGAAAGAAGTTTAGCAGGAAAGTTGATAAACAATGGTAGACATTTAAGACAATTGTACATAATTTTCCACAAAGATATGTTCCAGTGAGAAAAAGATTCTAATGAGATGAGAGACCAACTATGGTTAATCAAGGAAATTAAGTATTAAATCAAATTGAAAGAAAAAGGCATTCAATGTAACATAGATTAATGGCAAGCCAGAAGATTGAGAACATGATTTTAAAAAACTGCATAAGATGATCGATAACATAATAGAGTCGGGGAATAATCCGAGTATAAACTGGTAAGTGTTATATGTACATAAGTAAGATCATCTTTAAGTATGTAAAAAGAAGAGAGAGCGCAAAATGAATGTAGACCCTTTAGAGAATGAGACTGGAAGGGAAGTACAATTTGGAGACAACAGAATAAATGAACACTGGTGATACACTTATTAGCTCCTTTCACAAATAGTTCTTTATAGCCTGGTGGATGGATTTTATGTTATGGTGTTAACTAATGCTTTCAGACACCAACATGTCAATTGTGGTCACATTGCTTTTTCATTTTTCTTCAAAAGAAGACCTTAACTATATATTACATGTGCACTATATTTTAAGCTGTGCTGTTGAGATCCATCTGACCTAGTATAGCTTATGATAAAGCTCCAAGCCATGACAACTGCTGAAAGGCTTTCCTGAAGGCTGAATATGGGGCCATGTGCTCCTGTGATCAATGTTTGGTACCGACAATGACTCAATAGCAGGAAGATATGCAGCTGCGCCTGCTATTTCACAACTTCAACTGGTGGAGACACTATAGAATGAAGTATACTGTGTGTTTTTCCTGTGGTTTTGAAGATTGTTGCAATGCATTAGCATATTTTATGATGCTAAAGGAATTCTTGGTCATTACTGTCTTTACAACAAGAGTTGAAATCTACACTTGCTGAATGACCAGGTAGTCATTTTCATGGGATGGAGTATTCTTTTAAGAATTAAATCTTATTAAATACAGCAACTAGTGATGAATGATCAGAATCACATCAAGCTACCAGCAAACTTGATAGCTGAACAAGGCAGCTCTACTGTGCTTCTGGGAACCTTTGGTGAAATTAATCAATCAGGTTGTATCATTAATGGTATTTAAAAGGGAGATCTACATCTGGAGCACTCAGACACTTGCAATTTCACTCCGGATATCCCTCTAATCTGATGTCGCAGTGAATAGAATGGTTCAAGGTGATAGCTGCAGTTTTGATGCTGCTTAAAATCCAGTGCCATTCCTTCCACTGCCTAAACCTTGCATGTTGCTAATCTAGCTTTAAAAGAAATGCAAAATATCACAGGTGATGAAAGTTGAAATAGAAAGAAAAACTGCTGGAAACACTCAGGCAGGTCAGGTGAGCTAGTTATAATGACAGACCATCAATCTGAAATATTATTTTTGTTTCCCTCTCAATACTGCTGAGTATTTACTGCATTTTCTGTTGTTTAAGATCATAAGTAAGTAGGATGTGCTCCTGTAGGGTGAAGGCATGCACTTTATTTTAGGCAAATTACAATTCTACCTTATAAATACTCTCAAATATCTTGATGGGTTTCAGCACTTATCAGATTAAATGAATAAATGCTGTTAAACTGAGACTAACAATGTAGTTGAAAGCCATAGCTGCTGACATAAACAAGTATATTGTGCTATAGGCAAACATAACATACTGTATCTTATAACAACTCTTTTTCTTTCATCACTCAATTTCATCCAAATGCCTCCTCATTCCCACAAGCTGTACCTCCTGCTCAAGATGCTTCCAATTGTCCTGATTGATTGGGTGCGAGTGAACCTCTGGTATTATAATCTAAGTAGCTGAACTACCAGTGAGAATCTGGATGATGGAAGTTGGTGAGGTTGTTGCTATGAGGGCATTGTAGTTGATCTCACATTTATTCTGATTCCGTCTCTGTGCCATGTTTCCAATAAATTTTATAAACTGGTCAGAAGCAGGAACACTGGTTCATCCTATTTCCTGTACCCCAGCTTGGAATGTTGGAAGTAATGGTATTCCATGAGGTTTAGTTAAAAAAAACATTAATTTTCACACAGCTGTATTTTATTTGATGAGTATTTTATGAAATCACTGAAGAAAATATAATTCATAAAGTTTTGAAGATTTTCCTGAAATATACCATTGAAAGTATGTTTACAAGCTCATGGATTACTAAGTTAATTAAACATTTTCAATGGAACGTCACTCTATTCTATTAAATTGCTCAGTTGAACTTAGATTAATTAAACTATTGTCTCATAAACCTGAGTATGAGTATGGAGACTATGCATGGCAGACACTGGCAAATAAGATATTTGATGTGGGCAACAGTGCAAAGGTTTATCCTCATGTAAGCACCAAAGAATTTATAAAGAAGCAATTAAGCAGTCAATAAATGACACAGGGAATCAAACGAAATAGCATTACAGCGATGTTAAAATGCATAGTCCCTCCTGGTAAATCCATGTATCGATATTCACAGTGGTTAGTTTCTCTCTCAATGTTTGTAATATGATTCACTGTGGTGTATATAAACCTGAGCTGAAACATTTGAAGCTGGCATGTTTACTTATTGTAATTTAGCACGCCAAAACCTACAGAGATAACTTTATAACTATAAGAAATCCATTGTATATAGTTATAGGCACGCATAATCTATACTCTTGATATAGGTTTGCATGCAGTTCAGCATTCTTATTTTCCTTGTCCTCCTTGCGTCAATGTAGTTTATTTTTTGTTGGAGTAGAATCCAGGAGTGTTGAATGCCTTGATAATTTTATCCAAGTGGTTATTGCTTCTATGTATGTATTAGAAATAAATGCATAGTTTTTGACTTTTTTTCACAGGATGAGGGCATTGGCAAAAGAATATGCTGCCCATTCCTACTTGTCCTCGAACAGTCTCTTATTGCAGAGGGCATTAAAAAGTTAATTCATTATTGTGGGTCTAGAGTCTCATGGAGGCCAACCTGGATAAGTATGGCAAATTTTCTTCTCTCAAGAAAGTTAGTGAATAATCATTGAGACAGGGTGAGATTTTCAGATTTATTCATTGAATTTGCTGGGATGTGATTTGAATTCCTGTCTTCAGAGAGTTAGCCTGGACCACTGGATCACTATTTCAGTGACTTTCCTGACATGCCACCATGTTGAGGCACATTACAGCTAACCCTAAACCTGTTCTCAGTCTAAGCCCACACACACACATATATATATCTCCAGCACAGGATGTTGAAGAGTATTATGAAATTAGGTTAAAAGTCACACAACACCAGGTTATAGTCCGACAGGTTTAATTGGAAGCACTAGTATTCGAGCGCTGCTCCTTCATCAGGTGGTTGTGGAGTACACAATTGTAAGACACAGAATTTATAGCAAAAAATTACAGTGTGATGTGACTGAAATTATACACTGAAAAATACCTTGATTGTTTGTTAAGTCTTTCATCTGTTAGAATGACTGTGTCAGTTTATCTTCTTTCATATGTGAATCACAAAACATTTTATAAAAGTTACATTCTCAGGTTAACTTTAACAATTGTTGTCAGCCCAGATAATATGTTGAAGGTGTTAGCGCCCTGTGTTCTGTTGTCTGTGCCAAATGTTTAGACTGATTCTAATCTAAAAAAAAATGGGTTAACAAAGTCTTACATGGATTCATGCAGCTTTTGAGCAAAGTACAATGTAAATCTGCAAGAACAAATTCACCCCACAAACGTATATGTGTGTGTGTGTGTGTGTGTGTGTGTAGGAGTGTCTGTGTGTGTGTAGTGCAATGCGGGTCACCTGTAGTGTGGCATGAACATATTATGAAATGGAAACATTGGCAACTTCCCTTGAATGCACGCAACCTGAGGCCAAGAATTAGTCCCTAGAACCATCCTGAATATACCCAAAGGGTCGGTGTCTTACCTTTTGGGATGCCTGACTTTGGCTATAATCCCGAGAAAGGCCAATAATTTTCAATAAGCAATTTACTTGCAGTTAACAGCTGAAAGAATGGCAAGACAAGATTTTATATTTTAAAACTTCTTCGGCAATACATGACAATGCACAACAGACTTAACACTTACTTTTGTGAATAGTTATAACAATTTAAAGGAATAGGCCTCTCTCCCATTTCATATTTACCACACACTGCATTGTCCACAATTGCAGTCTTTATAACAAGCAGTTTATATTTGCCCCTAATTCCTAAAACTCTGTTTCACTGAATACCAGCTTTGAATGACAATTTCCAGGTATTTCCATTAGGTTTCAGAGTTCCTTGTATCCATTATTATCATGAGCAATAAACCCTGATCCAATGATTCTTTTCTGCCTGATAATGTTAGAACTTATCTCATTGAAGTCTCAGACAGCTGCAGGATGTGTCTCGTCAACTAGAAATCATCTCCCTACTGCATGGGACTGTGGAAATTTAGAACTAAGCATCATTGTATATCTCATGAGTATCACTGTCTGTCCTTGTTATTCATTGATTTGGAAGTCTGTAACCTGATGCCAAAAATTCCTTTCTCTCTCTGCTTCTCCATGGCCACATGAAATTCATTTTCTTGGCAGGCAGGTAGAAATACTAAGTGTATATTTTGACCCCAAATATCTTTTAGCTTTGAAGTAAATAAACAGATGAAAGTCCAGCTGTTTACAATCCAATACCAACAACACCTTTCTGGGACTTTGGGAAAGTCAGAGTTATCCATTGTGAACTCAGAGCGTTGCCATGGTATCTGGGTGTAAATATCTTGCATTTTTTTTCCAATTAATAATCTCAGCCACTAACAGTCAAACCTCTCTAGTTTCTATTTGATATGTGAGGTTGCATTTTCATTATATTCATGAAGATGCAATAATTCCTTATCATTTCCTCTGTTTCAGATTCCCTGTGATGGGTTTTTTTTATTCACTCATGGGATGTGGATGTTGCTGAGTGGCTAATATTAATTAGCCCTGTTTGAGAACTGGTGCGATGCTTTTGCTGTAGGTATACCCATAATGCTGGTCAGGTAGGAATTCCAGACCTTTTGACCCAGCGACACTGAGGGAATGAAAACACCTTTCAAAATTAGGACAGTGAGTGGCTTAGAGAGGAACTTGAGGTATTCCAATATATCTGCTGCCCTTATCCTTCTAGATCAACATAGCTACGTGTTTGAAAGGTACTGCCTAAGGCTCTTTCACAAATTTTTGCAGTGCATTTTGTAGACAATACACACTGCTGTACTGAATGCCAATGTTGGAGGAAATGGATTTTTGTGAGTGTGGTGACAATCGACTGCTTTGTTCTGGGTGGTGTCAAGTTTCTTGGGTGTTGTTGGAGCTGCACTCATCCAGGCAAGTGAGGAGTATTCCATCAGACTCCTGACTTGTGCTTTGTAGATGATGGACAGGCTTTAGAGATGAGTTACTCACTGCAGTATTCCTAGCCTCTGACCTGATCTTGAGGCCATAGTATTTATATGGCAGGTCCATTTTAGTTTCTGGTCAATGGTAAGCCCCAGGATGTTAAAAGTGGGAGATTCAGCTATGGTAACACCACTGAATGTCAAGGGGCAGTGGTTAGATTGTCTGTTATTGGAGATGTTCATTGCCTGTCATTTGTGTGGTGTGAATGCTACTTGCTTTTTTCAGCCCAAGCCTAGACATTGCCCAGGTCTTGTTGCACTTCAACACGGACTATTTAAGTACCCGCAGAGTCACAAATGGTGCTGAATATTGTGCAATAATCAGCAAACATCTCCACATCTGATCTTATTATGGAGGGAGAGTCATTGATGAAGCAACTGAAGGTGGTTGGGCCTAGAACACTACCCTGAGGGACTCCTGCAGAGATGTCCTGGAGCTGAGATGACCTCTGACAAACACAACCATTTTCCTATGTGCAGGTTGGACTCCAACCAGTGAAGAGTTTTCCCCCAATTCACATCAATTCCAATTTTGCTTTGGCTCCTTGATATTACACTCAGTCCAATGTCAATTCCACAACCACCTGTTGAAGGAGCAGCACACCGAAAGCTAGTGCTTCCAAATAAACCTGTTGGACTGTAACCTGGTGTTGTGTATTTTTAACTCAGTCAAATGTGGCCTTGACATCAAGGCCTGTCACTCTCACCTCACCTCTGTAATTCAGCTCTTCTGTCCCTATTTGAATCAAGACTGTAATGAGGTAAGAAGCTGGGATCCTGGCAGAACCTAACTGGTGCAAGCGAACAGGTTTGTACTAAGCAGTTGCTGCTTGATAGCATTAATGATGACCCCTTCCATTACTGCATGCTATAAATGTTAAAGCTTTCTAACCATTTATAGCAAAGATACAAGAATATTTTTGACAGTACTTTCATGGTATATGCTTGTAAAACAAAGAAGAAAGTAGGTCAGAATGAGAATGAAGTAAAATATGACATAGAATAATGAATATGTATTAAGGTTGCACAACATACCTGGATTATTTCCTTATTGTTGTTGCCTGAAACCCTACATTGTATTTTCAGCCTCAGCAGAATATCACTGGTAGTCCGGTGATCCAGCATGTCTCAGAATAACTCAATGAGTAATAACTGGGCTACAATAAACCTAACCAGAGAGCCTGAGGTCTTGCAGCTGCAGACCAGCTTTCAGCCAATGTGGCATCACCTCCTCCATTATTGTTCTCCTATCCCTCTTCTTTTAGATGTCCCTGGAATTGAAGATAACTTGCTTCCACTGTGGTTCAGTGAGCTCTGATAAAGGTGATAAGTCCTGGTTCCTGTGCACTACTCCAAGATGCATAGGAACACCCTGTTTAGATGTCAACTTTAATACCTTTACAAAAATTGAAAGGAAATACTGGTTGCTATACTCATGTTGCTCAACACTTGAGGAACTTTGACTGAAAGGTTTGAATATGTATTATCAGTAGATTTGTTCTTACTAGTGTGATGTCAGAAAATTAGAGAATGAAGTCCTTGAACTTGATTATCAGCAATTTAACGTTAGAACTTTCTGAATTTGCATATTCCTGTGAGTCTACATTTCTTTACCTTATAAAAACTACTGCAAATAATTTCAGTATTAGGTTAAGAAAATACACAGGCCAGTAGTGGATCTACCTTTGACATGCAGGTATTGCCATCTACAGCCACACCTATGTGCCTGAAAAGGATTCCTGACTTTCATTCGAGTGAATAAAGAGCGTTTTGATTTTTTTTCGCTTGTGTGTAAGATTTGTTCATGAATCCTTACTAAACAGAAATTGGAGACTCGAGCATAATCTATTTGAATTTAATTTTCAGTCAGAAATTCAAGCTCTTTTTATTTGTACAGTGAAATTACTTGAACTAATATGACTTTATTCATTGTTATTTTCAAGGCTGTGACTTCTAACAGAAATCATGCCTTATGAAACATTACTAGCTCATAGGTAGTTGTGAACATGGGGCATATTTATATCATTTAACACAGCTCCATTTCAGGGGAAAGAATAAGAGCACAGCAAGTCTGGGATCAAAGCTGAACAGGTCTTACAGTAAATCACAACAGATAGATTGGAATTTGAATATATTGGGTAATGGAGCTTACTAGAAACTATGTAGGGAAAGGAATTAAACTATTTGCAAAAATAAAATATTGTGCAAGCAGCTTTCTCTAAGCCAGTTGCTAATCTGTGCCTCATGGCCTCACATAATTAAAGTAGAAGAATGAGACTTTTTGTGAAATGACCATCCATTGATCCCTTTAATGGTTTCTAACTTAGCCACAGGCTATTATAAGCGGACAGATAATGCTCAGAACCATTACACTTCACCTGCAATAAGTGCCAGAGAGGAGGGGAGGACCTCAAAGCTGACACAGCCAATACCTACCACCCATCCTGGCAGCTGGCCTTAATAAATTGAAGACAGCTAGGACTGTCATTATCCATTCCACAGCACCTCTGGGAAAATGCCCAAGGAGTGGGATGATACCAAGAAACTGGCACACTGGCTGGTAGTGTCCAATTTTGAACATGGTCTCAATGCTTGTGCTATTTGGGACCTAACATTCAGTCCTTAGTCTCTCTTCAGTAGCTACAGTCTTTTAGTTCTCATTTCAAGCATTCTTCCTCCTTCCATTTTATTTTACTAGGGATAATCTTGATTTCTGTTTTCTTGTTCCTCATTCACCTATCAATAGAAATAATCTTTCAATCCCTCTCTCAGCATTGCCCTGACCTGATACCTTTCTGCTATTATTCCTGACTCTTTGGGAAGAGCTGGTCCCCAAAATCACTTGCTTTGTTTGATTCCCAATTCCATGACTGGCCATCTCACCCAATTATCTATCCCATAAGACCATAAAATGTAGGAGCAGAAGTAGGTTATACAGCCCATTGAGTCTGATCTTCCATTTGATGAGATCATAGCTGATCCTGATAACTCTCAACTCCACTTTCCTGTCTTTTCTCTTTAACCCTTGATTCCCTTATTGATTAAAAATATGTCTATCTCAGCCTTGAATAAGACCACCCAACTTCCACAGCCTTCTGTGGGAAAAGAATTCCATTGCCTTACAACCTCCTGAGAGAAGAGATTCCTCCCCAGCTATCCCTTAAAAATGTGATCTCTTATTCTGAGATTATGCCTTCTGGTCTGAAACTCTTTGCCCAAGGATAAACATCCTTTTGGCTGCTAATATGTCAAATCCCTTCAGAATACGAAATGTTTAAATCGGGTTGTCTTGCATTCTTCAAAACTCTGATGAGTATAGGCACAACTTACTCATCAACCTGAAGAATAGACACTCCATACCTGGGCGTGTCAAGCAAATATCCTCTGGGCTGCTTCCAGTATACCTTTTCTTAGATAAGGGTCCAAAACTGTTCACAGTATTCTAGCTATGGTCTAGTTGATGTCTCATTCAGTTTGAGCAGGATTTCCTATTATTACACACATTTCCTTTGAACTAGAGGCCATAAGTCCATTTCTCTTTGCTTTCACTGAACTTATTTGCTTGCTTCCTGAGATGTATGCATAAGGACTTCAAAATTCCTCTGTGCTGTGACTTCCTGTTTTCTCCATTGAAATAACTCCTCAATATGAATTCTACAGCTTCTAGTTCAAGATTATTTGTTGCTACTGAACGTATTCCATCTCAAACTAACAATGTTACCCAACTACTCTCTACTTCTTGCCTGTCTTTTTGAAAAGTCACATACCCCATATACTACTTCCCAGTGCCAGGGACCTGGGTTCGATTCCAGCCTTGGGCGACTGCCTTTGTGGAGTTTGCACATTTTCCCCGTGTCTGCGTGGGCTTCCTCCGGGTGCTCTGGTTTCTTCCCACAATCCAAAGATGTGCAGGTCAGGTGAATTGGCCATGCTGAATTGCCCATTGTCTTCAGTGCATTAGTCAGGGGTAAATGTGGGGAGGTGGGTCCCTCTTCAGAGGGCCAGTGTGGACTTGTTGGGCTGAAGAGCCTGTTTCCGTACTGTAGGGAATCTAAATCTCTTTCTCTTCTCCAAGATTCAATTATTTATTTTTTTCTTTTTTCTTCATTTTTCTTTTCTTTTAATTCTGGAGAGTAGTGAATAAAAGTGATGGTCTCTGGTGGCAGCAGCATAAACACTGGGATGAGCTGAGCAGGACTCCACCCCAGCCTGGTGTCACCCAGCGAGCAAGAAGCAGGTCCTGGGTTGACTCCCCTAGTCTGAACACGCAGGCTATGCTGAGGCACCACTCTGTGGCTAGGCCTGGCTGCCTGAAGGCATGGAAATGGCGGCCACAGCACAATGTTGCAGTCTTTTGATATGCAGTCTTGTTCTGGCATGATGTAGAGATGCTGGTGTTTTTATGGGGTGGACAAAGTTAAAAATCACAAAATCACCAGGTTATAATCCAACGAGTTTTGGAAGTACTAGCTTTTGGAGCACTGCTCCTTTGTCAGGTAGCTGGTGGAGCAGGATCTTAGGACACAGAATTTATAATAAAAGTTCAAAGTGTCACACAACTGATGCAATGTATTGAACAAACATAGATTGCTGTTAAGTCTTTAATCACTGAGAATGGGGATGCAGATTTCAAGTGAGTAACAGATAAATCCCAGAACTTCTTCCAAGTCACATTCCTTGGATAATTTAAGATTTTATTTAAAAAAGTGATATCTCAGCTCTGACAATGCATTAAAGGTGTGAGGTTAGAGCCCATCTGTATTCGAGCACATATAAGTCAATGGGGTGAATTTGCATGAGCATTTGTAGATTTGGATATACAGATATATTCTATGTTGTTCAAACAATCTGTCAGCAGTCAATCCATGAGACTGTTTATAAATTCCTGCTTGGGAAGTGGAACAAGTCGGACTCAAGTTTGGAATATAGATAGACTCTAACCTCACACCTTTATTCATTTTCTGAGCTCAGACGTCAACTTTTTTTTATGCAACCTTAAGTAATCTCAGAAATGTGACTTGAAAGAAGTTCTGGGATTTATGTATCAATAAATCAAACCCTGCAGCCCATTTTAAGTGATCAAAGACTTAATAGCAATGTAAGTTTGTTCAATACTTCACATCAGTTGTATGATACTTTGATCTTTTACTATAAATTCTGTGCCCCACTAGCTTTCTGACGAAGGAGCAGTGCTCCAAAATCTTGTCGATGTTGACAATCCTTTATCTGAAATCCTAAAATCGAAAAAGCTCCAAAATCCAAAGTTTTTTCCTCAATAACCATATTGTTTGGCATGCAAACAGTTCACACAATACCACACCCACTCAACCCACGTCACTCAGGCATGACGTAGTCATGTGGCCAAGCACTGGCAGGTGTCAATTGTGTCTCAGCGCTCCTAGTAATCACAGGTACGTTTGCGGTTCGGTAATTTAAAAAAAAAATTACTGTGAAAATGTTTTTTAATCCTTTATCCGAAAAGTCCTGAAATCCAAAAGACTGCTGATCCCGAGGGGTTTTGGATAAAGGATTGTCTACCTGTACTTCCAAATAGACCTATTGGACTATAACCTGGTGTTGTGTGATTTTTAGTTTTGCTCAGCTATGGCGGTCTTGTCCTTGTATCATGATCTTCACTCAGCATGGAAGTCTCATCCCTGTGTGGAAGTCTTCTTTGTCCTTGGCTTTCAGGGATTCCAGTGGCCTGGCAAGTGGTCTTATCCAGGAGTGTAGTGCCCAGCATAGTGGTCTTCTTTGGTGGAGGCTTCTGGCCCAGTATTCCAGCAGCCCAACATGGCGATCTTGTCCTGAAATAGTGGTCTCATCCTGGAATGGCAGTCTTACCCAGGCTGTATCTTCAGGGGAGTCCATCATTCCTAAATTGACTTTGCCTGATCCCCAGGAGCTGTTAACTGAATGGTGATGAACAGCTGCAAATGTGTTGCTGGTCAAAGCACAGCAGGCCAGGCAGCATCTCAGGAATAGAGAATTTGACGTTTCGAGCATAAGCCCTTCATCAGGAATAAGAGAGAGAGAGCCAAGCAGGCTAAGATAAAAGGTAGGGAGGAGGGACTAGGGGGAGGGGCGATGGAGGTGGGATAGGTGGAAGGAGGTCAATGTGAGGGTGATAGGCCGGAGTGGGGTGGGGGTGGAGAGGTCAGGAAGAGGATTGCAGGTTAGGAGGGCGGTGCTGAGTTGAGGGAACCGACTGAGACAAGGTGGGGGAGGGGAAATGAGGAAGCTGGAGAAATCTGAATTCGTACCTTGTGGTTGGAGGGTTCCCAGGTGGAAGATGAGGCGCTCCTCCTCCAGCCGTCGTGTAGTTGTGTTCTGCCGGTGGAGGAGTCCAAGGACCTGCATGTCTGCAAGGGTGGAGCGGAGGATCCGGAGGGAGGTCTGTTGCTGGAGGCTTCGGATTTGTTGTAGGTACAGGTTGTCCTGGTTGGATCCAAATTTTGTTGGTTGGAATGTAGTTCGGAGTCCGTGTGGGATCAGTCGGTTCCGTAGGCAGGTGCTGAGGAAGGAGATGTGGCTGTGGTAACGAGTCTGTTTGAGAACGTGGCTGAAGAGCTTCTGTGCAGAGGAGATGACCTGGGGGGTGCAGTGAGAGAGGGACTCACTGAAATCCTTGTAGAGGGAGGAAGAGAGCTTCTTCAAGGAAGGCATCCTTGTAAGAGGATTCGCAGTAGGTTAAAATCTTCGAGTAAAAAATGAGGTCTGCAGATGCTGGAGATCACAGCTGCAAATGTGTTGCTGGTCAAAGCACAGCAGGCCAGGCAGCATCCCAGGCATAGAGAATTCGATGTTTCGAGCATAAGCCCTTCATCAGGAATAAGAGAGAGAGAGCCAAGCAGGCTAAGATAAAAGGTAGGGAGGAGGGACTAGGGGGAGGGGCGATGGAGGTGGGATAGGTGGAAGGAGGTCACGGTGAGGGTGATAGGCCGGAGTGGGGTGGGGGCGGAGAGGTCAGGAAGAGGATTGCAGGTTAGGAGGGCGGTGCTGAGTTGAGGGAACCGACTGAGACAAGGTGTGGGGAGGGGAAATGAGGAAGCTGGAGAAATCTGAATTCATACCTTGTGGTTGGAGGGTTCCCAGGCGGAAGATGAGGCGCTCCTCCTCCAGCCGTCGTGTAGTTGTGTTCTGCCGGTGGAGGAGTCCAAGGACCTGCATGTCTGCAAGGGTGGAGCGGAGGATCCGGAGGGAGGTCTGTTGCTGGATGCTTCGGATGTGTTGTAGGTACAGGTCGTCCAGGTTGGATCCAAATTCTGTTGGTTGGAATGTAGTTCGGAGTCCGTGTGGGATCAGTCGGTTCCGTAGGCAGGTGCTGAGGAAGGAGATGTGGCTGTGGTAACGAGTCTGTTTGAGAACGTGGCTGAAGAGCTTCTGTGCAGAGGAGATGACCTGGGGGGTGCAACATGCAGGTCCTTGGACTCCTCCACCGGCAGAACACAACTACACGACGGCTGGAGGAGGAGCGCCTCATCTTCCGCCTGGGAACCCTCCAACCACAAGGTATGAATTCAGATTTCTCCAGCTTCCTCATTTCCCCTCCCCCCACCTTGTCTCAGTCGGTTCCCTCAACTCAGCACCGCCCTCCTAACCTGCAATCCTCTTCCTGACCTCTCCGCCCCCACCCCACTCCGGCCTATCACCCTCACCTTGACCTCCTTCCACCTATCCCACCTCCATCGCCCCTCCCCCTAGTCCCTCCTCCCTACCTTTTATCTTAGCCTGCTTGGCTCTCTCTCTCTTATTCCTGATGAAGGGCTTGTGCTCGAAACGTCGAATTCTCTATTCCTGAGATGCTGCCTGGCCTGCTGTGCTTTGACCAGCAACACATTTGCAGCTGTGATCTCCAGCATCTGCAGACCTCATTTTTTACTCTGAATGGTGATGAACTTTGTTTTAATTTTACTTTCTCTTTTGTTATGCATGACTTCCGTCATTGATGTAGGTGCCATGGTGACCAGTTTATAAAACTTTGTGCTGTATTTTTCATGAGAATTTTCAGCCACCAGTGATGCTACCCGCCGAGAACCAGACCGAAAAACCAGCCATGTCACCAGTGACATCACTTCCGCCCCTGTTGAGATAGCTATAAGTCCCACTTCTGCCCCTTTTGTGAATATCACTTCCATTGGTGATGTCACTCCTGACCTTATAATCATGCCCACTCAATTAACTGTCTCCGCCCCCAGCTCCAGCCCCACTCCAGGTCCTAGCTCCCATCCCTGCCATGTGTTCACCATTCCCTCAGACCTCCCCGTCACAGAGGATGAACGTTCAGTCCTCAGTAAAGGCCTCACCTTTATCCCTTTTTTGCTTCCTCAATGATTAATGAGTTCAACACATGCTGCAACCTTGAAAATTTCTTTCGCTGCCTCTGCCTCCATGCCCACCTTTTCAACTAGGACACCCCCCCCCCCCCCCACCCACAAAGGACACCTTCCCCTGCATCCAACGCACCCCATCTACCTGGACACCCTGTGCTGGCCTGTTAGGCCACTCTTGACCTCTTCATTTCAAACTGTTGTCATGACACTGACTGCCTCAACCTGTTCACCCCTCTCTCTCACTCCAACCTCCCGCCCTCACAATGTACAGCCCTCCACTTCCTCTCCTCCAACCTCGACATCACCATCAAACCTGCAGACAAGTGGTGGGTGGGGGGCGGGGGGAAGCGGGGGCGCAGTCGTGGTCTGGCATACCAACTTCTACACCACTGAAGCCAGGCACCAACTTATGAACACCTCTTCCTACTGCCCCCTTGATCACAACCCCAACTTCCATCACCAAACCATCATCTCCCAGACCATCCACAACCTCATCACCTCTGGGGATCTCCCACCCACAGCCTCCAACCTCATTGTCCGTGAACCCTGCACTGCCCGATTCTACCTCCTACCAAAGATTCACACACCTGACTGCCCCGGTCAACCCATTGTCTCAGCCTGTGCCTGCCCCACTGAACTCATCTCTTCCTACCTTGACACCATCCTGTCTCCCTTAATCCAGGAACTCCCCATCTACAGTCGTGACACATCCTACACTTCCTCCAAGATTTGTGTTTCCTTGGCTCCCAATGCCTCATTCTCACCATGGACATCCAGTCTTTGTACACATCCATTCGCAACGATGAAGGTCTCCATGCCCTCCATTCTTCCCTCTCACACTGTCTCAACTAGTACCCTTCTACTGACACCCTCATCCACCTGACTGAATTGGTCCTCACCCTCAAAAGCTTCTCCTTCCAAACCTCCCATGTCCTTCAAATCAAAAGGATGGCCATGGGCACCCGCATGGGACCCAGCTATACCTCTGTTTATCGGATATGTGGAACAGTCCCTGCAGTAGCATTGCATCGACCCCTCACCTGTTCCTCCACTACATTGATGAATGTATCAGCGGTGCCTTGTGTTCCCACGAAGAGGTTGAACAGTTCATCAACTTTACCAATACTTTCAAATGATGTCAAATTCACCTGGATCATCTTGGACACCTCCCTCCCTTTCCTAGACCTCTCTATCGCCGTTTTTGGCAACTGACTAACCACAGACATATACTACAAGCCCACCAACTCACACAGCTACATAGACTACACCTCCTCCCTCCCCACCTCTTGTAAAAACACCATCCTTTATTCCCAATTCCTCCACCTCCGCTGCATCTGTTCCCAGAATGACCAATTCCACATCAGAAAGTCCCAGCTATCCTCCTTGTTCACGATGGCAACTTCCCTTGCCACGTGGTTAACGGTGCCTTCCAGTGCATCTCCTCCACTTCATGCATCACCACTCTTGAACCCCACTCCTCCCAACTCAACAGGACAGAACCCCCCGGTCCTCACTTTCCACCCAACTGACCTTCACAAACAACAAATCATCTTCCGCCACTTCTGCCAAACAGACCCCACCACCAAAGACATATTTCCGTTCCTACCCCTATTAGCTTTCCAAAGAGACCATTCCTTCCGCGACTCCCTCGTCAGGTCCACGCTCCCCTCACCAGCCCACAGCCCACTCCTGGCATGATTCCCTGCCACAGCAAGAAGTGCAAACCCTGCGTCCACACCACTCCCCTCACCTCTGTCCAAGTCCCCAAGGGACCTTTCCACATCCATCAGGAATTTACCTGTACCTCTACCAATGTCTGCATACGTTGCACCTGGTGAGGTCACCTCTACTTTGGGGAGACAGGACACCTTCTTGCAGATTATTTCAAAGAACATCTCTGGGACACCCTCATCCACCAACCCCACTGTCCCATGGCTGAACCGTTCAACTCCTCCTCCCGCTCCGTCAAGGGGTCTCCTCCACAGCCAAACCGTTACCACCCGACGCCTGGAAGAAGAATGCCACATATGCTGCCTCACAACCCTGCAACCACATGAGATAAATGTGGATTTCAACAGCTTCCTCATTTCCTCACCTGCACAATATCCCAGTTGCAAGCCTCCAACTCAGCACCACCCTCTGAACCTATCCATCACTCCCCACTCTGACCTTGCACCTTCTCCCACACCTTTATCCACCTATTGCTTTCTCAGTTACATATCCTGTTTCCCCCTACCCCGCCATTTATCTCTCAGCCCCAGCTCACAGGCCTTGTTCCTGATGAAGGCCTTATGCCCAAAAGGTCAATTCTCCTGCTGCTCAAATGCTGCCTGACCTGCTGTGATTTCCCAGCAATACACTGTCGACTCTGTATTTTCAATGAAAAATACATGTCACAATAAATTTCTATTCCATTCTTTCCCTTGATGCTTATTCTCCATTATCCCTCTGCAAACTCCCAATGCTGCGAACCCACGTCCAAAGCTTTGGGACAACAATGTTCCTGCTCTGAACTGAGTACGCAGTTTTCCCTGGTCTTCAGATTTTCAGCTCTCCAACTCCTTCTGTCCCCAGTACTTCCTATCCTGTAGCTTTGGTTGAGTGACATCACTGAACCTAAAGCTTTAACAGCAGCTGATGCTATTGAGGCCCCAGTAAAATTTAAACACATTAACTCTTGGAGCTTAGCTGAATTGGCCATGCTAAATTGCCCAAAAGTGTCCAGGGATGTGTAGGTAGGTGGATTAGCCTTGGGATATGCAGGGTTATGGGAATAGGGTAAGGGGATGGGTTGGGTGGGATACTCTTCGGAGGGTAGATGTGGACTCAATGGGCTGAATGATCTGCTCCCACACTGTCAGAATTCTAAACTTTTAAAAAATGCTAAGCTTTAAATGTACCTTTGATTCTGGGGACCTCATTCACACCAAGTAATTTGGGAGCTCTAGGTTCTGGTCTCCCTTTGAAGGCTCCAGACTGACCTGACATACTTTTCTGGAGTTTGGAAGTGGGCAAACAATGCGCCCATTCTGAAGAAGGCTCACTGGACTCAAAATGTTAATGCTTTTATCTCTTAACAGACACTGCTGGACCAACTGAGTTTCTCCAGCACTTTTTTTGTTTTTGCTGTTTCAATCAGTGTACCTGCCATTTTGTATTAATTGGAGATAGTTAAATAAATGAAGATTGGGCCCCATCTGCAATCTTGAAGGGCAAATAACACAAGTGTTCACCAACCACACTAGCAAAGACTGGCCTAGGAATTAATGAGTGTAGAAGTTGAACATTCCTTCTGGGTGTCAACATTGACTCATCAGAAAAGGACCAAAGAAAGTGAGCCAGTAAATATGATACTGAGAAGGAAGAATGCTGACAACTCAGAGTGGATTTTTCCCAAAGCGACCAAGTTCCAGATGGTTTTCATTTATTGGATAACATCAGTATCCTAATGTCATTAGACGTTTTCAAATAATGCTTTTGATGGCAAGCTCATATTCCTGTGCATCCCATATGTTTCAGCACTTCCATGTAATTGTTACAATTTCCTCAACTATTAAAATGTAAGACTTTTTGAAAAAGACTTTCACAAATTAATATTAAATGTTTAACCTAACTGTGAAGAAGGAAACAGAACTGCTGAGCTGGAAGTTCAAAGACAAAGGGTATAAAAGACAAAAGACTTTCACATCTGCATACAAATCAATCACAACTGACTTGACGTACTGTGGCACTTGTTACAAAGCAAACGTAATCACTTGGTGGATCTCTCACTCAACATAACTTCAGCTGTTAGCAGATTAGACAAGTTTTCTAAATGTTTCAGTCATATGCAAAAGATTTCAAATATAATTAATGAATTAGTGACTTATGTTTTCTTCTAAGCTGAAATGCCAGGGAGGCCTTAGAAAATCTTTACAAATTAGATTCTTGTGGGAAAGCAGTCACTCTGTTTGCAAATTAACCAGGATTTAAAGTGCTGAGGATGCAAAATATATAAAACTGAGCACATTTAACGTGTGAAAATCTGAATTTAAAATGCATGAAAAACTTCAATGATAGAATCATTTTATTTCTATTACGATTTTGATAATTCTTAAGTATTGGCTTAGTCTCAATGAAACCTTCAGCACAATGTCACCTTTTAATGGGATTTATTAGTCAGTAGCTGAAAATGTGTTGCTGGTTAAAGCACAGCAGGTTAGGCAGCATCCAAGGAACAGGAAATTCGACGTTTCGGGCCAGAGCCCTTCATCAGGAATGAGGAGAGTGTGCCAGGCAGGCTAAGATAAAAGGTAGGGATGACGGACTTGGGGGAGGGGCGATGGAGATGTGATAGGTGGAAGGAGGTCAAGGTGAGGGTGATAGGCCGGAGTGGGGTGGGGGCGGAGAGGTCAGGAAGAAGATTGCAGGTTAGGAGGGCGGTGCTGAGTTGAGGGAACCGACTGAGACAAGGTGGGGGGAGGGGAAATGAGGAAACTGGAGAAATCTGAGTTCATCCCTTGTGGTTGGAGGGTTCCCAGGCAGAAGATGAGGCGCTCCTCCTCCAGCCGTCATGTTGTTATGTTCTGCCGGTGGAGGAGTCCAAAGACCTGCATGTCCTCGGTGGAGTGGGAGGGAGAGTTAAAGTGTTGAGCCACGGGGTGGTTGGGTTGGTTGGTCCGGGCGTCCCAGAGGTGTTCTCTGAAGCGTTCTGCAAGTAGGCGGCCCGTATCCCCAATATAGATGAGGCCACATCGGGTGCAGCGGATGCAATAGATGACGTGTGTGGAGGTACAGGTGAACTTGTGGCGGATATGGAAGGATCCCTTGGGGCCTTGGAGGGAAGTGAGGGAGGAGGTGTGGGCGCAAGTTTAACATTTCCTGCGGTTGCAGGGGAAGGTGCCGGGAGTGGAGGTTGGGTTGGTGGGGGGTGTGGACCTGACGAGGGAGTCACGAAGGGAGTGGTCTTTGCGGAACGCTGATAGGGGAGGGGAGGGAAATATATCCCTGGTGGTGGGGTCCGTTTGGAGGTGGCGGAAATGACGGCGGATGATACGTTTTATACGGAGGTTGGTGGGGTGGTAGGTGAGAACCAGTGGGGTTCAGAAAGAAATGTATGCAGGCATTGATATATCTCAGTCCTGAAACACTAATGAAAGCGAGCATGCTGACCCAGATATTGTTTCATCCTTGCCTGTTGAAGTGAACTCAATGCAGGAGAAGGAATTACCAAGTCAGAAATTAAGAAGGTTAAGGCAGTAATTAGGAGCAGGAATGAACATAGAAATGTAAGACTAAGAAGCAGGAATAGAACATTTGGCTCTTAGGGTTTGCTCCATCATTCCATGGGATTATGGCTGATTGGGGTGTGTTCTTAGCTTCACTTTCTAGCCACTACGTCAGACTTGTCTTTTTGTGTGATCTGCCATGGTATCTTTGTGGCTTGTTTAGTCCACATGTAGACTTACTTTTCCTGTGTAGATGTTCAGATGCTAACTGCAATCAAGCCAGAGCATTGCAATTTAATCAAAGAGCTAGATGTTTGACAGGCATTACCCCTTATTTGCATAAGCAATTAGAATTACAGCTGATGCGGACTCTTTTAATGCCTTTGACAATATAGAGGGTGGTTTATGTCCATACACACTCATGTCAACAGGCATTTTGAACACTTTGCTGCACATCTGGGAAAGAAATAGAACACATCAAGCTGTGGGCTGACTCTTAACATTGTTGTGGTTCTGTTCGCCGAGCTGGAAGTTTTTGTTGCAAACGTTTCGTCCCCTGGCTAGGAGACATCATCAGTGCTCTGGAGCCTCCTGCGAAGCACTTCTTTGATGTTTCTTCCGGTATTTATAGTGGTCTGTCCTTGCCGCTTCCGGGTGTCAGTTTCAGCTGTCCGCTGTAGTGGTTGATATATTGGGTCCAGGTCGATGTGTTTGTTGATGGAGTTTGTGGATGAATGCCATGCCTCTAGGAATTCCCTGGCTGTTCTCTGTCTGGCTTGCCCTATGATAGTAGTGTTTCCCCAGTCGAATTCATGTTGCTTGTTGTCTGAGTGTGTGGCTACTAGGGATAGCTGGTTGTGTCATTTCGTGGCTAGTTGATGTTCCTAGAGGCATCACCCAGCATGCAAGAAGCAGGTGAATGGCCTTCTTTGCTCTGCCAGAGTAAAATTCACCATCTTCTCTCTGCTATCTCACATTCAGTCTCTCTCTCTCTCTCTGCAACTGTATGTATCTCTTACCAAGATTATACTCTGCTACACTCACTATTGTATTTAGCATCTTCCCTCACTATCACCTCACCCCAAACCCTCTATACTATAAACCCTACATGCCCTCTGCTATGCCTACTTATTATCTTTCCCACTTCTACCAGCATTAATAGTTGTGCAAGCCATTTTCATTGAACTCAGCCCCTCTCTTTATTTTGTTAAGGGATAAAACAGCCCATAGTACGGGCAAAAGATTACACATTTATTCCAAACAGGCCTATAAACGTAGAAATAAAAATAGTACAAATACATTGGCAGGGAGAATAGAGGGGCTGAATATCATTCAAATAGGGAAAGACTGCAAAATGCTCCAGCACAGAGGGGGATTTGAGTGTCCTTGTGCATGAATCAAAGAAAGCTTACATCTAAGTTTACTGGGTATTAAGGAAAATAAGTGAAATGCTAGCTTTTATTTCAAAGGGAATGTGTTATAAAAATATGGAAATCTTGCTACAGCTGCACTAGTCAGATTGCAGATGGAATCTGTGAACAGTTTTGGTCCCCTGAAACAAGTAAAGATGGAGAGGTATTGGAGACAGTCCAGAAATGCTCCACTTGGTTGATCCTGGGGTATAGAGATATTTTCTTATAAACAGAGAGAGGTTGAATATGTTGGAGTTATGCTTGTTGGAGTTCAGCAGAATAAGAGGTAACCTATTGAAACACATAAGATTCTTCAATAACTTAAAAGGATACTTGCAGAGAATGTTTTTCCTCTTGTGGGAATTTCTAGGCCTCTCCTTTTACTTGCTTTGTCTTTTTCTTCTTTCTAAACATTTTTTCCAATTCCTGCAATTACTTCTTTAGTGACTTTCCCTCCATCACTGTTCAGAGTAAGATTGCTTGCTAATGATTCCTAATTGTTCAGCTGTATTCACAAATTGGCAGTATTTGACATGAACTAAAATAAAATTTATTGAAGTAACTCTTAATTGGTGACAGAGCTTCAGTAGTGATCCTATATCTGAATTATAGTCGGTTTATGAAAATCCATTAACATTGATATTTATTACAGTAATAATATAGCTGAACAATGTAACAGATTGTTAGAATATGCAATACAGCATAATAATGCTCTTTCTCATCTCCTGTCTGTTTTCATGTTGTTATATCTTCTAAACTGAAGCATGTTAGAATGAAGAGCTACCATTTGTGAAATCTGTGCTTTGTGACAAGTGGCTTTCTTCCCCAGAGGGGTGTTAAAACTAAGGGCTTCAGACCTACCAGGTTCCCAGTGATTGACCAGAACACAGAAGTAAGTCCCAGTGATGGTTGTTAGGATAACAAGAACAGACCTGAGGTTTCAGGAAGAGTGATATCTTATTTTACACCATTTTTGAATCAAAACGAGTGTGCACAAAGAAAGAGATGACTGCTGAGAAAGGCTGAAAGTCATATACTCCTAGTGCCAGTGATCAAGAAGCATACAAGACTGTGAGTCTTCAACAGAAAGGAAAACAGTAGGAATCCTCCATGAAAGAGTCTCAGCTGGCATTGTTCCATGGACATTGCTGTGATTGCAGAGTTCTGCATCTCAAAGATGTTTATAATAAAAAAAGGATATTGGTCTCATAGTTAAAACATTATGCTGCTTTGTTGGTTTCAAAATGTGCCATAAATGACTTCATACTTATTCACAATACAGGTACACATATAATATGACAAGCCTGTGTTCAAACCCATTCGTTTTTAGAAACTACTTTTTTTTGGCTAATGTCAGTTCATGTCCACATTTGAAAAGATATGGGCAATGTCCAGCTTTGAATCAATAAATGGGTGACCAACATTCATGCCATTCAATCACTACTTTTCATAAGGTATAACATAACCAACTTCCCATGACTTTAAATGATATTAAGACCAACACATTCCATCATCAATAATCTGAAGGTCACCAGTGATCAGAAAGTTAACTGGTTGTAGATCAGGTACTTTACAGTGAATGGATCAAGATACACACCAAACTGTCTTGGACATACACTGCTGTTCCTTCATTGTTGGTTTAAAATCCTGGAAGCCCCTTCTTAAATACATTGTGGGAGTTCTATCACTACATAGCCTTGAGCAGTCAAAGAGAGTAGGTCATCAAGATTAATTAAAGTAATTAAAGAGAGACAATGAATACTAACATTGTCAGTGACACACAATCCTAGGAACAATACTTTTAAAAATAAAATCACAGAAGTGTGAACATGGGTGTCCAACAAGAATTTGGAGAAAAGCTAATGATGTAAAACACATTGGGAAGTCAATCCAGGCTAAGATATTCATGGATTCCAATCTATCCTCTAGTAGGCAGAACAGCTATGCATTTTGAAGTTACTAGGTGCCAATATTCCAGTGGGCTGCTGATGAGGAAGCACAGCCTTGGCAGCTATCCTTACCAGCTCAATTCCACTGCACAACCACAACCCTCTATTGCCAAAGTACTTTTTTTAGGAGTAGTTTGGAACTCCATTCCAAACAAAATTCTTGCAAATTTGTGCCCTTTATTCCCACAGGAATCAAACAAAATGTCCTTGGATATTTGCCTCTATCATCATGGTCAAGTAGACACTTGTGGTAATGCATTTTATAATCCAATAATCCTCTGTGTGAAAAGTTCCTTCTAACTTCCTCTTTCATTCTTCTGGTGTTAATATGAAATCTAGGCTCTTTTGTTATTGATTTCTGAACCGGTAGAAGCAAGCTTCCAGTGTTAATCCTCTCAAAACCTTTCACTGACTTAGTTTTTATTAGGGTAAAAAATGCTGTCTGCAGATGCTGGAGATCACAGCTGAAAATGTGTTGCTGGTTAAAGCACAGCAGGTTAGGCAGCATCCAAGGAATAGGAAATTCGACGTTTCGGGCATAAGCATGATTCCTGATGAAGGGCTTATACCCGAAACGTCGAATTTCCTATTCCTTGGATGCTACCTAACCTGCTGTGCTTTAACCAGCAACACATTTCCAGCTTAGTTTTTATTAGGCTCAGTTTTAACCTTTTCTTTTCCAAGGATTAAAAGAAAAAAATCTTTTTGATATGACATTGACAACCAACCATTCTAGTGAATTGTTGCTACACCCATTCCATGTATTACATTAGAACAAAACAAATGGGAGCAGGAGAGAACCAAATGGCTCATTAAGTTTGCTCCAACATCTGTTATAATCATGGCCGATTGTGGGTTTTAGTTCCTCTTTCCCATTCACTTCATTCCCTTCATTCCCAAAAACCTGAGTCAAATATTTCTCCTAAAATAGACAAGAGTAATGTCCAGAACTGCCTAAAATACTACAGTTGAAGTACCAAGCAATTGCTTGGTACCATTGCTTCCACTGATGATCCAAAGTGAAATTTACAACAGAATTAGTTATTTCATTGCATCTCTACTGAAGCAGTGATTGGTATTAAACTTGAATAAAACTGGAGTAAACCCAACACATGGATCATGTAGCATGAATTTTCTGAGTAATAATGGTCTTTGAGCATTCAATGTGTCATATTTAACTAATTCTACATTGTGAATACTTCACATAGCATTGTGGCTATGATGCCCTATAGTCATCCAAGGACCCAGCTGGTACAGGTATCAAGAAATGCAAATCTGGATTTTAACATATACAGTATATCAGATCCTCTCCAAAATTGATCTTTGACAGATTGTGACTGGTATGGGCATGTTTTAGTTCATTTAATCAATATCCAGCCGCCAAACTATAGCTTTTAAAGAGATTGATGGAGGCAAGTTAAAAGAGGCCAACATATGTTTTGCTTTTCTGAACTAGCATACTGAAGTAGCTGAAAAATTTTTGTTCAAGTACTTTTGTTTCTTGTCATGCCAATATATCAATACAGATATAATAACTCCTCTTGTCTTTACTAAGTATGAACCGAGGAACATTTGGTATTATTCGAAATGCGATACACCATTGCAGAGGGTAAACTCAGTGCACTACATCCAAGGCTCATGATTCTAAACGTTGAAGGATAATCTTCATTGTGAAATTGATTATGTTTTTTTCAAATGTGCCAAGCAACAATCAGCATGCAATTAGCAGTTGCTTGATTGGTAGAAATCTTCCCTCACATTTCTGTATGAGATAAATATCGACCTTTTGTGTCTTCTTGCAGGGGAAAGCTGCACAGTTTTACATAGTTATGTTCACAGACTCATATCTTTTTCCAAAAACCCCAACACCTACCAGAATTGCTGGGTTTGCCTTACCAACACCAGACCACCAGAGATGGTAGCAGTGTGATCATTGCCCTGGGAGTCCATGAAGTCTCATAGTATCAGGTCAAACTTGGAAATCACCCCTTATTTATTACCCACTGCCCTCCCTTAGTTGATGAATCAGTTCTCCTCCATGTCAAACAGCACTTGGAAAAAGCACTGAAGGGATCAAGAACACAGATGCATTTCAGGTAAGGATTTTAATGTCCAAAGCCAAGGGTAGTTCAATAGTCCCCCCATTTGCCAAGCCAGCCATGTCCTGAAAGATATATCTGCCAGACTGTTCCGGCATTTGCAGAGGGGATCTGCCCAAGTGAAAATCCTACTTGGCCTCATTCTCATGAGTCTACTTGTTATAGATCTGTTCATTATGACATTGATAAGAGTGAGGAGAAAGTGAGGACTGCAGATGCTGGAGATCAGAGCTGAAAATGTGTTACTGGAAAAGCGCAGCAGGTCAGGCAGCATCTAAAGAGCAGGAGAATCGACGTATTGGGCATGAGCCCTTCTTCAGGAATCGTGAGGACTATACAGTCCTTGTGTAAATGAAAACCCATCTTTAGACTGAGGACATCTTCCAATTTGTTGTGTGATACTAACATCCTGATTAAAATGTAGATTCAGAACAGATCCAGCAGCTCAAAAGTGGGTATCCAAGTGGTGTTTGAATCTTTGCGAACAGCAAAGATTTGCATTCAGACCAAAGTGGCACAGTGGTTAGCACTGCTGCCTCACAGCGCCAGAGTTCAATTCCAGCCTCAGGCAACTGTCTGTGTGGAGTTTGCACATTCTCCCTGTGTCTGCTTGAGTTTCCTCTGGGTGCTTCGGTTTCCTCCCACAGTCCAAAAATGTGCAGATCAAGTGAATTGGCCATGCTAAATTGCCCATTGTGTTAGGTGTATTAGTCAGGGGTAAATGTAGGGGAATGCGTCTGAGTGGATTGCTCTTCGGAGGGTCAGTGTGGACTTGTTGGGCCGAAGGGCCTACTTCCACACTGTAAGTAATCTAATCAAGACACAATATGTACCTCAAGTTCATATTGTTCATCTACTCCTAATATCAAAGCAGCAGGGCCAAGCATGCTTATTGAGGAATGAATCAGCAGGTGAGGTGACGAAGCTACAACACAGGACTACATGCATAGGGAGAAAAAACAGGTAGAGCTTAATCACAAGATTGAAGGGTTCCTCAATCAAGGATCAGCTCATAACTCTGCAGTCCTGGCACAGCCAGTTGTGAATGATGGTAAACAATATAACATATATTGGAAGTTGGAGACTCAATGAATATCCCCAGTCTCCATGATCGAAAATATAGGCAGCTGAATATTCTCCATTAACCAATTTTGTAAGAAACCTGGATTCTCATATGCAACACGTGCTCAAGAGAGCTCCAGGACGTAGGGGCTATGGCAGCTGCTAAGGGAGCGGGTATACATCTTCACCTTCAACTTCAACTTATCCTCCACCTTCCCTGCAGATATAGAAGGAGTCTCCTTTCACACTAGGTCAGACAACAAGTTTTACATTCTTTCAAGACTGAGAGTGAGGGCTAAAATGCAACACATGCTGGTCAGGGAACTCTCTACGCTTAGAATGCTGCACAAATTGCCTATACAACAACTCAGCTACGAAGGACTGATAGACTGTTTCTCCCATGCCTGGAATTGTTCTTGCTTCAAGAAAACTATGCACATAGGTCAAGATGTTGCATCCCAAGTCCTGATTATTCTTAATAATGGTTCATTAGAAGCAATTAACAAATTCAATAACTTGGGACCACAATGAAAGACAGTCTGCTCCTTCATGCAGAACCTGATCTATGCTTCAGGAAAAGAGCTCCCAATGCTAGCTAACTCATGAATGTGCATCAGGAAGCCCAACACTGATTGTTCAGACGAAGTTGACGGTTATTAGCACCATGAAGGTATAAGACCATAATGCCATAAAGTATTGAAACATGAACAACTTATAGCTAACTAATAAAACAGCTCAGCCATTTCCATCCTCACTGCATGTGTGCAATATTGGTTTATCCTATTTAGACAAAAATCACCAATCTGACAGTGCTCTTAAGTTTCCAAATGTACTGTCACTAACTGAACAAAAGCAGCATTGATGTTTAGAACATGTCCACTGGATGGAAGGCAGTCACATACCGAAGGATGTCTTGTGTGATAGGGCAGCCAAACCTAAACAATGGGTTGAATGCCCAGACCTCCACATGACTTGAAAGTGTGATGTGAACTTTGTAAACATCAACTATCATATCAGGAGTCAAGAAGGGAAATGGCATCAATTCTTGTAGGCTGATGTACACTATCATACCAATCTTTGACTACAACAATTTGGCGCCAAATGCCTGAGTCATAAGAATTGACCTTCACAACATCAACAAATGTGCACCAAATTAAGACAGACCACCAACATGAATTTTTGCTGGGTGCCCATGATCTTTTGTTGATGAAAGGATGCCATCATAAAGAAGCAATTTACTGAAAGGATTAAAATGAATGGGACTTTTGTTTCTACAGAAAACCAAAAAAAAAATGGGGAAAGTTGTCTGAGAAAGCATCAAAGTACGAAAGAGTTTTTCAAAGATTGGTCATATTTCAAATAGATGCACAAGAAATAGAAACTCAGCATCAATAAAGTGGGGCGCTGGAAGAAACACAGCCAGTCAGGCAGCATCTGAGGAGCAAGAGAGTTGACGTTTCGGGCATAGCCCTTCATGAGTCCTGATAAAGGGTTATGCCTGAAACGTCGACTCTCTTGCTCCTCAGATACTGCATGATTGCTGTGCCTTTTTCCAGCGCTACACTTTATTGACTCTGACTTCTCCAGCATTCGCAGTCCTCACAATTACCATGGAAACCTCAGTACAAATTGGATGGAAAGTGTTTGGCGTTCATTTAGTTTTTTCTTGCATCAAACCTGACGTCTTCTTGAAACTGGCTCTGCACATTTTATGAATGCAAACATTTAAACTCATTAAATGCAGAACTGCATGGAACAGATTGCAAGTTTGAGAGGAAGCCCTTGGCATGCACTACTTAAAGTGGCATGCAGCACATTAGCACTCTCTAAGCATGGCCAGAGGCATAAACAGTAGGAAGTGTCACCAATGGCAACGTTCAGTTTCACCAACCACATGGTTCCCCGAAAATCACAACAACATCTCGATTAAATAATTAATAAGGTGAAATGTAGACGATATCATGAGAAAATTTGTTCCAGTTTGTGATGGTCAATGTACAATGATACTCACTTGTTACCAAACAAATGCAAATGGATCATCGTCCTTTGGGGAAGAAAATCTGTCATTGTACCTGGTCTGGCCTACATGTAACTCTAGATCACAACATTGACATTGACTCTTAACTGCCTTCTGAGCAATTAAGTATTGCAATAAATGTTAACATAATCTGATGCCTATATCCCACGGGAAAACAGAAATAAAGGAGCAATAGCAATTCGTATGTCTCTGACGCTAGTGCCTCTGCTTCCGACCAGCCTGTGTGTATTCTGCTCAGCTACGTATCTTTGTACTTCTTACTGATATCCACTTGGATGGAGGCTGTAAAGTACTTGCGAGTTTTTGATAGATTTGAGGTGATTCTCCTTCTTAGTGAGCATGGCCCAAAATGGATCTGCTTCAGTTCAAATTGCTTCCATGGCTGTGGACCCTGCTCCCATGCTAACACAATCAAGGTCATTGGAATTAATGCTAGGATGATAGTAATGTGCTATTTTAGGAAGCAATAATAACAACTTCACTCTTTATCTGCTCTTGGCTTCCATTTTGACATGTTCTTGGTGGTGTCAGTGAGCAAATGCAGTTGTAGCAGCGACATTGTTGAAACTCCTATCAAAGTCTTTCACATTTGAGAAATCTGATCAGTTTCCAGTCCAAGGAAAAGATTGTATTATAGCCCAAAACCTATTTATAATAAACTACGATTTCATAAGGAAAGCAAAGACTGAAATAAAGACCTGTATTATTGATTTACTGCATTCCTCAAGGCTGACTGCACAAAATAAATAAACAATCCATACACATAGGTAATAAAAGTTTTCACATGTGACTTCATTTGTGAAAACTTCCAAGTACACACACAATAAATCCAGCTGTCCATCATACTGTGCAAATATCCTTCTTCTCCATGAGGTGCCTGGGAGATAAAGATACCTGACCTCATCAGGTGGTGATGGGACTAAGTAATGCTGCAGGAACGAAATTCCCTCAGTTACCTCTTCCTGTTATAATGCATGTGTGCAGATTGATTCATTGATAAAGCTATCCTAAAAATGCATGTGGATGTTGGACAATGATGAGATTAAAGTGCTATATGACACCTGGCAATGGAAGTTAAGAGAATTCTTACAATAACATCTTTAGTCGCACTGACAGTGTTTGTCTCATGTTGGTGGGAGGTTACTGGTGAAGTCAAATTTTCGAGTGAATCATTGTACATTGAAACGAGGTGAAAATACAGCTATCAAATCAAATCTGTACTTGATTCTTGTCCATCCAGGAACAACTATGTAAACATTTAAACATGCAATTTCGTCTTTGTAATAAACTAAATTATTTCCATTACAATTTTACACAAATCAAAATATAATTTTATTCTATTTTGCATTTCTTTAATCTTAACCAATATTCCTTTATTATTAAAAACACCTGAAGCACAAAATCACTAATATATTTTGTAGAATTATTATAAGCTTATTGAGACACATTACATACAAATATGTAAATATTTAGAAACAATGTGAACAGAAGTGGACAAATAGGTTGTTTGAGCCTTCTATGCAAACTGAAATCAAAACTAAAACTAAAACAACAAATAGTCATTCATTTTATAAATCCTTGTCTCAAAACATTATTAGCTTTGTGCAGATAATAAGTATAATTCACAATCAGCAAGTAAAAGTATTTCTGGTTGCTGATGATAAACAGATCAATATAGAAATCTATTGTGAGCATTACACATGTGGCTTCCTAATGAATAAGAGTAAACCTTTCTCTTAAGAGCAATGTGTAGAATTACCAAAATTAACATCTTAATTAAAAGATTAGTGCCCTAATGCCAGCAGGAACAATTGTAGCCTTTCATTTCTAATTCTTAACTTGTTCAAATTCAATGTGAGCTAGTGAGAAGGTTTTTAAAGGTCACAGATAAGCAAATTCCTCTGCAACTACATTAAAAGAAAGTAACATCTCTGAGCAAGAGCATTACGGTAAAATTAAAGGTTGACGTATTTGATTCTTCACTACAGTAATGAACAAATGTTTTGGCAAGTTAATGATAGATCTAACAAATGGTAGATAAATATTATCCATCCTGATTTCTGCAAGATTGCTGCACTATTGAGGCTGCTGTCTTTCAGATGAAACACTGAATTAAGGCCCCACCTGTCTTCTCAGGTGGATACAAAAAATGCCACATCACTATTTTGAGGAAGTACAGAAGAATCAGCCAGTTTTCTGTTCTGTACAGTGATGTTTCTGAAATGTTGGAGGTTGTATTAGGCCCCATCCAATTTGCTGATGTCCCAGTCTGGCTAGGGAACTTAGAGTCTAGCACAAAGTTCCATTGGAGACAGATGTGTCACCCCTGGCTCCCAGGTGTTTTTGAATTTGTGCCTAACTAGTCAATGTAGTTTGTAACTATTGTTATAATGCATCTTCTTGTGTAAGACAAGTGCTTCTTTCCATTTTGACTTAATAGTGGTTTATCCTCTACCACCTGCTAATTATATGGACCTTTGACAAAGCATCAAAATGAATTCCTCCTTTGGCAGAACTATATCCCAGCAATAAGTCAACCGGTGTTGGAATTGCATTTTATAACATGGTGATCAACACTGGGGATTATTTATTAAACATCATAAGGTAATTAAAATTTTAAAAATGCTACATAGAAAGGAAGATTTCTAACCTTATTCATTGACAAAAATAATATTATAGTTCAGCATATTTAGTTTTTCATGACAGCAATGAACAACTGTTGCTGCAAATTGATGGTGAGCCTTGACAGTAGAGAATAAAATGTCAAAAGAAAAGTGATTCCCAGCTTTAAAAGTATTACCACTTTAAGAATACATTATTAGTCAGCAGCTGGAAGGACAAAGAAGATAAGCTGTCAATAGCATTTGTAGAATCAGCAACAGGGAAAAAGCAGCATTTTTTAAAAAAAAAACTTTACCTTAGAGATTGTAAGTGGTACAGAAAAGAAAGTATGAACTAAAAAGAGTAAAATCTAGTTACACTGCAAGGTTATAGAATCATTGGACAGACGAATCTGTGGAAACAGTTTGGAGTTCTTTGTATAGCGTTCGTATGGCAAGAATTAATATTGACATTAAGATTTAACGTCAGATTGGTCAAAGAGAACCCAAGACTAGATATCTTGGAGAAAACAGTTCTTATATTGGTTAAGCTGCAAAATTATATAATAAATCTCAAGCTGAGTAAGTAGAAACAATTTTATATTCAATAGGTCCCATAGCTGATGATGTTTTAAATTGCCAAGGTATTACAGAAAGCATAGATCATTTGAAAACGATTCTAACAATATTTTGATACATCATTCAATCTGAGACCAAGAAGGTTTCTGGAAGAGCAAAATTAATGGAAGAATTCAGCATCCTGGGGAATCCATCAGTAATGTGATTAACAGCTTCTATAGATTAATGGACAACTGTGTTAATGGTGCTTCAAAGGCAGAATTCCTAAGATACAGAATTGTTGTTGGAGTTATTGATGAATCTTGGTCAGATTCATTACAGTACAAGGTAGATTTGACTTTGGAGAAAATGATTCAGTTTGTGTTGGAAGCAGAAACCAAGATGATTTGCAAGAAAATCCACAACACAAGAAAGCAATAGTACCTGCCTATTTAATAAGATATAATCTCCTACAGACACATGTGACAAACTAAAACAAAGAGTAGATAAAAACAAAATGGTAAGAGTCAGCACCAATGCTATGCAACAAAAAGCCTCACTGTGCCCAGCTATTATAACACTATATACATAAAAGTAAAGGTTACTTTCAGAACATGTGAAGCAGCAGGACAGTTTCAGAGCAGAAAAAGAAGTGGGCAATGCCAATGCAAAGAGCAGAGCATGAAAGAAGCAATTGGAAAAAAAAACTCCATAGGCTTCTGAAAGAAAATTGGTCATTCACCACTTTCAGTTTGCCAAAACTTGTTTATATCAATGGAACACTAGCTAATTTTAGTACACGTGTCACTGTCTTATTTGATTAAATACCATGGCTGAAGAAACAGAAGTTACAGACTGCAGGTGTGAAGTTAAATACTGTGGGAGGTGCAACTCTCAGCATTAGTGTTATGTTACAAGTAACACCACAAAGTAAAATACATCATAGTGGAGAAACCACATGAAATACATAATCAGAAAAGCTCATTTTGAGTAAGAAGGTATGTTTTACCTTTAACCTTATTCAAAGGTTACCTTAATATTGATTGAATTGGCTGACTCCTAAAGGACATCACTACAAGACAAGACCTGCATCAGGTAGTGAAAGAATCAACAGGAGGTAGAATCGTACTTAACCTCACCCTCACTAAGGAGACAAGGTCCTGATTTCATGTGAAGGTAACCTTCATTGTGATATGTTTCATTACCACCATGCTTAAAAGGGCTAGATTTTAAACAGATCTAGCAACTCAAGACTGAGCATTCGTGAGGTGCTGTAGCCCATTATCAGCGGCAGTTTTGTACCAAAACACATTGTGTAACCTGATAACCCAGTATATCATACAATTTCTGCAATGGGAAAGCAGGCTACTCGGCCCATCGGGTCCAGGCTGACCTTCTGAAGAGGGTCATCCACTGTCCCATTACCATCCAGCCAGGGGAGTACCTTGACTCAGCAAAGATTACAAGAAGGCATGCGAGGAGCAGTACCAAGCTTATCTAAAAAGGCAACACCACCTTCTCAAGGGCAGTTAGGGATGTGCACTAAATGCTCACCTACATCTCCTAAATGAATAAAAAATAGTTTTGGAACTGGAACAGCACAGCAATAAAAGTTCCTTTAAAATAGAATACCTTGAATTGTTCACAGAATTAGGCAAACATAATATTGGATTTATTATGGAAGGGTGCTAACTCATGATGTCCTACGCATCCAGGAAGTTTCCACATTCCTTAATGAATTCAGGTTGCAAGCAACTTGATGGAATGACCAAAATAGATATCATTTCTATGGTAACTAAACCAATCAAGTGATGCTGGAGAATGGTTATTATCACAGAATCATCATAGAATCTGTACAGTGTGCAACAGGCCATTTGGCCCAACAAGTCCACACCCACCCTCTGAAGAGTATCCCAGATCCATTCCCCTACCCTATTACTTTACATTTCCCCTGACTAATGCACCTAACCTACACATCCCTGAACACTATGGGCAATTTAGCATGGCCAATTCACCTAAACTGCACATCCTTGGACTGTGGGAGGAAACTGGAGCACCCAGAGGAAACTCACAACTACTGTACTCAAAGCCAAATGGGTCATCAGAATATGTGTAGCCCTGAAACTCAAAACATGTCCAGACTTGCTTGAGTGGGGGAAGGGCAAATGCCAGCAGCTGTGAATAACCTGGGGATTTTGATCATTCCAATGTTTGTATATTTGGTTTTCATTTGTTTTTTATGAAGTGATAGCACAAAGAAGCTGTGTTCTGATTGGCTGGTAAGATACCTACATTTAGGGTCTAGCCTTAAATAGTAGCAGATTCAGAAAAGAGTATAATAACTTAGGGACTATTCAAGAATAATATTTTTAACGTAAATAAATCCTAATTAACTTTATTAGAAATGGCAGTATGGGCAATGTGTTGTTCTTGCATGATGTGAGAGCTGTTTGATCCCATTGCAAGCCACAGTAACTGCATCTGGAGTAAATGTCTGTAGCTTGAGGAACTTCAGCTCAGAGTTGATGAACTAGATTGCAAGCTTCAGACATGGCAGTACACCCAAGAGGGTAAGTGTTGTTTTGATGCTGTGTTCCAAGCAGTCACACCTCAGAGGTTAGGTACTTCAAGTTTGGCCACTGGTCAGAGACAGGAGGATGTGACAACAAATGAGGCAGGTAGTGGGATCCTGAATGTAGCATTGGTGGAACTTCTGTTCTTGACCTTATCCAACAGGTATGAGGTACTTACTCCTGTATAGATGATGAATGTGTTTGCAGGGAAGATGGTTAAACTGACCACTACACTATGATTCACGCAGGGGTGCACAAAGAAAAGAGGTAGGGATTCTGTAATCAGGAAGAACAGATAACATCCCTTGTGAGCTGGATCAAGAGTCTTACATGAAGTGTTGCCTACTGTGTGCTAATGTAAAAGACATCATGAGTCAGCTTGAAAGGATTATAGACAGGGAGGGGGAGGACCCAGTTATTGTGGTCCTTGTGAGTACCAACAATGCAGGCAAGAGGTCCTGTTTTCAATGGAGTTTGGGAACAAAACTGAAAAAAAAACAGGACCTCAAAAGTTGTAATCTCTGGATAATGACCTGAGCTGTGTGCAAACTGGCAAAGAAATAAGAAGATTTGGGCAGTAAACTTATGGCTAAAGGTGTAAAGGAGGAAAGAGAAGTTCAGAGGACAGGAGAGAAGTGTACCATGTTTGGGGAGGGGTGGGTGGTGGGTGAGTAACACGGCAGCAGTAACCCATTCCAAACAGCTCCAAGTAGATCTCCAACTGATTTGCGTATTTCTTTTGGACATCCCCTTCACAATCTTAGTTATGTTTTATACTGAGATCAAGGAATTAGACAGAGCAGGGTTTATGCTATTTCCACTATTGATCCTGAGGTATTAATTTTATTGCAATCAAAATATACATTAAAAGGCCATTGAGCAGAATGTCACTCAACATTCTATTTTATCAGCCTTCTCACCTGGGGCCAGGTTATATTGATGCAGTTATATTGATGCTTGTGACCCTGTGTGCCTGGATCAGCTCAATTCGGGTGGAATGCAATGGAATTCCACTACAAAATTTGCAAAAGTGTGAGCTGGTTAAGGATAAAGTCATCAGCTGAGAGTCACTATGCTTCTGTCAAGGCGAGAGGTTGAGAATGAGACCTCATAGTAACCTCAGCTGGTGCAGGAACTAAACCACACTGTTGGTATCACTCTGCAGCTCAAGCAAGTCATCCAGCCAACTGAGCTAACCAGCCTCAGCTAATGAAAGGGAATTTGCATGGCTTTATGAACTCAAGAACATTCTGACTTATCAATAGAGTTACCTTGAGGAGATAACTTGCATGGTGGGTCGGAAATTGTCCATACATTATCTGTACATGAAGTTCCAAAAGTATTTAATAAGACTCTGTGATTTGAGCATGTGGATTTGGAGTAATATTGTGTCATTGGTCAGTAATTGGTTGAGAGCAGAAAACAGAGGGAAGTAATGAAGGAATTTTCTTAGATTGGCAGATGTGGCAACTGGTATTTTCGAGGGATCTGCATGGGTCTTTATCTTTTCACAACCTATATGAATGATTGATGAATAAACAAAGAAAATATTCAAGTTTGAAACTGACACTAAGTTGGAGCTACAGTGAATTATGTGGATGGAAACAGAAATTTGCAAAGCAACATAAATCTTTTCTCAAGGTTAAGACATATAGAGTTTTTGTTAGGTCTGAGAGATATGATGTGAGCATAAGAGGTACAGTTACTAAGTTTATAGATGACACCAAAATTGGAGGTGTAGTGGACAGTGAAGAAAGTTAGTTGAAAATGTGTTGCTGGTTAAAGCACAGCAGGTCAGGCAGCATCCAAGGAATAGGAAATTCGACGTTTCGGGCATAAGCCCTTCACCTTAGATTACAACAGGATCGTGATCACCAATGGGCTGAGAAATGGCAAATGGAGTTTAATTCAGATAAATGTGAGGTGCTGCATTTTGGGAAAGCAAATCTTAGCAGGGATTATATTCTTAATGGTAAGGTCCTAAAGAGTGTTGCTGAACAAAGAGACCTTGGAGTGCAAGTTCATAGCTCCTTGAAAATGGAGCCGCAGGTAGATACGATAGTGAAGAAGGTGTTTGGTATGCTTTCTTTTATTGGTCAGAGTATTGTGTACAGGAGTTTGGAAATCATGTTGCATCTGTATGGGACATTGGTTAGGCCACTGTTGAAATATTGTGTGCAATTCTGGTCTCCTTCCTTTCAGAAAGATGTTGTGAAACTTGAAAGTGTTCAGAAAAGATTTACAAGGATGTTGCCAGGGTTGGAGGATTTGAGCTATAAGGAGAGGCTGAACAGGCTGGGGCTGTTTTCCCTCGAGTGTCAGAGGTCAAGGGGTGACCTTATAGAGGTTTACAAAATTATGAGGGGCATGGATAGGATAAATAGACAAAGTCTTTTTCCCTGGGGTCAGGGAGTCCAGAACTAGAGGGCATAGGTTTAGGGTGAGAGGGGAAAGATATAAAAGAGACCCAAGGGGCAACTTTTTCACGCAGAGGGTGGTAGGTGTATGGAATGAGCTGCCAGGGGAAGTGGTGGAGGCTGGCACACTTGCAACATTTAAAAGGCATTTGGATCGGTATATGAATAGAAAAGGCTTGGAGGGATATGGTCTGGGTGCTGGCAGGTGGGACTAGATTGGGTTGGGATATCTGGTCGGCATGGACGGGTTGGACGGAAGGGTCTGTTTCCATGCTGTACATCTCTATGAGTCTATGCAAAAACTAACAAATGGGGTAGAAGCATAGATTAGACATAATACAATTGAATGGCAAAATATGCTTGCAGGCTGAGTGGCTAACCCCTTTTTCTATGTTCTTATGCTTCTGTAATTTCAGTGCTCCTTAAGTAATGCATCTCAATTACTCAGAATTACCTTCACAAAAGACGTTTCCTCATACTCAGTCCTTTATGTCTTGAGTGAGAACTTATGAGACAGATGTTCAAATGACAGCCGTGTTATCTTCTATCTGTAATAATGTGAGAGACAATATCCCTGGTTAATCACAAAAATGACATTAGCTCATACACATACTTGTTATGACTCACATCCTTGCATATTCTGTTTTTCTTACAAAGCTTTGATCGTGAAAATAAATTATCTGTTTCTAATTTATACAAAAATCAGTCATTTCAATTGTTGGGTTTGTTTGCCTTGAAGGATGATATGAACAATCATTTACTGCTGTATGTTGTTGAAATAGGTTGTCTTGAACAAATTAACATCTTTCTCATTGACTGGAAGTATCAGTTAAAGCTGCAGATATAATGAAAATCACTTCATAGAATCCCTACATTGTCGAAACAGGCCATTCGGCCCAGCAAGTCCACACCGACTCTCTGAAGAGCATCCCGTTGTGACTCACCCCCGCCCCCCCTTCCCCCAGATCCTATCTCTGTAATTTTCCATTTTCCATGGCCAATTCACCTAACTTACACATTCCTAAACATTATGGAGCAAATTTAGCATGGCCAAATCTACCTAAGCTGCACACAGAGTCATAGAGATGTACAGCACGGAAACAGACTCTTCGGTCCAACCCGTCCATGCCAACCAGATATCTCAACCTGATCTAGTCCCACCTGCCAGCACCTGATCCATATCCCTCTAAACATTTCCTATTCATATACCCATCCAGATGCCTTTTAAATGTTGCAATTGTACAAACCTCCACCACTTCCTCTGGCAGCTTATTCCATACATGTACCACCCTCTGCATGAAAAAGTTGCCCCTTGGGTCTCTTTTATATCTTTCCTCTCTCACCCTAAACCTATGCCTGGCCTCCCCCAACCCAGAGAATAGACTTTGTCTATTTATCCTATCCATACCCCTCATGATTTTATAAACCTCCATAAGTTCAACCCTCAACCTCCGATGCTCCAGGGAAAACAGCCCCAGCCTGTTCAGCCTCTCCCTATCACTCAAATCCTCCAACCCTGGCAACATTCTTGAAAATCTTTGCTGGATCCTTTCAAGTTTCACAACATCTTTCTGAAAGGAAGGAGATCAGAATTGCACACAATGTTTCAACAATGGCCCAACCAATGTCTTGTTCAGCTGCAACATGGCCTCCCAAGTTTTGTACTCAATTGTCTGACCAATAAAGGAAAACATACCAAATGCCTTCTTCACTATCCTACCTTCCTGTGACTCCACTTTCAAGGAGCTGTGAACTTGCACTCCAAGGTCTCTTTGTTCAGCAACAGACCCTGGGACCCCACCATTAACTGCATAAGTTCTGCTAAAATTTGCTTTACTAAAATGCAACACCTCACATTTATCTGAATTAAACTCCATCTGCCACTTCTCAGCCCATCTGATCAAGATCCTGTTGTAATCTGAGGTAACCTTCTTTGTTGCCCACTACACCTCCAATTTTTGTGACATTAGCAAACTCACTAGCTGTACCTCTTATGCTCACACCCAAATCATTTGTATAAATGATGAAAAGTAGTGGACCCCGCACTGATCCTTGTTCCACACCCCTGGTCACAGGCCTCCAGTCAACCACCATCTTTGAGCCAGTTCTGTATCCAAATGACTAGTTCTCCCTGTATTGCATGAGATCAAACTTTGCTAACCAGTCTCCCATGGGAACCTTGTCAAACGTCTTAATGAAGTCCATATAGATCACATCCACTGCTCTACCCACATCAATCCTTTTTATTACTTCTTCAAAGTATTCAATCAAGATTGTGAGACATCATTTCCCACTCACAAAGCCAAGTTGACTATCTCTAATCAGTCCTTGCCTTTCCAAATATATGTACATCCTCCTGTCAGGATTCCCCTCCTCAAGTGGTGACATGGTGGCACAGTGGTTAGCACTGCTGCCTCACAGCGCCAGAGACCTGGGTTCAATTCCTGCCCCGGGGCAACTGTCTGTGTGGAGTTTGCACATTTTCCCCATGTCTGCGTGGGTTTCCTCCGTGTGCTCCGGTATCCTCCCACAGTCCAAAGATGTGCAGGTTAGGTGAATTGGCCATGCTAAATTGCCCATAGTGTTAGGTGAAGGGGTAAATGTAGAGGAATGATTCTGGGTGGATTGCTCTTCGGAGGGTCGGTGTGGACTTGTTGGGCCGAAGGGCCTGTTTCCTCACTGTAAGTAATCCAATCTAAGCTTGCCCACCACCGACGTGAGGCTCACTGGTCTATAGTTCCCTGCTTGTTCTTACCACCCTTCTTAAACATTGGCAACACGTTAGCTAACCTCCAGTCTTCTGGAACCTTACCTGTGACTATTGATAATGCAAATATCTCAGTAAGACGCCCAATAATCACTTCCTAATTTTCCACAGAGTTCTAGGGTATACTTGATCAGGTCCTAGGGATTTATCCACTTTTATGTACATCTTTAGATTATGGGAGGAAGCCGGAGCACCTGGAAGAACCCACACAGACATAGGGAAAATGTACAAACTCCACACAGTCACCTGAGACTGGAATTAAACCTGGCACTGTGAGGCAGCAGTGCTAACGACTGAGCCACTATGACTTAACAGTAATTTTTTTGTGATAAGTTGTGCATTTTGAAATTGTGCAAGTCATGCATGTTTTGTACACAGTAAGGTAAAAGATCCACCATAATCCCTGTTCAGATTGTGCACTGTGTACTGACATTTACCAAGCAGGAAGCTCATCAAGTACCACACATGTTGTGGTTCTGTTCGCCGAGCTGGGAGTTATTCTTGCAACCGTTTCATCCCCTTTCTAGGTGACATCTTCAGTGCTTGGGAGCCTCCTGTGAAGCGCTTCTGTGCTGATTCCTCCGGCATTTATACTGGTTTGAATCTGCTGCTTCCGGTTGTCAGCAGCTGTCCGCTGCAGTGGCCGGTATATAGGGTCTATGTCGATGTGTCTGTTGATCGAATTCGTGGATGAGTGCCATGCTTCTAGGAATTCCCTGGCTGTTCTCTGTTTGGCCTGTCCTATAATGGCGGTGTTGTCCCAATCGAATTCATGTTGTTTTTCATCTGAGTGCATGGCTACTAGGGCCACTTGGCCTGCCTGTGTGCCAACTCTTCCATCTGAAAGTTGACTCCCCTTTTGAAAATGAATTTGTCAGGCAGCCTGCCAAGCCTTGGTCCTACGGAGGTCCTAAAGGCCACTTAGATGCCTCATCCCATGTACTCCTTCCCCAACTCATAGCCCCAAAAATTGGAATCCAGCGAAGGAAGAGCTAACACATTGAAGAGAGCTGACAAGTTGAATAAACCAAAGCACACAATCTGTCTACTTGTTTCCCAGGAATGAAATATTTTTTATTGACAATAGCAATCATAAAATCATTTTATGTTGAGTTGAGTCAACTCAGAAGGTTAGTGGTCAAGGGAAATGAAATGGATTGAGACAAGATATATTAGTAGGTGATTGTGGAGCTGTTTCTTTTATCAACAGAAATCAATATTTTCACAAAAGCGGCAAAGCAGACCATGGTAGACCATGTCTGACTGTTATTTACCCACTGAGCTTCTAGGAAGTGGTGATTAAGTTAGTGTTTCTCACATAATTTTCTTAATTTAGCTGAAAGCTGTATTTATTTTGTCTGGTCATATTAAATAGATCAAATCACCAAATTTTGCTGATAGGATTCTATGAACTTAGTCCCTGTTAAAACGATCTGAATATTAATAGGTCAGGAATGCAATCTGTGACAAGTTTTGCTGTGCTAGCATATTTTTAAAATTAAGCCACAGCTTTAGCATCCTGCTTCTAGTGGTGAGTTGAAGTCTTCCGTCGAAGTCAGAAATCACCTGGACAATACAAGCAATGCACAAGAAGGTCATCCCACTCCTCAGGTTCAAATCTGGAAACTATGATGGAATTTGCTGGGGCCAGGAAGGACGTGTCTCTTTGGGGATAAGAGCTCACCGCAACTGAGGAACAGCAAGTGGGGAGACAGGTAAGCCCCATCAGAGGGGACAGGGTACTGTATACACTGCTTTGCTTGATGCATGAAGAGGGATCTCGGACATCAGCAATGGGAAATGAATGTGCTGTTGTCAGCATCTTAAGAGACATTTCATATTCTTGATGAAAAGTGAAGGAGTGTACCACCAGAATGACTACTATGGTCTTTCAAATAGTTTTGTAGATGACCACCTCCTGGAAACAATGGCCTCTTACTTGGAGAATCAGATATGCCAGACCACTGACCACATACTGACCCAGACTAATGCTGTGCACATTCTGGTTGCCATTTTATAGAAGATGGAGTGAACCAGCATTGAGCGGGTTCAATTCTTCACTGACATGCTGCCAAGTGCTCTTCAGCACTTGACAAGCAATGAAACATAGTTGAGCTGTGAGACAGTAGATGAAGAAAGGATATGTGGTGCTCTTCTCAAAGCATCCCCACTTCTCAGACCAAAGAGTCTAGTTGAAGCCATTTATGTTGCATCCTGCCGAGATGACCAAGTCTACCCCTTCAGAGTTACAGTTTTGGTTGTCTTTGATGGAGATCTCATGGCCTCCAAAATCCAGAAATCATCCATCATGGGCATCTCAGATTTACAGGTTGCACCATACAGAAGTAATTAAAGAAAAATAATGAAGTCGCTTTAGTTGCACACCTGCTTTCACTTAGATTCCTGTACTAGTGCTAATGTTTCATTATTGTTCATGATATGTGAACTTTTCATTATCACAAGCACTATATTGTTGTACCCTCTATTCACCCACATCAGTTACTTTGTTTTGAATAGAATGAGTAACCATGATGCCAAAAATATGGTGTGAGTATAATGACTTGCTGGTTGATCATTGCAATGAGATGTGTTTGGGTGGGATTGAGAGGATTATAAGTTTACTAATGGAATTGTCAGATTTCAGGCAGCATTTTTTAACTGGATGTGTTTTGATGAGTCCATTATAGGTTCCTCTTACAGATAGGTGAGTGGCTACTGGCAACTGAGTTTCCACTTCAGTGTCGGATGCTACATGTTTGTCACTTTCTTGCTACAACAACAATCTCCTCTGTAGTTCCAAGTTGTGAAGGGCACAGGACACCACAATGATGCTGGAGACCCTTACTGGCGTATATTGAAAAACTTGCTCAGATTTGTCCAAATTTGAAGTGTGTAACCCGAGTTTCCCCGCAGCCAGCCTGAAAGGCTGTGTGGTGGAAAGAAAACTCTGCACTATATGAGATTGTCAAAGAATGCAAATGTCATGGCAACTCCTTGGAGGTCTGGGGCAGAGTTGTATCATGACCCTGCGGTGGTCATGGACAATAAGTGGAATTCCTGGCTGACCAGAGAGCATTTTGATTTTCAAAAGCTGGAAGTCAGTCATTACTGGATCTGTGGAAATCAAGCTAATGTAATTAAGATGAAAATCTTCTGGGTTTATTTCATTTGTTATAAAGTTGATATAATTGGCAGTATTAGTAAAACATGTTATTTTGGACCATGGGTGATGTAGTGTGGGTTGCTGAATGTGATAACCGGGAGGTGTTTCCAGTGGATCTTTTAAGGAGCCAGAAGTCAAAACAAAATATCAGACCTTAGTGACGATGCCTACTGACAGGTTGTGGCAGCCTGGTGTTCTTGTGAAGACGTCAGTATCCGGAAGGCTACTGATATCTGCTATGACCTCCCAGAAGATTCTGAATTTTTAAGAACTTATTGAATGGACACAATGAAGAAACTAACTTTGCCTTTAAACTTTGGAACTATCACTTTCTTTAGGTGCAGTTTTGTGTCCAGCATTTGGCAACACAGAAGGCTGTTGCAGCATTGCTCCTGTTGTTGTAACCATTGGCCTATATCATTACGTTCTGCTGTTCTTTGTCAGTGATCTGAGGTAACGTTACAGTAAATACAGGAATTTGAGATGCAGGTGAGTAGACTCAATGTTACAATGATACAATGATTTCAAGCTGGAGGGACTAAGCCTGTCAGCACTAGCCTGTTGCTGTGACTAATCACTAGCTTGCTGTTTCAGTAGTCACAGTGTTCCAAGTAGACCCATTTCTGTCAACAATGTTCCCACTGTGTACTCACTTCCTTCATCCTCATGAAATAGAGAAAAATTATGGAACTTATATGTTGACAGTTGAAACCAAAATGTTGGGCTAACAATATATTTTATGAATTGCTTGTATATTTTACTTGATTTCTTAACAGTTACAGGTTCCCCACTTGCCTCCAAATCTGATTGGACAAAGCTGGGAGATAACATGATATCTGGACCAATACTACTTCTATTGATAATACAAAGGCTCTCAACAGGTGAGGAGGGGTCTTCACTACAGTAGTTTTAACCCTGTCTTGATAGATGATAAGTATTTTTGGCTTGTTTTTTAAGCAGATACCAATTGCATTCCAAATTACAATTTAAATGGCTAGTGTAAAATGAAGGAGTCAAATTGCAAGGTTTTCTAGCATAAAAGAAAAAGGAATTTTATGACCTGGTAGCCCTGAAGTCTGCCCTCATTATCCTTCCAAAATTAATATTCTGCAGGTAACCTTTTTATGGCTCCATTGGTGCATTTTTTTTATTTATGTGCAAATTAAACAAAATATCATCTTTTTGTTTTGTTTTTGATTCAGTTGCTGTTTCAGTCTTCAGGGGATTACATGGCAATCTCAAATTAGCCAGTTTTCTTTTCCTTATGCATTCACTGGATATGCCTCAACCTGTGGTCAGATGATTTAACCATCCCTGAAGTCAATGTGTTTAGTTTGTGAATAATTTCAACTGTAACAGCAGATGATCAGGCAAGTTGAACATCATGGGATATGGGAGTTATTGGCTTGGCAAAATTTACTGCCAAGCTAACTGCCCTTGAGAGTGGCCGTGAACTGTTTTCTTGAATAACATTCAATATCGATACACCTCCAATGCCATTATGAAGCGGGTTTCAGAATTTTAACCAAGCAAAACTTAAGGAATGTTGATATCTTTCCATGTCAGGATAATGAGTGACTTAGCATAAATTTATCATCATGGTGTTCCCTTGTATCTGCTGCCCTTATCCTTCTAGATGGAAGTAGTCAGGAGTTTGATAAGGAGCTCTGGTGAAATGTTGTAGTCTATCTTGTAGGTGGTGCACACTGTTGTTACTGAGCATTTGCACTAATGTGCTGGACTCCCACTTCATTGAGTATACGAATATTTGAAGGGCTTCTTCCTCCAGTGAGTTATTTAATTGTCCACCACCAGTCATGACTTAGAACTTACACCTGATCTGCTGGTCTGGAATTGATTAGCCATGTCAGTCACTTGGTGTTTGGCATTCAAGTCATCCAGTGTTGTAGCTTCAGCAGTTTGACACCTGGTGTTGCTCCTGCCATGCCCTTCTGCACACTTCATTTAACCCGGCTTAGTTGTTATGTAAAGTGGAGATATGATGGGCTTTGAGGCTGCAAATTGTGTTGCAATATAATTCTGTGTTGCTGATGGATCACAGTGCCTTACAAATGTCCAGTCTTGAGTTGTTAGATATGTCTGAAACATTCCTGAAGAAGGGCTTATGCCCGAAACGTCGATTCTCCTGTTCCTCGGATGTTGCCTGGCCTGCTGTGCTTTTCCAGCACCACACTTTTCAACTCTGGTCTCCAGCATCTGCAGTCCTCACTTTCTCCATGTCTGAAACATGACCATTAAGCAGAGTGCTACACAACAAGATGGAAGGTATTATAAACTTGAAGGCAGATGTTTGTCTCCACGAGAATTGTGCAGTGATCATTCTTACCGCAAAACTGTCATGGATAGATGGGTCTGCAGTAGGTCGGTTGTCTGATTTTCCCTCTTGTTGATTCCCTCAACATTTACCACAGACACAGTCCACCAACCAGCTCAGTAGTAAAGCTGTTGCTGAGTTATAGAGCCACAGTGGTGAAATTGTAATCCCCTGCCCAGAGTCTTCTGTACCCTTGCCACCCTCAATGCTTCCTCCAAGTGTTACTCCACCTGGAGGAGTCCTTAGTTATTAGCTAAGGGAGGAGGGTACATGGAAATCAGCAGAAAATTTCCTAGCCCATATTTGACTTGATACCATGATTGGGCATACCATTGATTTGTGAATGAGAAATCATGCTTGGTGAACCTGTTGGAGTTTTTGAGGCCATTACTTGCAGAATTCATAAAGGAGAGTTAATGGATATAGTTTGCTTAGGTTTTCGGAAAGCTTTTAATGAAGACTCCACAGGAGGCTAATTTGAAAAATTAAAACAGATGAGCTAGCAGATGATATACTGCCTGGCCTCATAAGGACACCTTGGCAGAGTGGGAGGAGGAGTTAAAGTGTTCAGCCACAGGCAGTTGGGTTGGTGGGTGTGGGTGTCCCAGAAGTGTTCCTTGAAACGTTCCGCAAGTAGGCGGTCTGTCTCCCCAATGTAGAGGAGACCACATCGGGTGCAGCAGATCCAGTAAATGATGTGTGTGGAGGTGCAGGCAAATTTGCGACGGATATGGAAGGATCCAGTGGGGCCTTGGAGGGAGGTGAGGGGGGAGGTGTGGGTGCAATAATCCAAGGCAATTCTAACAATGAAATACTCAAAATACACTACAAAAAATGCAAAAAAGAATTACCCACTAAATGCCTACAGTCAGAGGTGAACCTTTTTAGGTGAAGTAGTCTGAAGCTGAGACCAGAACAAGTGATCAGACTGTTCTGTCCCAACTTCCAGCTGTTGATCAAATGACCTCCATTTCCCTGACCTAGTTAATTGTATTGGGAGGCAAGAGTTTTCTTTGTGCACTCTATCCTTACAAAGAAGTCATACATTCAAACTCTTGACAATATCCTGTTTCCAGCAACTGATCAGATTGACCGCTGACAAACATTATAAATATGACATCTACCATGGATATTTCAATCAAATACTCATTAAGACTTATGTGTGCCTCCTTGGAACGTGGCTTATCTCTTAATTTAATGAATTCTGACCTCAACTTTAACTTGTATTTGCTTTTCAACTCTTTCATATCATCCAATCAACCCATATGGTATTTGTACAGTGTTATTCAATGACAATCACAAAGTCATCTGATAAATAGGCCATGTTATCACATCTGATTCACTGTGGCTGTTTTTAAACAAAACACCAGCTTTTCCAGAATTACTGACAATTCCAGTCCATTACTACTAAGTTACAATGCTCTAATCTAAAAATACACACATTACTTCAGCAAAACATAGAAACACATTAAAACCAGTGATAGTTCTGATCATTGAGTCATTATCAGCATTCATATGCTTTCTCCTTATTTCACTTAACTTCATTCTGGCTAAACCAGCAAATTTTAGATTAACATCTACAACAAATTGGCAAGCTCTGACTAATGGGGTACTGCACAGATCAATACTTGGACTCCAGTTGTTTACAATACAGAGGAATCTCGATTATCCGAACATTGATTATCTGAAGTTTGGATTATCCTAACAAGATTGCAAGGTCCTGATGCTTGGCTAAACTGTGTTATCCAACATTCGATTATCCGAACCAAATACTCCCCAACTGTGTCATTCAGATAATCAAGGTTCCTTTGTATACGTCAATTATTTGAATGTCGGGAACAAATGTAACGGATTCAAATTTGTGGATGATACAAAACTAAATTGTAATATGGGTTGTGAGGAAGATATAAAATGGCTGCAGGATGATTTGGACTGGCTTTTTGAATGGGCAAGGACTTAGCACATGGAATGTAACGTGGAAAAATATGACTATTCACTTTCAAAGGAGAAACAGATGTTTGGAGCAGTTCTTAAGTGGTAAGAGGCTGGAATGTATAGATGTGCAAAGGGAATTGGGTGTCCATGTTAATATGTTACTGAATTTTAAAATGCAGCTGCATCAAGCTGTTACAAAGGCTGATGAATATTAATCTTTTCTCCATGAGAATTCATGTACAAGAATAGTGAAGTCTCCTTTCAATTGTAAATGTTCACCAGACTTGTTCCTAGGTGGCAGGACTGTCCTAACAAGATTAAGCACAAAGGGCTTGTATTCTCTCGAATTTTGAAGAATAAGAGGTGATTTCATAGAAAGCCACAAAATACTTACAGGACTAGACAGGCTGGATGTAATAATACGATTCCACTTGTTGGGGAGTCTAGAACTAGGGGTACAATTTAGGAGTAAAAGGGATGCCACTCAGGTCGGAGATGGATTTTGTTTTTTACTCAAATTTGTGACCCTTCTGCCCTTTGTTGCACAGAATTCCACAGAAGCTCAATCTTTGTGAGTGGGCAAGGTACAGATTGGTAGATTTCTGATTATCAATAGCATATAGGGTAATTGAAATGGGATGAGTAAAGACATTGAAGTCTTCAAAGGATTGAATGGTTTCCTCTTGATTCTCTGGTCCTTTGTTACTATGTGATATGTTCATAAACTGGTGCATTCTGAGACACATAAAGAAGCAAAGTGAAGCAGGTGTGTCTGATTTGCTATCAATAAGGGAATGCTTGGATCGGAGCTGATAGGTAGTATGAAGTTGGTGAGCTGTGGTTCAATAATTTATTTGTTTGGCTCTGAATGTTAAGACCCACTCAAGGGCTTTAACATACATCAATGCACAAAATCCAGCAGAATACAGAGGGAATGTCAAACTGTCAGATGGGCTGTCTTTTGAGACTTTAAATTGAGGCTTCATCATCCTGCTTGGGTGGATATAATTGATCCCAGGGTGTTATTTTGAAGAACAGCTGGAGAGAGTCATCCATGGTGACCTAATCAGCATTTATCTTTCAATTACTAGTAAAAAAAACAGATTATCTGGTCATTATCACAGTGCTGTTTGTCAGAAATTGCTGTGTGTAAATGAAAGCAAAGTACTGTAGATGTTGGAAAATATGAAAGTGTGAGAGAAACTCAACAGGTCTGACAGCTAATATATGGAGAAAAACACAGCTAATGTTTCAAATCCAGTGACTCATTGCTAGAAGTCAATCTTCTGGACTCAATATCGAGTTCAACAATTTTAGGACTTGAGACACCTTCTCCCATGTCCTTAGCCCAACCCCCACATACCACACTACACATTGTTAGCCACCAATAGTCCCCATTAACAGCCATTCATTCTCTTAAGCTGACTGTTATCTGCTCCTTTATCTGTCTACCACCTGATGAAGGAGCAGCACTCCAAAAGCTAGTGTTTCCAATTAAACCTGTTCGACTACAACCTGGTGTTGTGTGATATTTGACTTTGTCTGTCTAACTGTTCTTCTTTCTCCTTGGGCTCTATCTCTACCTATCATTTACTCTTTACTCTCTCCCCCCACTGTAACTTCTGCATAAAAAAATAACCTTTTCCTGGTTACCATCAGTTCTGAAGAAGGATCACTGTATCTGAAGTGCTAATTCTGATTTCTGTCCACAGGTGCTGCCAGATCTGCTGAGCTTTTCCATAAATTTCTGTTTTTGTATTATCACAAGATTGTGGGTAAAACTAGTTGATGCATTCCATGCAATATAATGGTGACCATGCTTCAGTGGCTGTTAAGTGCTTTGAGACATCTCATGATTGTGAGAAGTTATAAGTAAATGCAAAGTATTTATAATTATGAAGAAAATTTCATGAGAATATTCTTGTACATAAGTACAATTCCATGATGCTTGCACAAAGAGAGACATCACCACTTATTCTTTCTTCCTCAGATAGGTCTTAACACTTATTGGGTCAAAATGAAGAGTTAGATCACAAAATTAGACTTGAAGGCTGAAACAAGAAAATATTAAATGGTAATTCAACACTGTCTACAAATGAGCAAGTACTAACAACCTAACTAAGTTTTATCTGCTGAGCTTAATAGACTAGAGAGCAGTCAATTTATTGGAGCCTCACAATATTTCTTCCATCGTATCTATTGCAGCCAGTTATGCTTAGTGCTATTGTTCTGAATTATGGAGACAGCACAATTAATGATGAAGTATGACCTTAATAGCTTTCTGTATTCATTACTCCTACACATCTCAAGATGCTGTATTAAATTATGAATTGATGCATAAAACCTTAAAATTTATGTATAATTTTCCACTAAATATTCATTCAGTGATACAATGGAGAAACCTTGGATCCTTTGATGAAATCCAGTTGGAAAGTGACCACCTGCAATGCCGAGTTGTCACATGTGATTATGCAATGATTCATTTAAGCTCTATTTTATTTGTCTCCTGCTGGCTATGCTTTTTGAAAAGATCCTTTCACTGTTTGTGCTTGGTTACAGCTGAATTTGAAATTGGTTTGTTCAGTTGGCTGTACAGATGTTTTGTGGTGCCAACAGCATGGGTTCAATTCCTGTACTGGCGGAGGTTACCATGAAGGATCATCCTTCTCAAATTCTCCCCTTGCCTGAGGTGTAATGACCTTCCGGTTAAACCATCACTAGTCATTTCTCTCTAATAGAAGCAGACTTATGGTCCTCTGGGACAATGGCAACTTTTGCTTACTTTTGCAGCTGAATTAAATTGTAAAGCACCACACATTATGAATTTTAAAGTACAAAATATTATAATAATGTTCCTTTTTTGACTTCTTTCTTCACCAGTATAAGATCATGATGTCTTTCATCTTTGTTGGATATCTACAAATAGCACCACTTGTTATTGAGTCGAAAACTGGGGGCAGGAAGAAGGATTATGTATGTATGGATTATGTACAAGTCAATAACAAGTAGAAAATGAGAAATGCAGATACTGGAGATCAGAACTGAAGAGTGTGGTGCTGGAAAATTACAACTGGTCAGGTAGCATCTGAGGAACAGGGGAGTCGATGTTTCGAGCATAAGATCTGATGAAGCCCTAATGAAGCGCTTATGTTCGAAACGTCGATTCTCCTACTCCTCGGATGCTGTTTGACTGGCTGTGCTTTTCCAGCACAACACTCTTTAACTCAGTAACAATTGGTGATATTCCTAGATAAACATCCAATGGGATACATCTCTCATCCTGGCTTCCCCCTTGCTTTTGAGAGCTGCTTGTGTGAATAAAGTCAACTCCAGATCCTTGGGAATCTGGAATCTAATGCTAACCTGGCTCCAATCCGGTATGTCTAAGTTCATGTCTGTTAACATTCAGCACACATTTACCAACTCCTGGGTTCTAACTGAGGGAATTCCTGTTTTAGGCACTGGCCATGCACTCAATCCTACATCCATAGGATGGACATAACTTCTGTCAACATAAAATAGCACAGCATAACTGTGAATTTACATTCCTGGATCTCCATTTATGTTTGAAGCCATTACAGTTGTTAAACAACAGGAGTCCACCTGTCGGTTATCTGCCTCTTCAGGGATTTTGCTAAGAGTAATCCATTGTATGAGGGACAATTTCCTGCTCTTCATCAATTAGTGTGTTGAGAACTTTTATTTTGGGAAAGCAAATCTTAGCAGGACTTATACACTTAATGGTAAGGTCCTAGGGAGTGTTACTGAACAGAGACCTTGGAGTGCAGGTTCATAGCTCCTTGAAAGTGGAGTCGCAGGTAGATAGGATAGTGAAGAAGGCATTTGGTATGGCTTCCTTTATTGGTCAGAGTATTGAGTACAGGAGTTGGGAGGTCATGTTGCAGTTGTACAGACAGGACATTGGTTAGGCCACTGTTGGAATATTGTGTGCAATTCTGGTCTCCTTCCTATCGGAAAGATGTTGTGAAACTTGAAAGAGTTCAGAAAAGATTTGCAAGGATATTGTCAGGGTAGGAGGATTTGAGCTATAGGGAGAGGCTGAACAGGCTGGGGCTGTTTTCCCTGGAGCATCAGAGGCTGAAGGGTGATCTTATAGAGGTTAACAAAATTATGAGGGGCATGGATAGGGTAAATAGTCAAAGTCTTTTCCCTGGAGTTGGGTAGTCCAGAACTAGAGGACATAGGCTTAGTGTGAGAGAGGAAAGATATAACAGAGACCTACGGGGCAACTCTTTCACACAGAGGGTGGTATGTGTATGGAATGAGCTGCCAGAGGAAGTGGTGGAGGCTGGTACAATTGCAACATTTAAGAGAAATTTGGATATGTATATGAATAGGAAGGATTTGGAGGGATATGGGCCGGGTGCTGGCAGGTGGGACAAGATTGGGTTGAGATATCTGGTCAGCATGGACGAGTTGGAAATAAGGGGTCTGTTTTCATACTGTACACCTCTATGATTCTATGATTTGTACCGAGGAACCTCAATTATCCGAAGGACATGTATGGGTAGTATTTCGTTCAGTTAATCAAATTATGGATAATCGATGGTGGATAACATAGTTTAGCCGAGCATCGGCACCTCATGATCTTGCTGGCTTACTCAATATTCAGATAATCGAATGCTGGATAATCGAGGTTCCTCTGTACTTGAGAGATCTGGTGTTGTCTTGATTTGATGCCTCACTGATGTAGAGCTCCATCAATATTGCACAGAAGTGGCAACTGGGATTAACTGCTGAAGAGTTTGGAATGTAGCCCAAGCACTGAGCCACAACTGACACTCTAGGACATTGGAACATAACGTTAAACAGAATTGTGAATGTAAAATGTATTGAGGCATGGACAATTTCTAGATCAGAGACATCCGCAACCTGGGTGTCTATCAGAATCCATCTTAGTGATGACACAATTCTGGCTGACACCACTCAGATGAATTTCTTTGCTCAGTGATCAACATTGCTTGAGCTATCTTGTCTGTCAGATAAATAAAGGCAAAGGGGTTGAAGATCACAATGACCACGTTTTAACGTAAGTTCATGAGAGATACCTGCCAAGAACTTTCTCCTCTAACCCTGAAAAACAAGGTAGGGTATCCTGACTACTAAGGGCACATTGAGATATCTGGAAACTTTAAGAAGTTAGTGTATGGGACAACTTCTGCTAAACTGCTGGTAATGCTATTGTTATGGAGGTTATAGCAGAGAAAAGCTATATGTAATCAAACAGAGTCAATATGCTATAATGAAAGGGTTTTTTTGTCAAATTAATTAGAAGTCTTGAATTAACAAACATGATGTATGAAGTGGAATCAAGTGAATACAGTGTATATAATTTCTAGAAGCCAGTTGACAAAGGTGAGCGAGCAGGAAACAGACAGCGTGTTTAAATGTTCATTTTTAGATTGAAAAGGTATAACAAGTGGAGTGCCAGAAGGACCATTGCTGGGGTCTCACTTATTTACAATCCATATCAATGACTTAGATGAAGGAAATAAATAGGTGGTTGCCAAATTTGCTGATGAAAAAAAATTTTTAGGTAGGAAATCAAGATGTGAAGAGAACATAAGGATTTTGAAAAGAGGTACATTTTGGTTAAATGACTGGGCACAAATTTGACAGGTGAAGTATAATGTAGTTAAGTGAGCCTGTTCTTTGTAACCAGAATATGCCATAAAAATAGGTTTATAAATACACTCAATCCCCATGCATTCCCATGGTAGGGCACGACATACCAGAATTCACTTGTCTGATTTTTATTCAATCAAGTAAGACTGACAAACTAAGTTCTTGCTGCAACTCCATAATCAACCAGTCAGCACTCTCTTCTAAATTTTTTTTTCCTTTTTGTTATTATGATGGATCACAACCCTGAAGTATTTATAGATATTTTTACATTTTGACTCCAAAATGTTTCTTTTTTTTAAAGCAAAACAGACTGCTACACACAAAAAGGAACTGTGATTTGAATTCAGTGACTGTCTGACAGTCCTGTCTGAAATCCAAGGAATGTCGCACGTGTGAAGTGTCAGGGGGCCTTTATACAAGGAAAAATTCCCAAGAAGAGAAAATGGAGAGCTGATCGCCTTCCCCTCCAAACCTCTCAGCAGGAAGTTCCCTCTTGCCAAGATATCAGTTTTGTAAGAACATAAGAACTAGGTGCAGGGGTAGGTAATTCAGCCCTTTAAGCCTCCTGTCCCATTTAATGCAATCATTGCTGACCTCACCTTGAACTCAGCACTATTTTCCTGTCTTAAAAAACACAAAGAAATGGTGGATGCTGACAATCAGAAACAAAATCAAATCAAAAATTGCTGGAAAACCTCACAGGTCTGGCAACATCTATGGAGACAAAGCAGAGTCAACATTTCAGGTCCTTCTTCAGAGCACTTTCCTGCCATAACCCTCAACATATTACTAATAAAACATCTGTCTCTATCCCTTTCTAATTTCTTCGAAGTCTTAGCATCCATTGTACTCTGATGTAGTAAATTTCACAGATTCATTACTCTTTGAGAGAAGTGATTTCAACTCAACTGTTTTAAATCTGCTAACTCTTATCCTAAAACTATGACCTTTTGATCTAGATTGTCCAACATGATGAAACATTCTTACTTTGTTAATCCCCTTTATAGACTGTATACCTCAATTAGATCTCCTCTCATCCTTCTAAACTCCAGACATTATAGGCCTAAACTGATAAATCTCACTTAAGACAAACCACTCATCTTTGGAATCAATCCCATGAATCTCTGCTGAACTGCCTCCAATACAACTACATCCCTCCAGAGGTAAAGGGGCCAAAATTATGCATATCACTTGAGGTGCAATCTCACAGATCTCCAGGATGCATAAGAGAAAGGTTTAAATTTGATTGTAGCATGTGTCTGTTTGCACTATTAGAATGTCCACAGTTTTGAAAACAGCAATTTTAAACACTCTGGCACTGGAGGTGAAACAAAGGGAAAGTCTGTCAGTCTGAATGTTGGACCTCACTAACTGTAGACAGAAATCAGAACGTGATTTCCACTAACACACAAAACCAAAAAATCACAAGATCAAGTGCCAGCATCAATGTTATCTAAAAACAGCTTCAATGACGTCCAATTTTCTATTCATGAGCAATTCAGAGACTGATACACATTTTTTTTTAATTTTCTGTTTGTGCCCAACTTTTCTTTCTTCTCTGTGTGTTGTTCTACTATTTCTTACAGTTTAGACCATAAGACCATAGGACGTAGGAGTGGAAGTAAGGCCATTCGGCCCATTGAGTCAACTCTGCTATTTAATCATGGCTGATGGGCATTTCAACTCCACTTACCGTAGCCCTTACTTTTTTGTGAAATCAAGAATTTATCAATCTCTGCCTTAAAGACATTTAACGTCCCGGCCTCCACTGTGCTCCATGGCAATGAATTCCACAGGCCCGCCGCTTTCTGGCTGAAGAACTGTCTCCTCATTTCCATTCTAAATAGATTCCTTCTAATTCTAAGGCTGTACCCATGAGCCCTAGTCTCCCTGCCTAATGGAAACAACTTTCCAGCATCCACCCTTTCTAAATCATGCATTATCTTGTAAATTTCTATTAGATCTCCCCTCAACCTTCTATACTCTAATAAATACAATCCCAGGATCCTCCGCCGTTCATCGTATGTTCAGCCTACCATGCTCCAGTGCCAATTTGGCCTTCCTGAGGTGTGGGGCCCAAAGTTGGACACAGTATTCTAAACGGGGCTTAACTAAAGCTTCATAAAGTCTCAGAAGCACATCGCTGCTTTTATATTCCAACCCTCCTGAGACAAATGACAATATTACATTCGTTTTCTTAATCACAGACTCAACCTGTAAGTTAATCTTCAGAGAATCCTGGACTAGCAGTCCCAGATCCATTTGTACTTTGGCTTTATGAACTTTCTACTGTTTCAAAAATAGTCCACGCCTGTATTCTTTTTTCCAAAATGCAACACCTCACATTTGCTCATGTTGAATTTCATCAGCCATTTCCTGGAGTATTCTCCTAAACTGTCTAAGTCTTTCTGCAGCCTCCCCACTTCCTCAGTTCTACCTGCCTGTCCACCTAACTTCGTATCATTGGCAAACTTCACCAGAATGCCCCCAGTCCCTTCTTCCAGATCATTAATATATAATGTAAACAGCCGCGACCCCAACACTGAACGCTGTGGGGCACCACTTTGTCACTGGTTGCCATTCCAAAAATGAACCTTCTATCCCAACCCACTGCCTTCTGTCCTCAATCCATGCCGGTTGCTTACCTTGAACACCATGCCTCAGTAGCATCCTGAGAGGCACCTTATCAAAGGCCTTTTAGAAGTCTAGATAGATAACATCCAAAGATGTGCAGGTCAGGTGAATTTGTCATCGTATTGGGTGCATTAGTCAGTGGCAAATACAGAGCATAGGAATCAATCTGTGTGGGGTGCTCTTCGGAGGGTCGACGTGGACTTGTTGGGCTGAAGGGCCTGTTTCCATACTGTAGGGAATCTAAAATAATCCAATCTTAAAACATTCACTGGGTTTCCTGATCTAATCTACTTGTTACCTCTTCAAAGAATTCTAACTGGTTTGTCAGGTATGACCTCCCCTTACTAAATCCAGGCTGATTTGTTCTAATCCGACCCTGCACTTCCAAGAATTTAGAAATCTCATCCTTAACGATGGATTTTAGAATTTTACTAACAAACGAGGTTAGGCTAATTGGCTTATAATTTTCCATCTTTTGTCTGGATCTTTTCTTGAACAAAGGGATTCCAACAGTGATTTTCCCTGACTCCAGTGACTTTTGAAAGATCACAACCAACGCTTCCTTTATTTCATCAGTCACCTCCCTCAGAACTCTAGGATGTAGCCAAACAGGGCCAGGAGATTTATCAATTTTTAGCCTTTTTAGCATTTCTAGCGTCTTTTGTAATGCCTAATATACTCAACCCCTAGACTCTCCTTAATTGTTGGGATATTACTCATGTCTTCCACTGTGATGAATGATGTGATTAGTTATTAAGTTCTTCAGCTATTTCTGTACTTCCCATCACCAGCCGTCCAGCATTAATTTGGAGCAGCCTAATGACTACTTTTGTCTCTCATTTGTTTCATATGTATTGAAAGAAACTTTTACTATCATTTCTAATATTACTGGCTAGCCTACCTTCATTACTTGATCCTCTCCTTCCTCTTTGCTATCCTCTGTTTGTTTTTGTAGCCTTCCTAATCTTCTGATTTTCCAGTGCTCTTGGCCACTTTATAGGCTCTCTCTTCTTTGATATATTTCGTCACTTCCTTTGCCAGCTATGGCTGTCTCATGACACCACTCTCTCACCCCCCCCCACCCCCACCCCAGATAATCTTTCTTTTCTTTGGGATAAACCTCTGTACTGTGTCCTCAACTATACCCAGAAACTCTTGCCATTATTGCTTTACTGCTTCCCCACTACACTGATTCCAGTTGATTTTTGTCAGTTCCTCTCTCATGCCCCTGTAATTGCCTTTATCTTGCCTTCTCTCTTTCAAACCGCAGACTGAACTCTGCTGCATTATGATTGCTACCTCCTACATGTCCCCTTACTTTAAGATCTTTTATAATGTCTGGCTCATTACATAGCACTAAGTCCAGAATAGCCTGTTCTCTTGTGGGCTCCATTCCAAGCTGTTCCCAAAAGTCATCCTATAAACATTCCATGAAGTATCTTTCTTTGGATTCACCGGCAACATATTTCACCCAGTGCACCTGCATATTGAAGTTCCCCATGATCAGTGTGACCTTGCCCTTCTGACATGCCCTATCTATTTCCCGGTACATGTTGCGCCTCTGGTCCTGACCACTGTTAGAAGGTCTGTACATAACTCCTGTTATGGTTTGTTTGCCTTTGTGGTTCCTCAACTCCACCCACACAAACTCTACATCATCTGGCTCTATGTCATTCAGTGCCATAGATTTTATTTCATTCTTAACTAACAAGGCAACCCTGCCCCCTCTGTTCACCTCCCTGTCTTTTCAATAAATTGTAAATCCTTGGATGTTTAACTGCCAGTCTCCATACAACCTGTCTCTGTGATGCCTACCACATCATAATCATTCATGATGATTTGTGCCGTTAATTCATCTATTTTGTTATAAATAATATGAGCATTCAGGTAAAGTGACTTAATGCTAACTTAATTATTCATTATTAGAGACATTGGAAATCATAAGATGTCCTAAGTCATACTTCCTTTCTGAGGCATTCCTCGTCTGCCTCAAGCTTAAACCCAACCGTACAAGTGCTACCCTGCTGCTTATTTTTCCATTTAACTCCATACTCCTGTTGCTTTTGCTTTCCCTTCCCCCCGACTCAGAGTTTAAAGGTCTATTGACCACCCTTTTCGGTAGAACATTGGTTCCAGATTGGTTCAGGTGGAGACCGTCCCAACTGTACAGATCGCCCCTCTTCCAAAACAGATGCCAATGCCCCATGAAATGAAATCTCTCTTTTCCACACCAATCTCTTAGCCGCGTGTTTACTTTCCTAACTTTCTTATTCCTATGCCAATTGGCACTTGACTCGGGCAGTAATCCGGAAATTATGACCTTTGAGGATCTGTACTTCAATTTTCTTCCTCACGCTTGATAATCCCCAAACAGGTCCTCCACCCTAGCTTTGCCTATGTTGTTAGTCCCAACATGGACCACGACAAAAGCATCCTCCCCCTCCCGCTCCAAAATTCTTGCAAGCCAGTCGGAGATGTCCTGCACCTTGGCACCGTGCAGGCAACACACCATGCGGAACTTCTGATCCAGCTTGCATAGGATACTTTCTGTCCCCTAATTTTAGAATCCCTTATAACAACTTCTTGCCTTTTTGGTCCTTCCACTTGAATGGCCTTCTGCAACATTTTGGTAATTAGTGAATTATTTTTGTTGATTCAAAAATACCTAGTTAAATTTTCCTTTTTAAACTTAAAGCTCATTTGTGATTAGGAGGTAGGTAATGCTGATTTTATTATGTTTCAATCCTGATGAGTATGAGATGAAAAACTTTGGACGCCATGGTAGCAACAATTATCCAAATCTCTTTGTTTCTTCCTTACAGCTTGGATATCCACCTAACTTTTTATTCTCTTCATCTCCATTACCCTCTATCTGCTTGTCTCAGTCTTTTAAACATCAAAGGCTCCATCAATGATTCTTTCAGATCTTAATGAGTCTCAGCTTGCTAACTTGAAAATGCCCTATTTAACCTTACTCTCTGATTCTTAATTAATCATCTAACCGTGCTCACTTACCATCCCAAGATCTCTTATCTTGTAGGTTTGCTTAGATTAGATTCCCTAGTGTGGAAACAGGCCCTTCAGCCCAACAAGTCCACGTCGACCCTCCGAAGTGCAACCCACACAGATCGATTCCCTTACATTTACCCCTGACTAATACACTTAACACTACGGGCAATTTAGCATGACCAATTCACTTGAATTGCACATTTTTGGATTGTGGGAGGAAACCGGAATACCTGGAGGAAACCCACGTAGACACAGGGAGAATGTGCAAACTTTGTACAGACAGTTGCCCAAGGGAGGAATTGAACCCGGATTCCTTGTGCTGTGAGGCAGCAGTGCTAACCACTGAGCCACCTCTTTATTTGGCATCTTACTAAGTGCATTTTGGAAACCTTGGTAGGCAACATCTACACCTGCAGCTCAGATGTCACGTGATTTGCAACAGGCACTTTTATAGCTTGTTTGTGTCCAGTTTTTAAAAGTTTTAACTGATAACTCATCATTTTAATATTGGGCAGGAGACTGTTACTGTTGGAGACTAAACCAAACTGTTTGTAACTTTGATATCATATTTGACCCTGAGGTGAGCTTAGGATCACATTCATGCCATTTCAAAAAACATTTACTTTTACCTCTCTACATTACCTGGCTCTGCTTTACCTCAACACATCTGTGCTGAAATGCTCAACGATGCCTTTGTGACTCATAGACTTGACTATTGTAATACAATAAGAACAATAAATCCTGGTCTGCTTCCCGTACTCTACCTTCCATGAATTTTAACGTACTCATACCTGGTTCAGCCATCAGCCCTGTGCTTGCTGATCTGCATCAGCTTCCAAGAAAGCAAAACTTTAAGTTGAAAATTCTGGCCAAGTCTTTGCATCCCAGCACTCTCACATCTACCTATCTCTGTTCCTTCTTTCAGCCTGAAAACTCTGAAAAATTTGCATTCCTACAGTTCTAACATCCTAAGCAGCCCAGATTTTAATTGCTTCCCAGTGCAGGCCTTGCTCTCTCTTGTCAAATACCCAAGCTCAGGAATTCCCTCATTAAATTACTGCTATTCTTTTTTCTCTTTTAAGGTAGTCCTTAAGATTTATCTCTATGGCTAAGCTTGTAGTCACTTATTCTATTATGTGGTTGGAGTGCCAATTTGTTTCACAATGCTTCCTCGAAATGCTTGTGGTTCTTTATTACATTAAATACCCTGCATAAATATTACTTTTATTGAGACAGGCCTTGTTTGGGTTTCTACATTGTCCATCATTAAGTTTTAGTTTTTTTCTACATCCAAAGGGGAACCTAAGGAGATCAAGGATGGAAGCTTTGTGGCAGACAATTTATATTCTTAAGTTGTAGTCTCTAACGTAGTTTCCAAAGTACACAAGAGGCTATTCTCTGAGTTAGAGTTTGATTATGTCAGATCAGTGACAGTACATCATTCGGAAGGCTGATCTCTTGTTCCTGAAGCAGAGGACCTATCTTGATATTTCAGCACTTGAAATTAAAAAGGGTGACAAGTTGAAGAGACAGGAGAAAGAGATGAGTGATTGAAGAAAGTAACTGCTCATTGTAACGCACTGTGGTAGAGGTGAAAGAATTAATGAGGGAGAATGGAGATAAGGCTGAGGAGAAACCTTGTAAGACATTTCTGTTATAAAGAGGAGGATGCACGGCGATCGTTTATCTCCTCTTGTGGGAGTTCCCTCCCTCAGATTGTGCTGGACTTTTTCCTACTAGGAAGTCAGGAAATGCATGAGTGAGGACATGTGCCTGTTGTTGACAAATAGGCAGCTATCATTGCATCTGTTGGTGAGGTGTGGGGAAAGTTGAGTTGCAAAAAATGGTGAATATTGGAAAGGCATTCTTCACAACCTCCCTGCAGAGGCAGGAATCAGGCTCTTCCTGTACTCTGCCCAAATCAGGGTCTGCTGTGCAACATCTAAGGACCTGCGCATCCTCTTGACAATTTTTCTAATTTCTGCAGAATTTACATTCATTAATAGAATATGTGCATCACTGGTTAGATCAACATTTTATTGACTCCCTGGAGTCCTTAGCTCTCTGGAGGAAGTGTTGATAAGCTATCTTCTAAACCACATAGGGATGGGAATACCTAGTGTCTTGTTTAGAAGGGAGTTCCAGGATTTTGACCCAACACCTTGAAAGGAACTGTGATATAGTTCAAGTTAGGAATGCATTGTCATTACAATAATATAGTTAGTAAGCCCATGTACTGATGTGGTTATAGTAAATAGATAAGACAATAGTACAATTTGAGAGAAAGTGAGGACTGCAGATGCTGGTGATCAGAGTCGAAAAGTGTGGCAATGGAAAAGCACAGCAGGTCAGGCAGCATCCGAGGAGCAGGACAGTCGATGTTCGGGCATAAGGTATTCCTGATAGGGGCTTATGCTGGAAATGTCAACTCTCCTGCTCCTCGGATGCTGCCTGACCTGCTGCGATTTTGCAGTGCCACACTTTTCAACTATGGTACAATTTGTATCACACACATCACTTCAGGAAGGTCAATGCTGCAGATTTGGCTCTAACAATTAAACAAATTTATTATGCAAAAGAAATGAACACAAAAAAGATTTAAAAATAAAAATTGCTGGAAAAACTCAGCAGGTCTGGTAGTATCTGTGCAGAGAAAGCAGAGTTAATGTTTTGAGTCCAGTGACTCTCACTCAGCGCTGATAGTCGCTAGAGAAGAATAGGATATAAACTGAAAGCAGGGAGGTTGGCTGGGGTCTTCCTCAGCAGGTAGGTGGAGATGAAGCCCAAAGAGAGAGATATATAAAGGAAGTAGGTAAACAAGTAGATAGTGGATAGTTGGCCATGACAGAACAATGTAAAATCAGCAGAGTTGTTGTGTGGATGATTTTACTTCCTGTACATTTACTGGGACTCCTTTAGTGCCAGGGGCTTGGAGGGGTGGAAATTGTAAGGTTTGACCAAAAGAGTTTCTTGAAGCAATATGTAAATAGCCTAACTAGGGAATGGACCATACTGGTATTAGAGAAGGATAAGATTAATCCTTAGGAAAAAGTACTAAACTGTGGGAAGGCTAACTGTGACAATATTAGGCTGGAAGGTACATCAAGGGGTAGCTGTTTGTAGGTAAATCAACATCTGGCATGTGGAAATCGTAGACAGACCAGTTGCTTAGAGTTCAGGACAGCCATGTTCTTGTGAAAATGAAGGATAAGACTGGCAAGATTCAGGTCTCTTGGATGACAAGAGAATTTGAGAGCTTAACCAAAAAGGAAAAGAATGTCAAAAAAAGGTTTAGGAAACTGAAGACAAAGTTTACAAAATCAGGAGAGGCATCAATAGAATAGATAGTCAAAGTCATTTTCCCAAGGTAGAAGTATCAATTAGTAAGGGACATAGGTTTAAGGTTCAAGAGGTTAGTTTTAAAGGAGCTATGAGGTCCAAGTTTTTTTCTACAGAGGATGGTAAGTGCTGGAATACCCTGCCAGAGGAGGTGGTAGAAGTAGATCCAATAGCAAAGTTTAAGAAGCATCTTGATTTCTACATAAATATGCATAGAACAGAGGAATGTGGATCATGTCAAGGTAAAAAGGTTTTAGTTTAGGCATAATAGCATCATAGCATCATATTTTGATGCAGGTTTGGTGGGCTGAAGGATCTGTTCCTGTGCTGTACTGCAGTTTGTTCTTTGATCTAAGTTCATAAGAGCTAAGAGTGGGAGAGAATAGGTGTGCTGTACTAAGGCAACTCAGACAATATGACGATAGTCATAGGAGTCAGTGAGAATGGGTGACTGTGCTAAAAGGAACACGACATAACAGGACCAAGTACAGGTGAGTTAAAACATGAAAGGATGGAATTGATCTTTAGCTACTGAACTCGCTGTTGAGACCCAGATGTTGCAGGGTCCCCTGGTGAAAATAAAATGTTCTTCGAGCTTGCGCTGAAACTCACTGGAAAACAGTCATAGAGTCATATAGCACGGAAACAGACCCTTCAATCCAACTCATCCATGCTGACCAGATATCCTAAATTAATCTAGTCCCATTTTCCAGTACTTGGCCCATATCTCTCTAAACCCTTGCTATTCTTGTACCCATCCAGATACCTTTCAAATGTTGTAATTATGTCAGCTTCCACCACTTCCTCTGCCAGCTCATTCCATACGTACCACCCTTTGCATGAAAATGTTGCCCCTTAGGTCCCTTTTAAATCATTCTCCTCTCACTCTAAACATTTGCTGTCTAGTTCTGGGGTCCCGCAATCCAGACAAAAGACCTTGTCCATGCTCCTCATGGTTTTATAAACCTCTATAATGTCACCCCTCAGCCTCTGATGCTCCAGGGGAAACAGCTCCAGCCTATTAGCCTCCCCCTATAGCTCAAACCCTCCAATCTTTGCAACTGAAGACTTGTGCTCCAAAACTTGCTGCGCACCTAACCAAGCTATTCCGCACTAGCTATAATACTAGCATCGATGTGCAAAATTACCCCAATATGTCCCGTACATAAAAATCCAACCCAGTCAATTACTACCCCTTCAGTTTATGCTTGGTCATCAATAAGGTGATGGATGATGTCATCATAATGATACCAATCAGGGCCTACTCAACAATAACATGCTCAGTGTTGCTAGTTTTGGTTCTGCCATGCTATTCAGCTCCTGACCTTATAATGGCCTTGGTTCTAACATGGGCAAATGAGCTGAATTCCAGAGATGAGGTGAGAGTGACGGGCCTTGACATAAAGTTTACATTTGATTAATGGTGTACCAGGAGCTCCAACAAAACTGGAATCAATGGGAATCAGAGGGCAAACTCTCCATTAGTGGGAAATGTACCTGCCAGGTTGGAAGATGTTCACTGATGATGGCACAATGTTCATCACCATTCACACCTCCTCAGACTAAAGCAGTCTGTGACCAAATAGTCATTGAATCATATAGCACGGAAACAGACTCTTCAGTGCAACATGTCCATATTGACTTTGATGGCCACTAGCAAGACACAGTGCTCAAAGCAGTGATGTGCAAGGACCTCAGGAATGACTCCATGGACGTCTGTGACTCTCTGCCCCCAATTACCTTAATGCATTGCCAACCCTCATGCCTGATCCCACACAGAAGTCTCAACACTCTCCAAACTCCTGCCCCACAGCCGAAATCCTGCGATGAAAATGTTGGCATAACAACACTGTAATGTGTTGTAATGAATGTAAGTAAGCAGTGGCAGATATTTAAGCAGGTAATTCTAGGCTTTCATCAAAAATATATCCCAGTAAGGAGAAAAGATTTTCAGAAAGGGGTAATCCAAACATGAATATCAGGAGGTAATTTTGAAGAGCAAGGAAGTAACAGAGGAGCTAAGCAGATATTTTGCATGATTCTTTATCACAGGATCATAGAATCCCAACAGCATGAAAATAGGCCATTTGGCTCAACAAGTCCACACCGATCCTACGAAGAGTATCCCACCCAGACCCATTCGCCTACCCTATTACTTTACATTTCCTCTGACTAATGCAACTAACCTACATATTCTGGAACATTATGGGCAATTTAGCATGGCCCATTCACCTAACCTATACATCTTTGGACTGTGGGAGGAAACTCACACAGGCAAGGGGAAAATGTGCAAACTCCACACAGACAGTCACTTGAGGCTGGAATCTGAGTCCTGGCGCTGTGAGGCAGCAGTGCTAACCCCTGGACCACTGTGGAAGATACTTGAATATCCCATTAATACTAAAGATTGCAAGGGAGGAATTAAATACCATCACCATTATTTAAGAAGTAGTATTGGACAAACTAATGAGGCTAAGGCAGAGAAGTCTCTTGACCCACATGGCTTTCATCCTAGGATTCTGATAGGAATGGCTACAGAGATAGTGGATGCATTCGTTGTAATTTTTCAAAAGTCCTTAGATTCTGTAGAAGTACTGGTGGAAAACTGTCAATGTGATACCCCTATTCAAAAAAGGAGGGAGACAGAAAATAGGCAACCAAAGGCTGATTAGCCAAGCGTTGTTGAAAATGTTTTGGAATCATTTATAAAGGAAGGAACTTTATGGAAAATCATAATCTAATCCAGCAGTGTCAGCAAAAGAGAAATCATATCTGAATAATTCATTAAATTTTTCAAGGAAGACTTAACCAGAATTGATAGTTGGGAACCAGTGGGTATGTTGTATGTGGACTTCCAGAAGGTGCTCGACAAAGTACCTCACAAAGGTTAAGTCGTAAAAGAAGAACCCATGGTGTTGGAAGTAGTATATTGGCATAGATAGAGGATTGGCTAATGGGCAGGCAACAGCTAGTGCGGACAGGGGATTCTTTTCCAGTTTAACGAACTGTAACCAAAGGATTTCGAGAGGGATCAGAACTGGGACTGCAGCTATTTACAATATATATTCATGACTTAGAGCAAGCAAGTGAATGTACTGTTGCTAAATTTGCAGACAACACAAAGATTGATGGAAAGGCAAGTTGCAAGAGATATACAAACAGTATACAGAGATATTGATAAGTTAAGTAAGTGGGCAAAATGTTGGCAAATTGAGTATAGTATAGGAACATGTGAAGTTATTCCATTTATGGGGAGAACAAAAAGACAGTGTATTGTTTAAACGGAGAAAAACTGCAGAAAGCTGCAATGTAAAGAGACTTGCTACTTGTGCACAAAACACAGAAAGCTAGATCACAGGTGCAGTAGGTAATCAGGAAAGCTAATAGAATATTGGCCCTTATTTCAAGGCATTTGGAGTATAAGAGAGAAAGAATGGGAGATAGATTGATTCATTCTTGAAAGGTAAGGGAATCAATGGTTCTAGTGAAAGGGAGGAATGTCAGATCAGCGAGGGTCCTAGTAGCCTACTGTTTTTTCTATTTCTTGTTGATTTATTCTGCTCTTAAGATGTGGCAATGGCTTTTTAAAAAAACCTTTTTAAATAATCTAATGCTAGCAATAAAGGAAGAAAACAAAAGCTCTTGAGCTGTGCAATCTTGCTGCACATAATGGCCATGGCCACAGTTGGGACTCAACATTTCAGGGCAGCTTTTATATAAAAGAATAGAAACAGGAAACTTGTACTCACTATACTGTACAAAGCTTCCAAGTGTATACCTTTGGAAAAGAGACTTCAAAAACTGTTGAAAATGAATAGACCCCTAAATAAGCAGAGCAGAAGAACTTATTTCTGAGGTATTAAAGCAGTTATATGTGCCAATCACATGTAGAGGTACAATGGTAACATTCTAGCAGCTTGCAACCTGTAGCATTTATCAGATAAAGAAGAAAGTTTAAAATATTTTGTAGGGCTCGGTGAGAAAAACCAAGTGTGAAGAAAATAAAATGGAGGATTAGAAATGAGACAAATCAAGGTGACAACTAATAGCTTGTTGGATAACAATAGTATCTCAGGAGAAAACATCCAGAAGAGGAACTGTATATCTACATTGTCAATGAGTAGATTATGAGAGTAATGATCCAAAAGTAGCTTATAGGAATGACATTTGAGGAGAATTGAGACTGTCAAGTTGCTTACAAATGTGGAAATATTGAAGAAGGAAGGAATGACAATGAGTCACAGAAGCAAACACAAGATTACTTTCAATTGCACAATTAGTACAATAAAGTTTGGTAAAAGAAAGTCTCAAAACGCTAACTCTGAAGCCAATAGATAAACTTCAAGTCAAAATGTCAAACATGTCAAGAGCTTCATGTCTGCATGGTAATCCTGGGACCAATATTGTAGAATATATATTCCTCCAACATGAGCAGCCACTTAGATGATGCAAATGATGCCCCCATTGCATAGCACTAAACCTGAGCACCTTATATCTGAAACAGTTGGGCTTACCTCAGAGATGGTACAACTGCTTCTATATAATTTCAGTGATGAGGAAGGCGTTTGTTGTAATGGGAACAGTTTACCCCCATTTTACTTAGCTTTGGGAGACCTATAAATCATGGTTTCATACTTCAGTGGCCATATTTTCTGGGCTATTGTCTATATGTGGATCATTGGATTACAAAACTAGAGTGATGGAGGACTTGAGAATCAATTTGTTCAAAAATTCCAAAAGTAGAAAATACTTTATTGTTTATGTATTCCTCTTAGTTGAGCAGTACAAGAGGAAGAACATGTTGTGCCAGTACTTTAAAGCTCAAGGGAAAATAATAACAATGGATGATTTTAAATAAATTACTTATTTAGATTTTTAGATTAAATGAAAACAAAAATAAGCTATTCAGCACTGCTTGCAACAGCAACTTTTATTGTTAAATCAATATAAAGAAATTGTTTTGCCTATAGGAATCAGATAAAAAGCTGTGAAATAAAAATTGCTGACAATTTTATAAATCTACAGGTAAAGGTTCTACGTTTTTTTCCTTTGATTTGGCCAAAAAGCAAGGATATGTGTAAGCCTGATAGGGAGAGAAGTGATAAACTTCTACTCTGGTGGGGTTGCAAGATAGATGTAAGGGGTTTAGATTTTTTTACAAAATCCATTAGATACGATTGAAGGAAATATTGGGTATAGTGCTTTATAATGGGCAGCCAATTAGCTACCACGCTGGCCCCAAAGATATATTTTATTCACATCGAGTACTCATTTTATCCGTTCTAATTGGGGTATAACATGAGATTTGAATACATAGGAGGCCCAAAAGATCATGAAACAGGGATTCCTTATTCTATCAGGCCATTACAAACATGGAAGAAAGTTAAGCTGAAACAAGATTGACACAATTTACATGGAATGAAGCCTGTGGTTGACATTGAATGGAGGAATCCTTTGTCTATATGTTCCATTTTCCCATAAGGCCTCCTTCCCCAAAAGACACCCTTCTTTTCCATTGAGGGTCTACTTGACTGCTCCAGCTGCCCTTCCTCATTGCCACCATAATGTAAGTTATTTTACACATGTCCCTGCTTGAAATTTGCTGTCCTTGCAACTACACAGTGACTATTGCTAAACAGTTGCATTAGTATGTTCAATTGTGGTTGATGATGGCAGCTAGAGTACTCAAGTCTGTTTTAATGGCAGCATTCCCTTGCCTCATTTATCTGGCTAAATGGCATGTGTTTAGGTAACATCTAGATATCAGTAACACTTTTGACCCCAACGTCACAGGTATTCTCAATGATTATAAACTACCAGAAACCCCAGGCTATGAAAAATGTGATTGATGACAAATAGGGAGACTTTGATGTATCCATGATAGGAGTAGCCTGACCCCTGTGAAGCAGAGACCAATATGAGGGAAGAGATCTCATGTGGCTCACATGCCTCAGTAAAAATATGCATGAAAAGCTAGTGAATAATGGTTGGTATCTCCACAACTGTGTCATTTAAGGGCATTGCTGCTACCTTCCCAAATGCCATGCTCTGCTGTAGGGCAGTCCCTATTTCACACCACGTAATATCTTCCTGAAGCAAACTTGCCCCCTCCTAGGTCCTGTGGAAAACCCAACTGGTTTAGTGTCTGATCAGAAAGGAAGGCCATTGCACTGGATGGGGTCTCTCTGGCTGACAGCAGCAATGACCGACTGTGCTGATTGATGGTTGTCTTGTTTGCAGTGCCCAGCCCATTCATAATCTCAATAGTCTTCAGAACATCCCTTGGACAGGATAACATTGAGGCTTACCATGGAGTTAGGACACCAAGGACTGGATCTGCCTTTGTTGTGTAGCAATCTGTTCTGCCTATCTCTTTGGCCTGAGGTCGATATTCCCATCCACACTGATAGAAATCTCCTTGACGATAATCCCTTTCCTCACTTTAGGAGTTTAATCTTTCCCCATGATCTGGATGATGTGATTTTTAAACTTACCAAAGATAATCAAGTTTTGGTACCAATAAGTGTTTTCAACTCTATCTGAATATTTCCATCCAATTATGATTCTTATCATGACGCAGCTCCTGAGCAATTTAAAAGCCATGTTTATGGTTTAGTAGATAAATATTTTGTTTCAGTGCATTTTTTCTTTTCGAATACACATCATTATCTTCATCTAAAAGGTGCAGAAGGATCTCATTCAATGTGGAGTAAATCAAAGTCTTCCGTCAACTGTCCGTGTGCTATTCCCCCTCTCATAACAGCTGCTAAAACCTTTGATCAAGATCAGGATGACAGCATCCTCAGAATATGAACATTATCTTGCACAATTAATTGCCAATAGTCACATATAGCATGGAACATGAGCGAAGCAGCAACATTTGCTGCAGAGAAAGGGGAGAGTGATCTGCTCACATATGCTGGTATGGCTTCAGTTAATAGAGCTCCATGCCTAATTAAATTATGTTTCTAAATTATACTGTTTAACTTGATGTGGAAGAAGAAAGCATAGGTTACCTCAGAGATGAAGTGGGATTAAACATTGGCTGATGCAAGTGCTGCCTGCTGTTGGTGCCTGAAAGTGCACAGGTACATAGGAATTGCTCTTCCACCTCAAACTGCCTTTAGCATATCTGACAGTAATAGTCTTGGTGCAACGTTGGTACTGTTGGTTGTATCAAAAGGATCCTCCTTCACTTCTACCAAGTTCCTCTGATTTTTTAAAGTCAGCCCTGAAAAATAAATTAACATAACTTGGAAGCAAAGTAAACTCTCAGCATATTTGCTTGTTCTATGTAAATTGCTGCTTAGCAGGCAGTTAATAAGCAGAGAAAAGTATGTCTGTTGTCAAGCATGAGAAAAATAAATCCCAGAAGCAAATTTAGAAGCAGTGACAACATTTTTACCTGTGCTTGATAATTACAGATATACAAAATTATCAGAAATGAATGCACACTTTGTACATGCACTAGCTCTAATGCATAGACCCCTTGTGATTTCAGCAGCCTGCTTCTGTCAACTGAATTAATAGTGACCTGAAGTAGTTTGATGTACAATGGAGATATTTTGACTTCAAAGGAAGGACGCTGTGCATCATGAAGACGCCAAATTCCCTTCGGTCATTAAAGCTGAATTACCTCCTGTGATGTTTACCAACGTTTTGCAGAAGACATATCAGTAAGTGTATGGAGAGGTCATAATAGCATCTCAGTGCTGTGGGTCAGATAAATTGAAAAGAGACAATTGGTATGAAAAATGCTTAAAAATAAGCTGTGCTGTGGTGAATTGCAATATCTTTTCTCAATAGAAACCATGACAGCTAACATTGTCTATTCATAGAACTGAACAAAGCTTCTGACAAGATCAACAGTCCTTTGTTAATTGTCACGGAGTACTTATAGCTTCTTTTTTATTCTGCCAAAAATTTGTTTCGACATTTCAAGACTACTTTTCTCATGTCCTTTACATGCCCATCCTTCACTACCTCCAAGTGACAAAATTTCTTCTCTGAAAGGGTCTACACAAGTTAATACAGAATGGACAAGTTTCTGAACAATGTTCTGAGGAAGGGTCATTGGACCCAAAATGTTCACTCACTGATTTCTCTCCACAGATGCTGCCAGATCTGTTGTTCTTTCCTTCAGAAATGCGATTGTCTGGTTCCAAACCTATCGTTGGTAATAAGAGGATGATAGCAAAAGAAGCTGTCTAAAGGAGAGGGAGAAGAAGGCATTTGGTGAGACCATGTTCAGGGAGCACTTCACATTTCTCAAGGTGTTGAGTAGCAAAATATGAGGTATCTTTGCTCTACCAAAGAGATTGTCATGAGTTATGATGCCAGTCTGAAAGCGGACAATGGGCAGTACTGCTTGTGGTTGTTAAGATCATGGTCATTTCAAACCTTTTGAATTACAGGTTCTTTTCAAGTTGCAAATAGGTAACATTAACAGCTTCTCACAGTGCACTGTGTTATATCATTATACAAGGGCCCCCCAGCTTCTGTTGTGACATTGTAGCTGTCTTACAGAAACTCAGCATCCACAGACTTGTGGAACCAGGAGCATTCCTCTTCACAATATACGTCTTGGCACTCTACACCAGTATCCTCTATGACGATGGCATCACTGCAACAGGCACTGAACTCAGCACCAACAACTGCCAATCTCCAGAATCCATCCTACAACTCATCTGCTTCATCCTCGACTATAACATCTTTACCTTCGACAACCAGTTCTTCATCTAGACATAGAGAACAGCCATGGGGGCCAAATTTGCATCCCTATATGCCAACACTTTCATACATAGGTTCAAACAAGGCTTCTTTGCTGCACAGGACCTTCAACTAACATTATACACGAGATACATTGATGACAGCTTCTTCCTCTGGAATCACAGCGAGGAATCACTGAAACAACTACACAGTGATATCGACGAGTTTCACTTCAATATCTCACTGTACCACAAGCTACAGATAACTTCACGATGCTGCACTTCTCTATCTTCCAAACTAAACATGTAAAACAGTCATCCCCAACGGCCAAGCCTTATGCACACACAGGATCTGCTCAGATGAGGAAATACATGATGGACACCTGAAGGGGTTGAAACACGTCTGCTTAAGAATGGGATACGACACTCAACTCATTGATCACCAGTTTTGACATGCCACAACGAAAAAACACAATGACCTCCTCAGGATACAAACACTGGATACAACTGATAGGGCACCCGGGAGTGGAGAAACTACTCCATGTTCTTCGCAGCCTGCAACAAATTATTGATGAAAACAAATATTTAGCTAAGATCTTCCCTACACTTCCACTCCTTGCCTTTAAACAACTGCCAAACATTAAACAGATGATTGTGCGCAGCAAACTGCCCAGCCTTCAGGACAACACGGACCACAACACTGTACAACCCTGTCATGGCAACCACTACAAGATGAATCAGAGTGTCGACATGGATACTACCATTGTACATAGCATGCCACATGTGCGGCAGGTACTCATGTGACTTGACCAACGTTGTCTTTTTCATTTCCTACACACAAGGATGCCCTGAGGTATGGTACGTTGGTGAGACCAAGCAGATGTTACGACAATGTATGAATGGACATCGTGCAACAATCAACTGAAAGGGATGTTCCCTGCCAGTGGGGGAACACTTCAGAAGTCAATGACATTCGGCCGCGGATCTTTGGGTGAACATCTTCCAAGGCGGAATGATTGAGCAGAGGCTGATAGCCAAGTTCGGTTCCCAAGAGGACGGCCTCAACCGGGATCTTGGGTTCATGTCACACTACAGGCGACCCCACTGCGCTATACATGCTCACTCACACACTAACACACAAGCACACATACACACACTCTCTGACAAAAGCACCCATACAGAGACCCTTTCTCATATACACACACGCACACACACATTGCATTTGCAGATTTGTATTTGCCGATACATTCTACTTTGCCCAAAAAGCACACAATCTGTAGGCAGTCAGTCAATGTGACATTTTATAAATACCTACTTTGGAAATAAAAACAGTCTGTCTCTAGGATGGGATACAGACAGACTCTAACCTTACAGCTTTAATGCATTTTCCAATCTGAGTTATCACTTTTTTAAAATATACTGATAAAACCTTTAAGTCATCTCAAGATACTGAGAGAAATTCTGGGACTTACATATTAATTTATCAAAATCTGTGTCCCCATTCTAAGTGATTAAAGACTTAACAGTCTTTTTGGTTGTCTAATATATCACATCAGGTGTACAACACTTGGATCTTTAATTTATAAATTCTGACTCCTATGATCCTGCCCCACTAGCTACCTGATGAAGGAGCAGCGCTCCAAAAGCTTGTACTTTCAAATAACCATGTTGGATTATAACCTGGTGTTGTACGATTTTCAACTTTGTCCACCTCAGTTCAACACCAGCACCTCCACATCATTATCATTGGAAGTCACTGTGGCTCCACAAGGACAGTTACATCTTGTCTCTTGTGATGGAGTGAAGCAGGATGAATGAACAATGGCTTTCACTCTCAAGGTGCTGCAATAAGATTTTCTATAATAGTAAGATCCAATCAGAGATAGCAATTAACATTGAAAAGAAGGTATAACAGCTATTGCTGACAAAGAAGATCCATTAACAGAAAACTGATCTATAATCAAATTCTTCAACAGTTGGAAATGCAGTAAAATTGGAGTTGTACTTTAGAAACAATCATCAACATCCAAAACAAAGATGGACACTAGATTTCCAAGGAGGTATCTTTGATATTGTAGCAATAATAATAATGAGATAATTATCATAAAAAAACGAAGAATCATAACTTACCAAACATTTGTTCCTCTAATCTCATAGCATGCAGGCTGTGTTTGGGATGTTTATATGAAAAGAGATTTACATAAGTTTGAAATGGTCCCATGACGTTCTGCAATAGTCAGTATGAATATTTAGCATCTGCTTTTACTGTGGTAAAAGAAGTGGAATCTAGAGAATGCAGAGAAATAAACTTTGATCTTTTAAAAGCAGTTCGGATTACAGAATAGGAAGCTCGGGAGGTCCTAGAGCATATAAGGGTGGATAAATCTCCGGGTCATGATCTAATGTATTTCAGAATATTGTGGGAAGTAAGGGAGAAAATTGCAAGATTCCTTGCAGAAATATTTGTATCACCCATAATTACGGATGAAGTGCCTGATGACTGGAGGGGCGGGGGGAGGCTAATGTTGGAGAAAGGTTGTAAAGAGAAACTGGGGAAATATAGATGTATGGTTCTGACTTCAGTTGTGGGTAAATTGTTGGAGGTGATGATAGAAAATAGGATTTATGGACATTTAGAGAGGAATAGTCGGCATGGTTTTGTTTCAAACTTGATTGTGTATTTTTTGAGGAAGCTACCAAAATAATTGATGATGGCAGAGGGGTAGATATTGTTTATTTGGATTGTAGTAAAGCCTTTGACAAGGTTTCACATGGTAAACTAATGAGTGAAGTTAGGTCACTTGGGACTCAAGGTGATCTTGCCAATAGGATATCTAATTCTTAATGGCAGGAGACAGAGAGTGGTGATGAAGGGTTGTTTTTAGACTGGAGGCCTGTCACCAGTGGTGTTCCACAGGGATTAGTTCTGGGTCCTCTTTCATTTATCATTTATATAAATGATTTGGACGAGCATATCGAAGGCATAGTTAGTAAGTTTGCATTTGACACCAAAATTGGTGGCATAGTAGACACTGAAGAAGGTTTTCTAAGATTGCAGAGAGATCTTGATTAAATGGGCCAATGGTCTGAAAAATGGCAGATGGTGTTCAATCTAGATAAATGCAAAGTACAACAGACAAGGGTAGGACTTGTACAATTAATGATAGGGCCTTGGGTATTGTTGTACACCAGAGGAACCTAGGGGTGCAGGCACATAATTCTTTGAAGTTTGTGTCACATAAAGACAGGGTGGCTGAACAGGAATTTAGCAAGCTTGCCTTCATTGTTCAGTCCTTTGAGCATAGGAGTTGGGAAGTCATGTTGGGGTTGTAGAGGACATTAGTGAGACCTCAGCTGGTGTCCAGTTCTGGTTACCCAGCTTTAGGAAGGATACTATTAAGCTGGAGAAGGTTCAGAAGGGATTTACCAGGAAGTCGCAGGGTATGGAAAATTAGAATTATTGAGAAAGGCTGGATAGGGTGAGACTTTTTTCACTTGAGCTTAGGAGATTGAGAGGGGACCTAGTAGAAGTTTATAAAATAATGAGCATTATTGATAGAGTGAATGGTAGTTGTCTTTTCTGTAGGATAGGCAATTTCAAGGTGAGTGGATACATTTGTAAGGTGAGAGGAGAGAGATACATCAGAGGAATACAGTGTGGACTGAACTTTCTGAGGAAGTGGTGGATGTGGATACAATTACAATGTTTAAAAGACATTTGGATAGGTGCATGATTTGGAAAGATCTGGAGAGATATGGGCCAGATGGACTGGTTCAGTTTGGGATTATGTTCAGCATAGATTGGTTGGACCGAAGGGTCTGTTACTGTACTGTATGAAGCTATGACTCTATGACTTTATGTTAGACCTTATTTTGGCAGACTCCATAGTCTATATTTTTCTGTGGTTGGGTAGCAGTCTTGGGAAGTGAATAAAGAAGGAAGATCTTAACTATCTATTGTCAAAACTGACTAGGATAATGCAATGGAAATCTGGTCCTAAATTCCTGGATTGGCCAGAAATGTTGAAACATTGTGAAACTACTGAAAATCCTACTTTGCCTCTGATTGACTGCTATTCAGAAAAAAACTAAACCTGACCAGGTTTCTTCAGTAACATATAAAAAAACTCTGTTTATTGTAACACTCTTTAGCAAGAACAGTAAAAGAACAGGATTTCTAATTTTTGTAACTTAAACTTCACCCCTCTGTATAAAGCTTGAAGACACAGCCATGTTCACAGCAATTGCATGTTGCTCAGAGGTTGTTCAAAACTGAGGCATCATCTGCCTTTGCAGATGGATGTAAAAGATTCATAGAAGAGGAATGATATTCTCCTCATATTCCTCGATAATATTAATCCTGCATCTAATACTACCAAAAGTCAGACTATTTAATTGTTTATTCCATTTCTATTTGTGATGTCTCGAACATATATTCTCTACTCTATTTCTTACATTACAACAGTGAATACATTATAAAATGTACTACATTAACAATGAAATCCTTTGGGATGTCCTATTGATTAGGAAATCTCTTCTATCCTTTAAAGGAGGTGGAACAACACCAAATCCTTCCTTTTCTAACCCTCAGCCCTACCTCTACTTTTATTTTTACAATGTACAGAAGGAAGACAAGGCTTCACCTTTTGTTTTGCACAAGTCACAATTCCTGCATTTTAAAACAAAAATCAGTATTAGTGGTGTACTGAATATATAACATGAAAAAATAAATATTTGCACTTTTAAATGCTTAATTCAGTCAGAAATAGAGGTAGTGGAGTTGAATGAAAAGGGATTTATATTTTGCCAGCATTTTCGCTGGAACTTTCTATTCTGCAGTGAATATACTTGCCTGATTTATTTTATTCATTGACTGGTTAGGTCAGTATTTATTGCCATCCCTAATTGACCTTGAACCGAGTGGCTTGTGAATCCATTTCAGAGGTTAGTTAAGAGTTAACAACATTATTATGTCTATTTACATGCAGGTCAGAACAGGAAATGATGGGAGGTTTCCTTCTCTAAAGGAAGAGTAGTGAGTCAGACTGGTTTTCACGGCATTACACTGTGATTCTATGCTCACCATTAGAATGGCTTTAAATTCAGAATTTTTAAAATTGTAGTCAAATTTTGCCAATACACCTAGTAACATCTTGGGGACTTTTGATTACTGGTCCAGTGACATCACTGCTATGCCACCTCCTTGCTGACTATTAGCCTTTATCTATCCATTCAAGGTCCTGTGAAGGATTCTAATGTCATTTAGCTGCCTAATGAGTGAACTGTCCAATTTTGAAACTTTACTCTGTAAAACATGACGATGTGGCATAACATGCAACCTCATCTCAAGTAATCCTGTGTTTCTTTGGGTGGGAGGCATTGGTAATCCTCGGAAGGAGAATTTTGAACCTTACGGAATAGTTTTGGTGGTTTGGTGAGTAGGGCAAAGCAAGGAAGTGTGACCCTGGGAAGATGCTAATGCCTACAAGACACCTCTGAATGATTTTATGAGTGAGGGTACAAGTGAATGTGCTTACCACATCCATATTAAGGAGTTTATCAGGAAGGTAGTTGACTGCTAAATTTTATGTGCTCCACTGTTGAAAGCAAAGGAGAGTATAAAAACCAGTCTGTTGTATGTGAAAGTTGTTCCATGATCTGGCATTGCTGACCCCAAATCAAAGGCTATTACAGCAAGATGGGTTTCTGTGAGCCCTAAATAGCATGAGTCATCATGATATGAAAGTAACATAACTGTTGAGTGGTAGTAAAAACAGTGCCAAGAGTCAGTCATCAATTACAATACTGAAAGTAAGGACAGTGGATGGCAGAGAGGATCACATGCAAAGGCAAACAGCAGTGGTTGCATTCCTTCAATATTAACCCTTTTCCCACAGTCTTCAAGTGAAGTGGGCAAGATTAACATTGGGACTTCTGCTTCCAAATACTGCACTGAAGTAGATTTTGTTTTCTCTTTATGTTAGTATACTGATGGTAACTATACAGTGTAACTCTTTTCTTTATTGATGTTTCTGTGCAATGCCCTAATGTCAGTTATGCCGAACTACACTATGGCAGCATGCTGAAAGCTATCTTATGTAACTACTTGCAGTCATGGCCTCTGCGTTTTAATGTTCAAAGCTGAATTCCCTACTAAGCCTACCCACACTACACTAACTAATTTCAGCTTGGAGCACAACCACAGAGATGCTGACGAATGTCAATATCTTGACTGATAATTCGTATTTTCCAATTCTCTCGATGCACATCACACTGACCTTTGTTCTAAAGGCCTTTAAGGTTAATTGGCTGATATGAAAAATGAAATGATCAAAAATTGCTTTTACTGTTGCTCAGAAGTGTTATCTTTTGATTTTAATTTAAGATTTTTGAATGTGGTGACCTGGAGTATAACTTGAAGTTAAAACAGAGATCAATTCACTTAGAAGTGTTTATATGGTGAGAAATGTCTGTTTAGCTAATTCTATTCAAGATTTAATTTGTATGCAATGCTATATAGTGTCTATTGGTTATGTTAAATTTGCTGTTTTCTCTGTGACCTTGAAAGAGGCCCTCATCACATTTCTCCAGGAGTGTAAGCTTTTTCATTATTTTAAATCACATTATTGCTGACGTGATCACTTATGTTACAATTACAATTATATGACAAACCACAAAATTTAATCCTGCTGGTTGCTCATTTTGATTGTAACTATGGAGCAGTGAACAGACATGTAATTGAATTTCATTATCAATGATTAGGGTTTTTGATGCTCTTGAGACTGTATTTAAGTAAGCAATGGACACTGCTATTAATAGTGGATGGGCTTTCAATAATTTCTCTAATGAAAGCTAATGGTTCACCCAGGGGGCACATTCACGCTCTGTACTAGAATGAGTGCAATTTTACACCTTGCCTTATAAATGTGTTTCGGATTTTGCTGCATCAAGTGCATAGAGAGCATCTTCCTTCCCAAAGGAAGAAATGGTGTGTACAATTTCCAACTCAAAGTACTTTATTAATATTTAATGTATTCCCCTTTGCTGAAATGTGAACTATACATTTAGACTTTATAATATCACCAGTGAAGCAGTGTATCATGTGATACTGAAAGACAATGTTTGTCTACACAAAGATGAAAAATTCTACTGGACTGTGATGCGAGTAACATTAGTGTGATGTAAGCTGTGTGATCATATATATAACAAATATCATTTATTTTAAAATTTGGATTTGGGGTAGTGGCATGCAAGTGCTGGTCTGTGTGTCTGAAAGGGTTTAATGATTAACTTATAGTTATTTCTGTCGCCAAGCTGATTTATTTTGAAAACCAGTTGGAGAGGTATTGTTCTTGAAATGTAATGGGAATTAGTTTACATTGATTGAGATTTTGTGAACAAATCAAGTAATCAGTCATACATTCGGCTTTCAGGTGAGAAGATCAGGGAGTCTTTTTACTTTTGATTGAGGGAAACGCAGAGAGTTTGTGAAAACACATTTTGGGGGTTTCCGTTCAGCAGTTTTACAGAAGTCTTGGCTGAAGCTGCATGTGAAAACAATTACCCCGGAGGAAGGGAGTTAGTTTAAAATTATTATGAAATAAGTTATCTTGATGTAAGGAGTTTCATTTAAAAGTTTCAGAACAGACATATTTGGTTAAAACCCTGAAGTAGCTATTTAAGGTGAAGGTTAGAAAAAGACAGTGTCAGATGGGTTATAGAGCCATAGAGACTTAGAGCTGTACAGCATGGAAACAGAGCCTTCCGTCCAACCCGTCCACGTCGACCACATATCAGAAGCCAATCTAGTCCCACCTGCCAGCACCTGACCCATATCCCTCCAAACCTTTCCTATTCATATATCCATCCAAATACCTCTTAAATGTTGCAGTTGTACCAGCCTGCACCACATTCTCTGGCAGCTCATTCCATACACGTACTACCCTCTGCGTGAAAAAGTTGCCCCTTAGGTCTCTTTTATATCTTTCCCCTCTCACTCTAAACCTATGTCCTCTAGTTCTGGACTCCCCCATCCCAGGGAAAATACTTTGTCTATTTATCCTATCCATGCCCCTCATAATTTTGTAAACCTCTATAAGATCACCCTTCAGCCTCCGACGCTCCAGGGAAAACAGTCCCAGCCTGTTCAGCCTCTCCCTCTAGCTCAGAACCTCCAACCCTGGCAACATCCTTGTAAATCTTTTCTGAACCCTTTCAAGTTTCATAACATCTTTCCGATAGGAAGGAGACCAGAATTGCATGCAATATTCCAACTGTTGCCTAACTAATGTCCTGTACAGCCGCAACTTGACCTTCCAACTCCTGTACTCAATGCTCTGACCAATAAAGGAAAGCATACCAAATACCTTCTTCACTATCCTATCTACCTGTGACTCCACTTTCAAGGAGCTATGAACCTGCACTCCAAGGTCTCTTTATTCAACAACATTCCCTAGGACCTTACCATTAAGTGTATAAGTCTTGCTAAGATTTGCTTTCCCAAAATGCAGCACCTCGCATTTATCTGAATTAAACTCCATCTGCCACTTCTCAGCCCATTGGCCCATCTGGTCCAGTTCTTGTTGTAATCTGAGAACGTACTTCGCTGTCCACTACACCTCCAACTTTGGTGTCATCTGCAAACTTACGAACTGTACCTCTTATGCTCGCATCCAAATCATTTATGTAAATGACAAAAATTAGAGGGCCCAGCACCGATCCTTGTGGCACTCCACTGGTCACAGGCCTCCAGTCTGAAAAACAATCCTCCACCACCACCCTTTGTCTTCTACCTTTGAGCCAGTTCTGTATCCAACTGGCTAGATCTGCCTGTATTCCGTATGATCTAACCTTGCTAACCAGCCTCCATGAGGAACCTTGTCGACCACCTTACTGAAGTCCATATAGATCACACCTACCGCTCTGCTCTCATCAATCCTCATTGTTACGTCTTCAAAAAACTCAATCGTGAGATATGATTTCTCATGCACAAAGCCATGTTGACTATCTGTAATCAGTCCTTGCCTTTCCAAATTCATGTATCTCCTGTCCCTTAGGATTCCCTCCAACAACTTGCCCACCACCAATGTCAGGCTCAATGGTCTATAGTTCCCTAGCTTGACCTTACCACCCTTCTTAAACAGTGGCACCATGTTTGCCAACCTCCAGTCTTCTGGCACCTCACCTGTGACTATCGATGAAACAAATATCACAGCAAGACGCCCAGCAATCACTTCTCCAGCTTCCCACAGAGTGATCAGGTTGTAAAGACTAAGTAACTGGAGCTACAGCTAAGTCAAACCCGATGCATGATTGAGAAGCAAATCCTTTCTCGGGTGTTTGAATACTTTAAAGTGGTGTCATTGGGATTAATTGTATTGTCGCTTACTGTGTATTTTGAAACCTTTAAACTTATGATATGGATAAACAGTGTTGTTTATTCTATCTTGCCTTTATTTTGTTTGTGTCATAAAATTAGTTTTATTGTTAAATTCAAACCTTCTATATATTGTGCCTGTGTTTCTATAAAAGACCAAAAACCAAATATTATGTGATCTATCAAGCTAGATATCAGTCTGGGACCTGACTTGTCCAGTAATTACATTGGTTAGAATCATAACACTGTTACTTTTCTTTGCCTTAGCCAGAGGCTACAAGACAATTTCTGTACATGATCATGTATGGTAAACTGAACAGAAAAGCAAAATATTTTCACAAAGCCTGCCACCTGTGAAATAAGCAGTCTTGTTTCAGTTCATGTGTGTATAATTTCTTTGCTGTTTTTATTATGCCTTTGTTCAATTGAATCTCATTAACCATTTCCCATGTTGCAAGAATCAAGATTACCATTTTTAATACTAAATTTAAGGATGTACCACAACCATGTTACTTAAACTCAGATTTTTCAACGATGATTTCAAAATATTTTAGAAGATTTTCACCAAAATGGTAAAAACATTTCACTATTTAATGAAAAACAAATACTTTGGCCCAGTTTCTCTTTCACATTTAAGCTGCTGCTTCAATTCACCTTTAGCGATATGTAGCTAAATGTGTGATGCACTTATTTCCTATGTTATTTTGTTGTAACCAGATACAAAATACTGATACTCAACGTGAAATAATACTCAAAACCTCATGGTGTTTTTGCCCAAAATATCGATTTCCCTGCTCCTCGGATGATGCCTGACCTGCTGTGTTTTTCCAGCACCACTCTAATCTTGACTTTAATCTCTCGCATCTGCAGTACCCACCTCTGCCATATCCACACAAGCCCCAGTTTTCACATTAATCAGTTTATGCACTCCTAAACTCACTTAAACATAAATTAGTTTCCCAGCCTCATTTTAGCCCAACCCCATTTCCAACCTTATTCTTTCCCCAATGCCTCTTTAAGAGAACTCCATTCACCAGAGCACAATTCTAACTCCTGAGTTTAGCCTGAGTAATTCCCATTGCAGACCACCTTATTGGATTTGACTGTCTGCACCATTACTCACAAGTGGAGTTAGTTTGCTGCCATCAGTATCACTTCCTCAATCTGCCATTTGAGGATTGATTCTTGCTCGGCAAGATCTCTATCATTGTTACTGAGGATTCTCCCTCGAAAGATAAGGAAATGAAATTTGCTCATAGGACATGGTCATCGTTGGCTGGGTCAGCATTTATTGCCCATCCTTAGTTGCCCTTGAGAAGATGGTGAGAGAAAGTGAGGACTGCAAATGTCGGAGAATCAGAGTTGAAAGGTGTGATGCTTGAAAAGCACAGCAAGTCAGGCAGCATCCAAGGAGCAAGAGAGTCAACGTTTCGGGCATAAGCCCTTCCTTATGAAGTGGTGAACTACCTTCTTGAGCCACTGTAGGTAGACCCACACACCATTAGGGAATGAGATTGAGATCTTTGTCCCATTGACACTGAAGGAATTAGGATATAGAATAGAATCCCTACAGTGCAGGTAGAGGTTGTTTGGCCCATCAAGTCTGCACTGACCTCTGAAGAACATCCCATCTAAACCTGCCTCCACCCCCACTCTCCTGCTCTATCCATTAAACCAGCATATTTACCATGACTAATCCAATGTGCCTTCACATGCCTGGACACAATGGGGTAACTTATGTGGCCAATCCACCTCATCTGCACATCTGGGAGGAAATTGGATCACCTGGAGAAAACCCACACAGACTTGGGAAAATTTGCAAACTTCACACAAGGTGGAATCATACCTGGATCCCTGGCACTGTAAGGCAGCAGTGCTATTCATATTTTTCCAAGTTAGGATTGAGCATGGCTTGCAGAGCAACTTGTAGATTATGGTGTTCCCAAGTATTTGCTGCCCTTGTCCTTCTATATAATAGCGATTGTGGGGTTGGATGGTGATGCCTCAGCAATCTTGTTGAATTTCTTCAGTGCATCTTCAGATGGTATAAACTGCTGCTACTGGGTGTCAATGGTGGACAGATTGGATTGTTATTGATGTGGTGCCAATTAATGGGCTGTGTTGTCCTGGATGGTGTCAAGCTTCTTGAGTGTTGTTGGAGCTGCATTCACCCAGAGAAATGGGGAGTGTTCCCTCACTCTCTGCCTTATTGATGCTCAGACTTTGGAGAGACAAGAGGTGCTGCAGGATTTTTAACCTCTGACCTGCACTGGAGCACTGTTCTGCATTGGTTTGATGATTTTGCACTGAGGTTGTTAAGCATGTTTTCTGGGGGGGTTACATCTTATTACTTTAAGCCAACCTTGGAGTTAATGTGGCGATGGCAAACTTTGGACAAAACTATGAGTTGCTTAAAGTGGATGGGTGATTGCAATTCCCTGCAAAGAGGGCACACTCCTGCAGGAATTGTTGCCTGTAGTCAGAAATGAGCTGGACGCTGAGGGAGTGAAGTTCTATCCTGCACAGGAATCTAGCTGGATTATGTCAAGGATCTGTGAGCATCACTTATTTGCAATTGATAGCTCCTTGCGGTTAGGATAATGTGGCAATAGATCCATTTTGAAACTTTCGGGCAGTTTGGTTCACTTGCCCTCACCCACTCCAACCCATGTCCCACTTGCCTGGGACATCTACCAGTCTGCAGTAAAAGTCACAGGTGTGGCTGGCTGCCACACACACCTCCTTCATTCCCCCCCAACACACACACACACACACACACACACACACACACACACACACACACACACACACACACACACACACACACACACACACACACACACATCCTTTCATACATCCTTGTCTCTCATTCCAGGAAGAAATTCTGCCCATATTAAGGCAGAAAGCATTAAGATGTGTGGTGTGCTGGCCATTATTTGGCACCTCACCCTAATGAGGAGAGGTTATTGACTCTGACTGCCTCTAGAAGACACCAAACTGATTTTGAAACCTGTCCATGTGTCAGAGAATTGTCCAATTACAAATCGAGGCCACAAACAGATGGTATGAAATTGACGAACACTGGTTTATTTCTCACCATATCATAGGGAGTAGAAATCGACTGGACTGATACAAAGCAGATACTTTGCACAATTAGTCAAAGATTCTCCTTCCTGAGCTTCAGATATAGGCAGTTCTTACAGGTGACAGGAGTGAAATGTTAATTACAACACAATGCAATTTTGATGACAGTTAATAGAAAACAATAGCTTGTCCAGCAGTATACATCAGTCAACAATTGTTAACAGGAGATTTAGCTAATCTGCAGAAACGGGTGCTAATGCCTAGCAACCTGACTTCAATAGGTCCCAAGCATAATGTTCATTCTTGTCAGATATTGTGGTGCCACCTAGTCTACATGGGCTTTGTGGGGATTGAGTACCTAGCGAGACAGAGAATGCCCTCAGGGCTTCAGCAGCGGCGATATTATTGTGAGGTAGAAAACCAGTTAGCAGATCATCTAGGTAGTGTATTCCTTCAGTTGGGGGGGAAAGTGCTTAGGTAAAGTGTTAGTTTCACTGTTAGTTTCTGAGCTGAGAATACTCAAATTGAGATGCTGAGTGGCATTATGGGTAAGCTCTGTTTGGCTAAGAGCAGGCAGAGTGGTTTATTTTGCTTCCACATCATGACTTATTGTCCCATGATCCGCTGAGCAAAGGCTTTCTTCCTAGACTTCATCGAAGTCTGCTGACAACCATGACATGTTTCAAGTTTTGTACCTGTGCTAAATGGTACAGGACAACTGTAATGTGAACCAGGACAATGCAAAGCAGGGATGCTGGTAGGCTCAAAGTGAGTGTGTGGTATGACAGCAAACACAGAGCCCAGAGATTCAGCCTGGCCAAGTCCATGAGCTGGGTGTTTGTCCCTTAGCACACAGTGTCCTTGCAGCAGCATTACAATTGTAGATGCAGGTGGAGCACAAGGTGCTGTACTGAAGTACACAAGTAACCTGGAAATGTTAGAGGTTGGCACTCCAGCACTTTCAGTTTTTGTTTCAAATGTCCAGGTTCTGCAACATAATAAATTATGCTACTTGACACAAATCACCAATGATGACAGTGAATAGTCATGCTCAGAAGGCACCTTTTGTTAAGGGACATATTCTGTGAAATCTAGGTGTCCAGATTCAGCAGCAAGATGGATACATGTGACATCTTGGACTACAATTTTCACGATGTCCACTGCCTGTTCAGTGTGTGACAAATCCAAGGGAAGTGCGGGAAACAGCACCAACCTCTGTAGATGGTCTTCTTTGATCACACAAAGGCCCTTGACCCTGTCAACCAAGACGGATAGTAAAAACTCTCCTGAAATTTAGCTGCCTGATGAAATAAATCACCATTCTCCGCCTGCTTCACAATGCCATGCAACCCACAATCTTCACCCTCAGACCCATTACAACCCCATATGAGTGCATACTGGGGTCAAACAAGGCTACATCACCACATCAACACTCTTCGCCATCATCCGTACTACAACACTCCACACCATCTCCAAGAAGCTTCTCAATAGAGTGAAACTGACTTACAGGATGCGTGGGAAACTGTTCAACTTTTGATTCCTCCAGGCCAGAACCAAAACCAACCCAATATCCATAATTGATCTGCAGTATACAGATTTTGCCTGTGTATATGCACACTATGAGGCTGATCTACAAACAATCATCCGATACATTCACTGCAGCACACAAGTGAATGGGGCTCAGAATAAGCATTCAGAAACTAAAGGAACTGACTAGCCCTCTCCTGTCTCACAATACTAACTACCATCCCCCCACCATCCAAATCCATAATGAGCTCCCAGATAATGTGAAACATTTCTGATAGCTCATGAGCCTCCTCCCAGTGTGAATAGACTTTGATGATGAAATCTGACGTCAACTCCAATGCATTATTGCAGCCTTTGGACATCTAGGGAACAGAGTGTTCAAAATCTGAGACCTCAAGCCCAGCATCAACTTCATGGTCAAAGGAGCAGTTATGACGGTGTAGAAGTGTACTGTACCTTTAAGAGAGTGAAGAACTGAACAGGCACACAGAGTGGTGGTGAAGTTACTATGTAACATTTGGTCCAGCAGCTAGCACTGGCTGAGTTTCTATGAGACAAAAGCAAATTTGAATTCGGCCAATCAGTTTAAATTATACCACAAAATATCAACATCCAATCAAGTTTGAATTTAGCATATTGACAATATTAAAAGCCAATGAAACAATCCAATGCTTTTAGGTATAAGACCAAGAAAAATTGAACAGTTGGGGGAGAACTGCCAAGCCACCAGCATGTACAGACTGCCCGAAACACAGCTCTCTTCAAGGTACCTTTCTCGATCAATGATGTGTGAAAGAGAAATTCCTAAGAAGAAGAAAATCTACAGAGGAAGATACAAAGGGAAGGTTCAACAGCTGCCTGCTTTTGAAATGTAAATTTTTGGTAAATCTTATATTGGACTAGTATTGTAGAAGAGAAAGTAAAAGATAGGTTAGAGGAAGGAGTTGTAAATAGTTGTTAGTTAATTATTCTCTGTTATACTTTAAGAAATGAAGTTTTTAATTTTTACTTTAAATAGCTCTTGGCCTGTTGAATATTCACAGATTACTGCACAGGATAAATCTTTTCTGTGTTGCTAGTTTAAATTAAACATTTCTGATAGCTCATGAGCCTCCTCCCAGTGTGAATAGACTTTGACGATGAAATTTGACATCAACTCCAGTGCATTATTGCAGCCTTTGGACATCTAAGGAACAGAGAGTTCAAAATCTGAGACCTCAAGCCCAGCAGCAACTTCATGGTCAAAGGAGCAGTTAGGAGGACTTACCTCATGTTTTTTGCTTCTGTCTTTACTAAAGAAAAGGACCTATAGTGAATGAAACCACTGAGGAGCAGGTGAGCATGCTGGAACAGATAGAAATTGAGGAAGCTGATGTGTTGAAAATTTTGACAAACATTAAGATTGACAAGTCACAGGGCTAGACCAGATTTGTCCTCGGCTGGTTTGGGAAGCGAGAAATGTGATTGCTTCGCCGCTTGCGAAGATCTATGCATCCTTGCCCTCCACCGGAGTTGTACTGGAGGACTGGAGGGAGGCAAATGTAATTCCTCTCTTGAAGAAAGGAAATAGGGAAATCCCTGGCAATTACAGAGCAGCCAGTCTCACCTCTGTCATCTGCAAGGTGTTAGAAAGGATTCTTAGGGATAGGATTTATGACCATCTAGAAGAGCATGGTTTGATTAAAGGCAGTCAGCACAGCTTTGTGAGGGGCAGGTCATGCCTCACAAATCTTATTGAGTTCTTTGAGGATGTTACTACACAAGTTGATGAGGGTCGAGCAGTGGGTGTTGTGAATATGGACTTCAGTAAGGCATTTGATAAGGTTCCCCATAGTAGGCTCGTTCAGAAGGTCAGGAGGAATGGGATACAGGGAAATTTAGCTGTCTGGATACACAATTGGCTGGTTGACAGAAGACAGCGAGTAGTAGTGGAAGGAAAATATTCTGCCTGGAAGTCAGTGGTGAGTGGTGGTTCCACAGGGATCTGTTCTTGTGCCTCTACTTTTTGTAATTTTTATTAATGACTTGGACGAGGAGACTGAAGGATGGGTTAGCAAGTTTGCAGATGATACAAAGGTTGGAGGTGTCATTGACAGTATAGAGGACTGTTGTAGGCTGCAGTGTGACATTGACAAGATGCAGAGATGGGCTGAGAGGTGGCAGATGGAGTTCAACCTAGATAAATGCAAGGTGATGCATTTTGGAAGGTTGAACTTGAAAGTTGAGTACAGGATTAAAGATAGGATTCTTGGCAGTGTGGAGGAACAGCAGGATCTTGGTGTGCAGGTACATAGATCCCTTAAAATTGCCACCCAAGTGGACAGGGTTGTTAAGAAAGCATATGGTGTTTTGGCTTTCATTAACAGGGGGATTGAGTTTAAGAGCCATGAGATCTTGTTGCAGCTCTATAAAACTTTGGTTAGACCACACTTGGAATACTATGTCCAGTTCTGGTTGCCCTATTATAGGAAAGACGTGGATGCTTTGGAGAGGGTTCAGAGGAGGTTCACTAGGATGCTGCCTGGACTGGAGGGCTTATCTTATGAAGAGAGGTTGACTGAGCTCAGACTTTTTTCATTGGGAAAAAAAAAGGAAGAGAGGACCTAATTGAGGTGTACAAGATAATGAGAAGCATAGATAGAGTTGATAGCCAGAAACTTTTTCCCAGGGCAGAAATTGTTAACACGATGGGTCATAGTTTTAAGCTGTTTGACGGAAAGTATAGAGTGGATGTCAGAGGCAGGTTCTTTACGCAGAGAGCTGTGAGAGCATGGAATGCATTTCCAGCAGCAGTTGTGGAAGCAAGGTCATTGGGGATATTTAAGAGACTGCTGGACATGCATATGGTCACAGAAATTTGAGAGTTCATACATTAGATTTACCTCACATGAGGATCAATGGTCGGCACAACATCGTGGGCTGAAGGGCCTATTCTGTGCTGTACTGTTCCACGTTCTATGTAACAATCTGGGACTTGTCTTCGGGATTTGAACTGGTTCAGACAGATATGAATAGATTAGATTACTTACAGTGTGGAAACAGGCCCTTCGGCCCAACAAGTCCACACCGACCCGCCGAAGCGCAACCCACCCATACCCCTACATTTACCCCTTATCTAACACTACGGGCAATTTTTTAGCATGGCCAATTCACCTGACCCGCACATCTTTGTGACTGTGGGAGGAAACCGGAGCACCCGGAGGAAACCCACGCAGACACGGGGAGAACGTGCAAACTCCACACAGTCAGTCGCCTGAATCGGGAATTGAACCCGTGTCTCTGGCGCTGTAAGGCAGCAGTGCTAACCACTGTGCCACCGTGCTGCCCACAGATGTGGGGGTACAAAAAAATCCCAGCAGATTTAAACACTTGAGGATTAGTGTCCTAGATCTTTAAATAAAATGTAGGTGAGGCAATTTGTTTACTTTTGATGACTTCTGATTGATTAAAATAGAAGTGAGAGAAATGGCTCTTACAATTGCTGATGAGCTTCTGGGATTTGAAGATGATTCTCAAATTTGCCAAGAAATTTTAGAAGGAAAGGAAAAGGCTATATTTTTAGAATTAGCAAATAAGTTAGATTTGGATTTAACTGAGGACAAAAGTAAAGCTGAAATTATAATTGAATTATTAAGTGTATCCCTTAGGTGTATCAGAGATACAGACAAATGCAGTAAAGGTAGAAAACACAAAATTACAGTTGAGGAAAATGGAATTAGAAAATAAAAAAGTGAGAGAGAAAGAGAAAGGGAGAGAAAGAGAGAGAGAAAGAGAGAGAGAAGAAATGGAGAGCCATAAAGAGAGAGAATTTAAACTTGAGAAGTTGCAGATTAGCCAGCAAAGTCAAATTAAGAGGATGAAGATTAAAAAGAAGGTAGTGATTTATATAAATACACCAAAACTCTGTCACATTTTAATGAGGAAGCTGTTCAAGCCTTCTTTCTTTTATTTGAAGAATTGGCTAGGCAGATGGAGTAGTCCAAGAATTTATGGCTAATGCTAGTTCAGACTAAACTGATAGGCAGAGCTAGTGAGGTATTTGCTGCACTGTCAGATGAGGAGCCATCTATTTTAAGAGCTTATGAATTGGTACTAGAAGCATATAGACAGCTGTTCAGAAACACAAAGAATGAACCGGGTCAGACTTATGTTGAGTGTGAAAGAATTAAACATAGTCATTGTGATGGATGGGTTTGTGCTTTAAAAATAGATAAGACATTTGAGGCTCTACGAGAGATTATCATGCTGGAGGAGTTTAAAAACTCATTGCTAGAGATTGAAAGAATTCATGTGGAGGAACACAAAGTTCAGGAAATGAGAAGGGCAGCAGAATTTGCAGATGAATATATGTTGATGCATAAGACAAGCTTCTAGCCAGAATTTCGTCTTGTGAGGGATAGCAGTTGTGAGAAGGAGAGATCCTACACTATGAAAGAATGAATAGAGAACACTGGTAAGATTTTTCTACATGTTAAAGATGCCCAAGAGGGTGAAAATAAGGTGATGGGCCTCAGGTGTTTCTATTGTGGTAAAGTGGGACATGTAAAGTCACAGTGCTGGCCATTAAAGAAAGGTACTGTGGGAAAAGTTGTGATAAAAGAGGCTAAAGCAGTGGCATTAGTGAAGGTAGTAAAGAAGACCCCAGGAAGAGCTGAGGAGCTGCAGGAGAGTGCACAACCTAGGCAGGGGTTGGGTATGGAGTTAGTACCTGATCTCTCCAAAGAATTCATCTCTGTGGGTAAAGTTTATTTAGAAAGAACAGGGGGAGAAGGACAAGAAGTTATAATTTTGAGAGACGCAGGATCTAACCAGTCGCTGATGGTAAGAGATGAATGAATATGCACTCTTTCTGATCTGTTACTCAAGAGTTTGGTAAATTGTGGGTTTGTTAGACAGAAATTTAGCATTGTCCTATGTAAGATTAGTTTGGACTGCCAGCTCAAGACTGGGGAAGTAACAGTGGGAGTGATTGACAGAGTGTCAGTTTCAGGAATTCAGTTTGTTTTTGGGAATGATTTAGCAGGGTCCAGGGTGGGAGTGACACTCCTTGCTGTGGAGAAACCCAAGGAAGACCAAGAAACTGAAGAGTGAAAACAGAAGTATCCTGGTATTTTCCCAGAATGTTTCGTAATCAGATCCTATGATTATTAATCACAGCATGAAGTAAAAACTAAAGGGAAAGATGAAGGAGTTGAGGTTCAGTTAGCTGATACCCTGCTTGATGTAATTGTGCAAGAAAAACCTGAACAGGCAGAGGATCAGACAGAAACATTTATTCCTGAAAGGCTAAGGGACTTGCAACAACAAGACAAAATGATAAAAGATATATATGCTGATGCCCTCTCTGAAAAGGAAGCAGAGAATATTCTGGAGGGTTATTATATGAAAGGTGGAATTCTAAGATGGAAATGGAGACCATGCTACCATGGTTAGCACAGAAGAGAAATGGGCCAAAGTGAACCAGATTGTGTTGCCGGTAGCTTACAGATAGGAGGTGTCACAGGGAGTACATGAACTACATTTAGGAGATCACCTAGGGGTACAAAAGACTCAGGCTAAGGTACAAAAAAGTTTTCATTGGCTTGGAATGAACAAGGATGTGGTTGACTTTTGCCGTACGTGTCACATATGCCAAATGTTAGGTAAGCCACAGGCAGTAATAAACCAGCACCTTTGTTGCCAATTCCTGCATTTGAAGAACCTTTCATGTGGTTTATGATTTGGAGATGACGGTATTTGATTGGAGTGTACAACACCATGGTGTTGTGTGTATAATTGTTTGTGTAGGTTCCTTCCTGAGAACTAAAAGTGGCAGATAAAAGCTGTGGGACTCAGACGTTTTCCTGAGGGGACAAGGTGTTAGTACTGTTACTAGTGATAGGAGATCCCTTCAAAGCCAGGTTTAGTGGTCCCTATCAAATTGAAAAAAGTTGTCAAGTGAACTATCTAGTAAGGATGCCCAATAGAAAATAAAGGTATTGTGTATGTCATGTGAACATGTTGAAACTGTATTATACTAGAGAGAAAGAATTGGAGAAACAGGTTTTAATTACTGCCCTGCAGAGTGAGCAATCAAATCCTGATGATATGGATTTTGATGTCCCTCAAAACAGATTTAAAAAATGAAGAAGTCCTTGAGGAGTGAGAAAGGTTCATGAACTATCTGTCTCAGGAGCATAAAACACAGTTGAAAGATTTGTTACTGCAGTATAAGGACATATATAAGAATCTGATGGGGAGGACTAATGCTATTGTACATAAAGTCGGCATAGGGAATACTGCTCCAATAAAACAACGACCCTATCGGCTTAATACTTTCAAAATCAGACATGTCCAGAAGGAGGTGGAGGCTATGCTCAACGAGGACATAATTGAACCAAGCCAGAGCGCATGGAGTTTGCCGATCATCTTAGTTCCCAAACCAGACGGGACTCAACAGTTCTGTGTGGATTATTGGAAGGTCAACGCCATTACAAAATCAGGGTAGGTAAAAACAATGACTGCAGATGCTGCAAACCAGATTCTGGATCAGTGGTGCTGGAAGAGAACAGCAGTTCAGGCAGCATCCAACGAACAGCGAAATCGACGTTTTGGGCAAAATCCCTTCTTCAGGAATAAAGGCAGTGAGCTGGAAGCATGGAGAGATAAGCTAGAGGAGGGTGGGGTGGGGAGAAAGTAGCATAGAGTACAATGGGTGAGTGGGGGAGGAGGTGAAGGGGATAGGTCAGGGAGGAGAGGGTGGAGTGGATAGGTGGAAAAGAAGATAGGCAGGTAGGACAAGTCCGGACGAGTCATGGGGACAGTGCTGAGCTGGAAGTTTGAAACTAGGATGAGGTGGGGGAAGGGGAAATGAGGAAGCTGTTGAAGTCCACATTGATGCCCTGGGGTTGAAGTGTTCCGAGGCGGAAGATGAGGCGTTCTTCCTCCAGGCGTCTGGTGGTGAGGGGGCGGCGGTGAAGGTGGCCCAGGACCTCCATGTCCTCGGCAGAGTGGGAGGGGGAGTTGAAATGTTGGGCCACAGGGCGGTGTGGTTGATTGGTGAGGGTATCTCGGAGATGTTCCTTAAAGTGCTCTGCTAGGAGGCGCCCAGTCTCCCCAATGTAGAGGAGACCGCATCGGGAGCAGCGGATACAATAAATGATATTAGTGATGTGCAGGTAAAACTTTGATGGATGTGGAAGGCTCCTTTAGGGCCTTGGATAGAGGTGAGGGAGGAGGTATGGGCACAGGTTTCCTTTAGGGCCTTGGATAGAGGTGAGGGAGGAGGTATGGGCACAGGCCATTACAAATGGGCCATTTTGTAATGGGCCATTACAAAATCAGCCTCATATCCAATTCCTAGACTGGAGGACTGTATTGAGAAAGTTGTACAAACCAGTTATGTCAGTAAGCTGAACTTCCTGCGTGGTTACTGGCAGGTACCTTTATCAGACATGGTGAAAAACGTTTCTGCATTTGTAACCCCAAATGGGCTATATCAGTTTAAAGTGATGCCCTTTGGAATGACGACCTCACCCGCCACATTTCAAAGACTTATGAACAGAGTTGTGGCTGGGTTAACAAACTGTGCAGTCTATTTGGTTGATGTAGTGATCTTTAGTAAGTCCTGGAAAGATCACGTTGTACAGTGGGCCGAACTCTTTGAATGACTATGAGAAGCAAAATTGGTGATAAACTTAAACAAAACTGAATTCATGAAAGCAGAGGTGACGTTCTTGGGACATAACATCGGCAGCTGAAAATGTGTTGCTGGAAAAGCTCAGCAGGTCAGGCAGTGTAGTAGCACTGTTAACTATTTTGCTGAAGAAGAACACAAAGTTTTTGGTGGACCGAACAATGCCAGGAGGCATTTGACCATTTGAAATCAATATTAACTACCAAACCAGTTTTAGCTATACCAAACTTTTAAAAATTTTGAAAAGATGCTAGTGACATAAGAGCTGTATTGCTACAGGAAGATAAGGATGGGACTGAACTGCGAGTTGGTTACTTTTCAAAAAAACTCAACATCCAGCAGCAGAAATATTCCAAGACTGAAAAAGAACTATTGAGTTTGGTACTGGCCTTATAGCATTTTAATGTGTATGTCACGAACAATGTGTCAGAGACGGTTGTGTACACGATCACAATTCCCTTACATTCTTAGAACGCTTTAAAGATGATAATATGAGACTATTTTGTTGGTGTTACAGACTTTCAATTTAAAAATTGTACGTGTTGCGGATTACAAGAATATGACCACAGATGTGTTATTGCGGATTTAACGATAAAGTTTGATGAGATTTATATTTAGTTAATGTTATATTGTATATAGGAAGAAATTAAGGTGAATTTAGATTAAACTTATCTGTATATTATGGTAACGTGTTTAAAGAGTAGAATAAAACAAAGCCATCTTTTCGTTATGATGGTTCATTTTTCTAAAGGGTGGGAGGTTAGATTAGACTACCTACAGTGTGGAAACAGGCCCTTTGGCCCAACCAGTCCACACCGACCCTCCGGAGAGCAACCCACCCAGATCCATTTCCCTCTGACTAATGCACCTAACACTACAGGCAATTTAGAAGAGCCAATTCACCTGACCTGCACATCTTTGGACAGTGGGAGGAAGTCCATGCAGACATAGGGAGAATGTGCAAACTCCACACAGACAGTCACCCAAGGATGGAATTAAACCTGCGATGCTGATGCTGTGAGGCAGCAGTGCGAACCACTGAGCCACTGTGCCGCCAAGGTGTTATGAAGGCGTAGAAGTGTACTGTACCTTTAAGTGAAGGACTAAGCAGGCACACAGAGTGCTGGTGAATTTACAATGTAACATTTGGTCCAGCAGCTAGTGCTGGCTGAATTGCTATGAGATAATAACACATTTGAATTCGGCCTATCAGTTTAATTATATATCAAAATATCAACCTCCAACCCTCACCAACACCCTGGAGTTGTTCAGGGAGAGGTGGGCGCCGCAGGGAGTGGAGTGTATCATTTCCCCCTCCAACTCTATTTTGATTTAGTCCCTGCCCTCCCCTTCACTGTTTTGATCACACAGCATTACCCTTTGATGTGAAGGGCACTGCCTGTCACAGGCCACCTGGGTGTTTTCCTATCTTCCTGGTGGTGGAAATTGAATAAAGATTTGTGCACTTTGTGTCTCTCACTGCGTCTCACATCTGCATACACACACCATGGGTGCTGGGGAAAAAATAAGCACTACCACAGTCGGTAGTGCAGGGGGAGAAAAAGATATATATATATATATATATATATATAAAACCAGGGGACTGCCCTTTGACGAAAAAAAAGAAAAACAAATCAACCTCCAACCCAGTGTGAATTTAGTACATTGACAATATTAAAACCCACTGAAACAATCCAATGCTTTGGGGTATAAGACTGGGAAAAATTGAACAGTTGGGGGAGAACCACCAGCAGGTCACCAGTATGTACGGACTGCCTGAAACACAGCTCTCTTAAAGGTACCTTTATCCACCAATGACCTGTGAAACAGAAATCCCTAAGAAGAAGGGAAAATCTACAGAGGAAGATACAAAGAGAAGGTTCGACAGTGGCCTGGTTTTGAAATTTGAATTTTTGGTAAATCTTAATCGGGGGTTTTATCGGACTAGTATGATAGAAGGGAAAAAAAGGTCAGAGGAAGGAGTTATAAATAGCTGTTAGTTAATTATTCTCTGTTATACTTTAAGAAATAAAGTTGTTAATTTTTACTTGAAATAGTTCTTGGCCTCTCGAATTTTCACAGATGGCTGCAGGGGATAAATCTTTTCTGTGTTGCTGGTTTAAATTAAGCAGGAGGGGGTTTACCACGTGTCGTAACAGAGCAGCCAGGGTCAACATCTTCCTGCATGCATCCGAACCATGGACCATGTACAGCAGGTACTTCAAATCCCTGGACCATTATCACTAGCAATGCTTTTGCAAAATCCTGCAAATCCATGGGCAGGTTAGATATATCAACATTTAGCATCCTCTCCTAGGTCAACATCTCCACTAACGAGGCACAGGATATACATGACAAGCTGTGATTGGAGGATCACTTTGATCATATGCCTGACACAAGATTCCCTAAACAGGTGGTCTACTCTGAGCTCCACAATGTGTTCTCCACATGAGGAGAACAGAGGAAATACTAGGAGGGTACGTTGAATGCCTCCTTAAGTAAATGCAGCATCCTCACTGACACTTGGGAATCACATGCCTAAGATTATACAAACTAGAGAAGATGCATCCACGAAGACGTCAACCATTTAAACATCAGCATGTGGAGGACATGGAAGTCAAGCACAAGCAGTGGGACGAGTGCAGAGAATCCAGTGTGTCCCACCCACTCGCCTCCTGAAATGCCAACTGCCCCACCTGTGGCAGAACCTGTGGCTCCAGGAATGGAATATTCAGCCAGCACAGAACCCAACATCCCGAGAGTGAAAACAAGTCATTCTCAAACCTGGGGGACTTCCAAAAATACCCCACCCTTCACTCACATCATTTTAACTTGGTTCTCATTCAGCTGCACTGTTTTAAATGCTGCTCCACTCTCTGGAGCACAGTTGCTTACCATTTTAATAAACCAACATACTCTCATGTTGGCGCCTCTGTCCTGGGCCTGCAGTGGTGTTCTAATGAAGCACAAAGTAAGCTTGAGGAACAACACTTCATTTTATACTGAGGCACCTTACAGCCTCTAGGATTCATAATTGAATTTCATAACTTTGGAATCTGATTTTGATGGCATTTGTCCTCCATTCCACTTACATTCTTCTAGCCTCCTACTTCCTCCTACCTCCACTTCCCTCATGCCATGCACCTCTCTTTGTGTTTTGTTTACTTTGCTATTAGCTGAGAGGGGCCCTTTTCATCCATCCACTTATAAATAAGTACATAATTTATGCCTACCTTACAATCAAAGTGTTAGAACTGACGTTGGTCGGATTGATGGAAGAATACATCACATGGCCGTATAATTGATTGGTTCAAGTGATCAGGTTAATGCCTGTATTTGAACCTGATGTTGAGGTGCCAGTGTTGGATTGGAGTGGACAAAGTTAAAAATCACACAACACCAGGTTATAGTCAAACAGGTTTATTTTGAAGTACTAGAAAGTTACTAGTACTTTCTAGTACTTCAATGAATAGTGGACTAAGAAATGGCATGCAAATATATTGTTTTTCTGTTAATATTACCAACATGAGGTTCTGCCTTTTGTCGAGACATCTCTGTCTGAGGTTTGATTGGCCTTTTCAGTTAAGACTTGAATTTGCTCTGATGCTCTAACACTGGGTTAGTCTTACTTCTTTGGCAGAAGGGTGGAAACCCCAGGAAACTGCAGTGCCCCAGTTCCCAAATTTGAAAGTCTAAAGACCATTGTTGATGTTTTAGCAGGAACTTATTGACAGTTAGAAAAAGTAGAAGTTTAAATCTGTGGCAAACAGATACATTGGTGCACCATAACAGCAATTGAAATAATTATTAGAAATTAGTCCAATCAGCATGTTCTTTCGCTGTATAAAGATAGTTTAGTGTCTTGACTGTTAGCCTAGAAAGTCAAGCATATACCATAATCTATTGCTGTTGATGTATTTGAGTTACTCAGATTACCTTTCTGACATTCTGTTTTCTCTCTCAAGCATTGCTTGTCCCTTAGTACATGTGGGAGATTTGGATGTGTACCATGTGTAATGTTCTGTATCATCTGTCCCAATGAATCCCTACAGGATTAATGGTTTTTCAGATACAAAACAGCATCATCCCGACAATCCAACAACACTGGCCTCAGGAGATCTCTATAGTGTTCTGGCATGGCAACATCATAGGGCATTGATGTTGTTTTCCAGAAATATGGTAAGCTAATTTAACTGAAAATTCAAAGTGTTGTGCGACTGCATCCAAACAAAAGCAGCACAGTATACAATATTGTACAATTTATGCAGATAAATTTGTAGTGTACATTTATATGAGCTTTTTGCACTGCCTAATTAAACAAGTGAACGACCCTTTTCATTATTCTTTACATGTACAGTTGGATATTATTATTTATAAATTATATTATTTCATGATTTTCTGTTGTAGATCGTTTTGTTTTAATGATGCATTCGAAAAGTAACTCCGTATATGTTCCAAACATAATTATTCAACCTGCCAATGACTTAACATTCATCATTGCAGATCTTTGGACCAATATCCTGTGATGCTGTTGTCTGTACTTCTGATCTATCTGGTCATATCATCATATATGCTCCCTTCTTTAGAAATGCTGACTGCAATTCAGAAGAGCTAAAGTGGCAACAAATGTATTAGCCCATCTGTGAAGATAATACAGTTAAAGGCAATATTCAACTGCTGGTGCACATCAAAAATTTCATCAAAATGACAATAGCATCAAATATATAATCAGATCCAGGTACAACTTCAGGGCTGACATAAATACAAACTAGTGCTGGGCGTGAAAAGTTTCAAGCACAAGTAATCGCCATTGGGACAATTGAGTATCAAGAATTCTCAAAGCCTTATGAAAGCCTCTGCTGGGGTTCTCTTGCTCCCATAAAGAAAATTTCACCCTCCGCTGCTGCAGATTCAGGTATGCTTCCAATTTTGAAAACTTGGGACTCAGGTCCAATAAAAGATCCCACTAATTATCTGCTGCCTCTGGGCTCTGCAATTTTCTTCTATTTCTCATTGGTGAAAACAAAAGCCAGTTGGATTTAGAAGAGGTCCTACAAGACAAAGGACCTAGGTTCCATTTCTGGAGAAATGGCTAGTTCCTAACTAAGCTACAGTTAATGTTAGTCTGCTTTCTAATATTGAATCCTTTATTATGTATGAAGTACAAATGTGTCATGTTTTACAATAAAACTGCTACAGAAGACAAAATACTGCTTTATTAATTTTACTGCTGGCTCAAAAAACAATTCTGGAAACAGAACATTATATGTAAGGGTTTATAAGACTTTATTAACACAGCATGCCTGTGAAGAAATGTGTTGAATAAAGCTATGTTAATACAATAGCTACCATCAATGAAAACATACATGGGATGTTCTGACTCACTTTTAACAGAAGCAGGAGTCTCATGTGGAGGTGACGCCATCCATTCCTTAATTTCTTAATGTTTCATTAGGTATGAATTATGTAGCACAATTAATATGCACTTATTATTGTGTTGTTGTTTAGTTCTTAAAATTAATTAAAGATTATTTAGAAAGTTAATAAACAAACAATGATGGTGTATGGTGACAGTCATTCATATCTTTAGCTGGAATGGTCTCCTGTGCCCAGGTTCACCGACAATAATATAAGTGGGGATATTGGAGGTAGTGTGAAGTTAAAGGTGACATGGACAATCCTGGAAGGGGAGGACCACCTGGAAACCAAGAGAAGTCCGGTTCTTATAGTGTTGACCACTATTAAGGTTCTCTGCCATCACTTGTCATTATCTAGATGCACAATGCAACTGAAAAATGGCTTTGAAAACATGCACTGTGTGCAAAGTCACTATTAATATTGTGTTTGCAAACATGAGATTCTGTCTACTGGTTGTTAGGGCATTAATGTGCAAAAATTGACAAAAATTTCCTTGCGCACATATGCAGAGTATGCATAGGGAATGTGGTCAAAGACAGATTGCATCATGCCTTTGGTACTATCCAAACTAACATTGTCAACTCAGCAATATAGAGGTTAGTGACAAGAATTTAAAAAGTGGTGAATGTTGGCCAGAAGTACCCCATCATTTGTGGAATGTCCAGCAGGCGCTGGGGAACATCACTGCATCAGATTTCATGTATATCGGTACAATGTTCAATGAGTATTTCACATCTGTCTATACTTGGGAGAAAGAGGATGCAAGGACAGGAATTGAGAAGATAGACAATGATGTTTTTGAACAGAATGATATAAGATGTGAGGAGGTACTAGATGATTAAACATGGACAAATCGCCGGGTCCACCTCAGTTGAATATTAGGCTTTTTTTGGAAAATGAGGGAAGAAATTAACGAGGCTCAGACCAAGCATTAAAATCATCTCTGGCCAAGGGGGAGGTGACAGAGAACTGGAGAACAACTAATGTGGCTCCACATTACTTGAAGGTTAGTAGAGATAGACCAGAGGACTATAGATCAGTGAGTCTAACAACAGTGGTAGCAAAACTATTGGAGAAAATTGTGAAGGAGAAAATTAATCTCTATTTAAACAGGCATTTTGATCAGGAATAGTCAGCGTGGCTTTGTCAGAGGGAGATCATACACAACAAATCTGGTAGAAGTTATTAAGGAGGTGACTAAGTGATAGATGAGGGTAAGGCAGTTGATGCAATTTAAATGGATTTCAGCAAGGCATTTGATAGGTTATCACATTGGAAACTGATAATGAGGGTAAAGTCTCAAGGGATCCAGACTAACTTGGTGAGATAGATCCAAAATTGACTGAGTAACAGGAGACAGAGGGTGGTGGCAGAAGGCCACTTGTGTGACTGGAGATCAGTGTGCAGTGGTGTATCACAGACATCAGTGATGGGTCCCCTATTGTTTGTAATATTCATAAATGATGTAGATTAAAGTGTGTGTAAGCTGGGGATGATAAGTAAGGTATGACAAAGATTGGCTGGTTGTTGATGGTGAGGAAGGAGGCCTTAAATTACAGGAGGCTGTAAATGCATTAGTCAAGTGGGCAGATCAGTGACAGATAGAATTTAAACCTGATACATGTGAGGAGATGCACTTTGGAAGAAGTAACAAGACACGGATTACTCAATGAATGACAAGACACTAGGAAACCTGAAGGAACAGAGGGAACTTGAAATGCTTGTCCATAGATCTCTGAAGGTGGCAGGACATATTAATTGGATAGTTAAGAAGACATATGGGGCACTTGCCTTTATTAGGCATAGCATAGACTATAAGAATAGAAGGGTCATGTTGGAACTGTACAGAGCTTTGGTTAGGCCACAGCTGGAGTACTGTGTTTGGTTTCAGTCTCCTCACCATGAGAAGATAGATTGTACTGGAGAGGATACAAAGTAGATTTACCAGGACGTTGTCTGTGTTAGAACATTTCAACTACCGCATAAGACTGGATAGTCTAAGGCTGTATTCTTTGGAGCAGAGAAGGTTGAGGGGGAACCTTATAGATGTGTTTAGGATTACGAAGGGCATGGAGAGGGTTCTCCTGAGTTGAAGGGTCAATACCATGTGAACATAATTTTAAAGTGAAAGTCTGGAGGTTTAGAGGGGCTTTAAGGAAAACCTTTTTCACTCAGAGGGTGGTGGGGACTTGGAATGCACTGCCTGGGGGTGTAGTGAGGCAGTGACCTCACTACCTTAAAAAAGTACTTGCATGAGCACTTGAAATGTCAAAACATTCAAGGCCACTGGCCTAATGTAGGAAACTGGGAATAACAATAGTAATAATTATTGGCAGTACAGACTCGAAAGGTGGAAGACCCTCTTCTGGACTGTATGATTCTATGACACTATGACTCTATGGTATCATTTGTTGCTATTTCTGACAAAGGTGTATATAGTCAGCCAGAATGGTGTGCAATATGGAGGGTGACTTGCAACAGTTTCTCAGTAGCCCTAATTCCTATGAGTTGTGCATTTAATATGGAGAAGAGAGGCAACATTGACAGGAAAGCAAGAAGAGTAGATTTTAAAAATGGCAGAAATAAATATAATTTTCAAAATGAAAGTTATCAAAAAGTTTGCATTCAAGAACATTCTTCCTTGATCGGTCACATTGTGATAAGTTGATTGGAATATCATTTTCTACCATTCTCTGAATGACCTTTTCTGACATTGTTTGAGCTTAAGCCCAGAACAATAGCGCGTGAATTTTTTTCAAGGCACAGCTCCAATGACAACATCCTTTAATTTCATGTAATTACACTATCACAATAACAGCTCCACAAAATTGAACACACTCCCCTGTGATTATTTCTGAGTATTTATCATTGCTTATGACCTCTGTATTCAGTCTTGCTTTGTTGAATCAAATCAGCACAGCTTGGTTTCTTTTATTAAGAATCCATACTTCGCTATAAATGCAGGGAGTGATTCTAACACTAACCATTTACTGGAAACTGGACAGCAGAAAATTAGAATTGTTTGCTACTCTAGTGTTTGTGTGCCTGACGTTACCCAAGGAAACTGCGGTGGCTTCTCTTCCAGGCTGAAACGATGTCAGAAGATGACTTGGCCATGAAGGAGCTCTGGAATGTAAAATGGTTCCTTTCATTGTGAGGTTATGAACAGTTGTACTCCTGTGGGCTTCACTTGGAAAGCTTATTCAAACAATGCCTCAGGACCCACTCTCCCAAATTCCCAGTCCTCTCCCATGAGACATCCCACAGCTTCTGTCTCCACATACCTGCAAAATGGCAGCTGGTCATGGATTGTCTGATGTCCATGTGACTGGAAACTGGTTTGTACATGAGTAATTGCAAGTTGGGAATTTAAGCAAATAATCAAACCTGTGAAAATGCCAGCAGCTATCAACAAATCCAGAACCTCTGATGCCCAAATGCTCAAGTTAATTTTTTAACAGAAAGAGATGCTTGTTCATGCCTGAATTGTTTAATCAATGTCACTACATCCTCATCAAAACAGAACTAATATGCCAGTCAAGTGATTAAGCTGGAAGTCAGAAGAAACATGCAAAGAATATACAAGAAATTGCAAGCCTGGCAGGCTGAACAGTCCCAGGGAATAGTGTAGTGCACAAATGTAGTAAGCAGCAAACTGTCATGTCTTGACATCTGACCATTGAATAACACCAATGTAAGGTTCCCAAAGGATTGATAAGTAAATGTAGCCGAGTTGTAAAAACTGTAAAAACCAAGGTTTGTGTTGAAATGATTTTAGTAGCAGAAGCAGTTTGGGGTGCAACATTTCTGTTGGTTCTTTGGATTAAGAAGTGAAGTGAGGTTGAGTAGAATTGCTGCCAACAATGCATCAATTCCTTATGAGCTCAATGCATTCTATGCTCGTTTTGAACAGAACGTCAGTGAAATGATGTCAACAGGCTCAAGTGCACCTGTACCTATGGTCGCCACAACTGATGTCAGATCAGCCTTCTAGAGGGTGAACCCATGGCAAGCAACTGGCCTGAATGGAGTCCCCCCAACTGTACACTCAGACCCTGCATGGAGCAGGTCGTGAGAATATTCACAGACATCTTTAACCTCTCCTTTACTGTGATGTGAGGTTCCCAATGGCTTCAAGAAGACCACTATCATCGAGATGCCAAAGAAACATCAGGCAACATGCCTTAATGACTACTGCCCAGTGGCTCTGAAATCCATCATTATGAAGTGTTTTGAGAGGTCAGTGATGGCATACATCATCTCCAGCCTCCAAAATTGCCATGATCGGCTACAATTTGCCTACCGTCACAATAGGTCCATGGGAGATGACATCTCTCTGCCTGACACTCATCCCTGTAACATCTGGATAACAACAATGCCTCCGTCAGCCTCCTACTTATTGACTTTAGCTCCACCTTCAACATCATAATTCTAACAAAACTCATCTCCAAACTCCAAAGCGTACGTTTCTCATCCTACCTTCTGGATTCTTGACTTCCTGACCCACAGACTACAGTCAGTAAGGTGGTGACAACAACTCCTCCATAAGAGTCCTCAACAATGCACTCAGCCTCTTACTATACTCCTTATAGACTCATGACTGTGTGCCAAATTTAGCTCTAGCTCCATTTACAAAGTTGCCAATGACACCACCATATTAGGTTGGATCATAAGCAACAACAAGACAGAATACAGGAATGAGGTAGACAGCTTAGTGTCATGGCATAAAGACAAGAATGTCTCCCTCAATGTCAGAAAATGAAGGACCCAGTCATTAACCTCAGGATGCAAAGTGAAGGATATGCCCCTATCTGTATTAATGATGCTCTGCTGGAGGTGGTCAAGATTTCTAGTTTCTACAAGTAAATATCATCAATATTCCTGATGAAGAACTTATGCTCAAAACATCGACTGTCCTGCTCCTAGATTGCTGCCTGACTGGCCAGTGCCATACTTTTTGATGACTATCTATCCCAATCCATCCACACTAATGTGACAGTCAAGAAATCACAGCAACAGCTCTACTTTCTCCAAAGGCTAAGGAAATTCAGCATGTCCTCAATGACTCTGACCAACTTCAATAGATGCACCACAGAAAGCATCCTATCCGGATATGTCACAGCGTGTTATGGCAACCGCTGTGCCCAACAAATTACAGAGTTATGAACGCAGCCCAGTCCATCATGACAACTTGCCTTCCATGCACTTATTTAGTCTACACTTCCAGCACCCTCAAGAAAGCAGCCACCACAACCAAAGACACCCTCTCACCCCAGTTATACTCTCTTCCAACCTTTTCCATCAGGCAGACGATACAAGAGTTTGAAAACATGTACCAAGATTTAAGAACAGCTTCTTCATCATTGTTATCAGATTTATAAATTGGCCTCTCATATATTAATTTGATCTTTCTCTGCATCTTCTCTGTAGCTGTAACACTATATTCTGCATTCTGTTCTATTACCCTGATGTACTTATGTAAATTTTGTCTGATTAGCATGTAATACAATTCTTTTCACTGTTTCTTGGTACATGAGACAGTTATAAATCAAGTTAAATCAAATCAATGTGGCCTTTTTCTGACAATTGCTCATACTGGAAAACACATAGATGTAAACACTGATGTCGCAAGACTAGGCTGGACAATGAAGCCTTCTGCATTGATTAACTTGGCTATATGCTGTCAGATGAGTGTTGTGAGACCCTTTGCTATCAGAGGTGCCTTGCAAAAGATGAGTGAGGATTAAAACATCATGGCTCAATGCCTGAAAGTTTCTTTTCACAGCTCAGCAAGGATGAAAGGATTGAAAAGAGTAAAAACATTAGAGAAGTCATTATTATAAAGTAATATTACTACAGTGGTGCTTTTTCAAAAGCCATGTAGAATTCTCAGCATGCATCTATGGCCCTTATATATATCAAGGAATATGACTATGGTTGAGTAGAGGACAAGTCATTTATTTTCTCAGCAAACTGCTGCTCTGTTCAAAAGGTAATAATCTAAGAAGCTAGGTATTGATCTTTCATCCAGCTACAATCCTGTAAAGGTCACAATGTACTTTGCAATACTTCTATGGTTTTGTTATTATCTACAATACCTAGTTTTCCAGTTACGAATTGGGAGATAAGGTTATTTCGGGTGACATGGAAATTGCCGTGTGGTAGGATTTTGAAGAACATTAGAATATCCTTCATCACCTTATATGATGCCACTACCTGTTTTGCAAAAAAGCATTCTGTTCACTTAATATTAATTTCAATGCAATTGTCTTGTTCGATCTACTTTATAAAAATCTATTTCATCTGCATGCAATAAATAATGGCTAGCCACCGACGCCCAGGTCCCATGAGTGAATGAAAAAAATCCATGTATTCTTTGATTAAAGCAGTTTCTAGCATTGACCCCTGATCAATATGCAAATATATCTGCATGCTGTTAATTGCATGGTATTCGTGTCACAATTAAATTAACACAGGAAAAATATGTTCTAACGCCAATCCTTTGATTCATTTGCAATTGTCACACATCGCTTTTCCTTTTCTGGCACTTGTCTCTATTGCAGCTTCTCTTTTGGAAGTGGTGCTTCATTCTGGGGGAGAATTCTTTGGCTACAGGGACAAGACAAGTGACATATATCACTCATTCTTAGTGTTCCATTCTGACTGCACGTGGAAGACATACGCATACGCATTCCAGCAGAGGTCACTGAGTGAAACACCATCGGCAGAAACCTTGGCTTATTTCTCCCCTTGTTCTTACAGAGATACTGAAACCAATTTTGTTTATCTTTTCAATGCTGTTTTTTTTTCCGGCTGTCATCGATCTGGAGGGGTTATGCAGTACAAAGCTTCTGGAAAGACTAGTTGTTTCTTTGTGAGGTTGCACACATTTTGCACAGCAGTAAGGATCCCTGAAGCAGAAGGTAAGAAACAATGAGCTCAGAGCATCTGCCATCACTGGCTCATGTAAGAAGCAGAAGTTGCTGGAGAAAGTGGAGTGAAACATAATCATCAGTTACCAATTAACTGTTGCATTATTTAATCAATAAATAATGAGCTCGCCCTGTTTTGCCCTTCCTGCCAGGAAAATACTTTGGAGGAAACTTAGCCACAAAAATAAGTGGATTGAGGTTGGAGTTAATGAATGGAAGATATGGGACCAGTAGCAAATTTTGATTCCAGGAAGTGGATTGGCAATCTTAACTTTGCCAATGAGCTGATAGACTGTGATTTGGACTGCTCTGTGGGTTAATCTGTGGCCAGCTGGGCTTACCAGGCTTTGGGAAATCTAAAAGCTGAAGGGACCTGAGAAAAGGCATTCCTTTCCAGCACTGCTTGTGGGCCAAGAATGTTTCACCCTGGCCCTTGATATAAAGACCTCTTAAATTGGACATATGTCAAGTTCATGGTAAGCCTCCATCCGGCTCTGATGTATAATAAATAATGCTGCAACACAACCAAAAAATGAAATAATGGGACTGTGTACTGAAGGAAACAGGTTGAATGACAACTACGTTTCAATATTGGACACTACACACCCTCCTCTATTTGAATTGAGTCTCTGAAACACCAACGACCACAACATCAACTTGGTGCATTCGATTTATCATTCGATTCCTATCACCTCCATGACATGAATGGAAACCAAGGATTTTATGTTTCCTGTTTTGTTTTTTTATTCATTCAAGAGATATGAGCATCAGTGGCTGAGCAAGCCTTCATTGCCCATCCCTAATTGCCTCTGAGAAGATGGCGCTGAGTTGCCGTTTGATCTGCTGCAGTACATTCGGAGTAGTTTTTTTCATCTATTCATGGGATGCGGGCATCGCTGGTTAGGCCAGAATTTATTACCATCCCTAATTGTTAAAGGTCAACCGCATTGCTGTGGGTCTGGAGACACATAAGGATGTCAGATTTTCTTCCCTAAAGGACTTTCGTGAATGAGATGGGCTTTTTCCTAACAATCAACAATGATTTCATGGTTTCATTAGTCTCTTAATTCCAAATTTTTTTTTATTGAATTCAAATTCCATGACAGGGTGCAAACCTCTATCCCCAGAACATTACTTGGGTGTCTGGATTAATATTCTCGCCATAATATCACGAAGCCATCGCTTCACTTTAGGGTGCCCCATAATATCATTCGGGAGGGAATTTCAGGATTTTGATGTTGTGAAACTGAGGGCACAGTGGTACACTTCCAAGTCAGGATGGCTTGGTGGGGTGTGTGCAGATGTTGGTCTTCACATATATTTGCTACCCTTCTTTTATTAGATGGTAGCAGTCATGGGTCTGGAAGGTGTTGTCTAAGAAGTCTTGCTGAATTTCTGCAGTGTAATTTGTAGATGGTACACACTGCTCCTACCGAGCATTGATGGGAGAGGGAATGAATGATTGTAGATATGGTGCCAATTGCGTGGGTTGCTTTGTCCTGGATGATGTCAAGCTTCTTGGGTGTTTTTGGAGATGCACTCATTCAGGGAAGTGGGGGATATTCCATTACACTCCTGACTTGTGCCTTGTAGATGGAAAACAAGTCTTGAGGAGTCAGAAGTTACTAAATGCAGGATTCCTAACCTCTACTGCTCTTATAGTCACAATATTGATGTGGCTCATTCAGTTCAGTTTCAGATCAGTGGTAAGCTCCAGATATTTAGGATTTAGTGATAGTAATGCCATTGAATGACAAAGGGCAATGATTTGATTCCCTCTTGTTGGAAATGTTAACAGACTAGCACTTGCCCATCCCTAATTGCCTCTGAGAAGATGGCGCTGAGTTGCCGTTTGATCTGCTGCAGTACATTCGGAGTAGTTTTTTTCATCTATTCATGGGATTACTTGCCCTTTGTCACCCCAAACCTGGATTGTTGCATTTGAACACAGGCTGCTTCAGGATCTGAGATGTCATTCCTAATGAAGGGGTCCGGTCCAAAATGTCGATTCTCCTGTTCCTTGGATGACCTGCTGTGCTTTTCTAGCAACACACTCTCATGTCATGAATAGTTCTGAATATTGCACAACCATCGTTGAACATTCCCGCTTATAGGCTCGTAGAGTCATAGAGTTATACAGCATGGAAACTGGCCCTCTGATCCAACTCATCCATGCCAACCAGATATCCTAAACTGATCTAGTCCCATTTGCCAGCATGTGACCCATATCCCTCAAAACCCTTCCTATTCATATACCCATCCAGATGCCCTTTTAAATGTTGCAATTGTAACCATCACCATCATCTGCTCTGGCAGTTCAGTCCATAGCCACACCACCCTGCCCCAGGTCCCTTTTAAATCTTTCCCCTCTCACCTTAAACTTATGCTCTCCAGTTTTGGACTTCCCCATCTGGGGAATAGCTTTGGACTACTCATCCTATTCATGCCCTTCATGACTTTATAAACCTTTAAAAGGTCACCCCCCCAGCCTCTGACACTCCAGGGAAAATAGCCCCAGCCTATTTAGCCTTTCCCTATGGCCCAAACCCTCTAATCCTGGCAACATCCTTGTAAATCTTTTCTGAATCCATTCAAGTGTAACAATATCTTTCCTATAGCAAGGGGACCAGAATTGAACGCAGTATTCTAAAAGTGGCCCCACCAATATACTCTAAAGCCGCAATATGACACCCCAACTCCTGCACTCAATACACTGACGAGTGAAGGCAAGCATACTAAACACGTTCTTCACCACCTTGTCTACCTGTGACTCCACTTTCAAGGAACTATGGCACTTGCACTCCGAGGTCTTCTGACCATACGATGGAGGGAGGTAATTGATGAAGCAGCTCACAATGGTTAGGAGGTAATCTGAAATGCATGAACAGAACTAGACTTCATGATGTCATGAGTGGAACAAACTAGAATATTTACTGAAATTGTCTTTATCCTCAGATTTTAAAGGAACACACTAATTATATGAATTGCATATTATGAATTGGTAGTTTGACTCAAAGTTTCACTATTCCAGAGTGGTGCTTGACAAATGAAATTCTCACCCATAGTGGTAATTGCCTAATCCACACTACAGGGAGAAAATGAGGATTGCAGATGCTAGAGATCAGAGTCGATAGTGTGATGCTGAAAAAGCACAGCAGGTCAGGCAGCATCTGAGGAGCAGGAGAATCAACGTTTCGGGCAAGAGTCCTTCATCAGGAAGGAGGCTGAGTCACACTATAACGATATCCTCATGGAGTAAGAATCAAGCCCAGAGGGTTGTAGATCGGCCTTAGGCCTGTGTCTTCCATTAAACCAAAAACCTTCGCTGTATTTCAGTTTATATATCTCTAGTATCACTCAAGTGCTGTTGTTGATCAATCTGTGCTTTATGGTTTTAAGTGAATATATTAATCCAAACAACAGCTACTGTCATGAAATGAGGATGATGCAACAGATGTTAATTAGGTTTAAAAATATTTTGAATACATTTTGGCATTAAAACAGATTAATGACAATAATATGAGTAGATCTTCATTTTGATACTCAATTCATTCCTCGTTTACCCTTGAATTAATTTATATTGTTCTGTTTTAAACATTGAGCTTAAAAATTAAAATAGTACAGCACCATATATTTGAGGTAATACATCAAGTGACTGTAGGATCAATAATAGGGTACAGCATATTACGTATGACAACTTTCCATGCGGAAGAATGGGAGGACTGCAGATGCTGGAGATCAGAATTGAGAGTGTGGTGCTGGAAATGCACAGCAGGTCAGGCAACAGGAGAATCGATGTTTCGGGCATAAGCCCTTCATCAGGAATGAGGTTGGGTCGGGGCTGTGAGATGAATGGGAAGGGGTGGGGTTTGGAGGCAGGTAGCTGGGAAAGTGATATGTGGATGAAGGTGAGGGAGAAGATGATAGGTCAGAGGAGGCAGTGATGGGCAGGTCCAGAGGGTGGTGCCGAGTTGGAGGCTTGGGACTGGGATAATGTGGGGGAGGGGAAATCCACATTTATCCCATGTGGTTGCAGGGTCCCAAGACAGAATATGAGGCATTTCTCCTCCACGCCTCAGGTGGTAATGGCTTGGCGGTGGGGGAGGCCCAGGACCTGCATGTCCTTGATGAGTGGGAAGGGGAGTTGAAGTGTTCAGCCACAGGGCAGTGGGGTTGGTGGGTGCGGGTGTCCAAGAGATGTTCTCTGAAACAATCCGCAAGAAGGTGTCCTGTCTCCCTGATGTAGAGGATACCCTCCAGCGCATCTCCTTCACTTCAGCACCACCGCTCTTGAACCCCACCTCTCCCAAAGCAACTAGGACAGAATCCCCCCCGTCCTCACCTTCTACCCCACAAACCTCCGCATACAACACATCATCCTCCGCCACTTCTGCCACCTCCAAACGGACACCACCATCAGGGATACATTTCCCTCCCCACTCCTATTAGCATTCTGAAAAGACCATTCCTCCCGTAACTCCCTCATCAGGCCCACACTCCTCACCAGCCCACACCCCACTCCTGGCACCTTTCCCTGCAACCACAGTAAGTGCAAACTCTGCGCCCATACCACTCCCCTCACCTCTGTCCAAGGCCCCAAGAGGTCCTTCCACATCTGTTTGAAATTCACCTGCACTCTCCCAATGTCATCTACTGCGTCCATTGCACTCGGTGTGGTCTCCTTTACATCGGGGAGGCAGGATGCCTTCTTGCAGATTGTTTCAGAGAACATTGCTGGGACACCTGCACCCACCAACCCCACCACCCTGTGGGTGAACACTTCAACTCCGCCCCCCACTCCATCAAGGGCATGCAGGTTCTGGGCCTCCTCCACTGTCAGCAAATGTGTTGCTGGTCAAAGCACAGCAGGCCAGGCAGCATCTCAGGAATAGAGAATTCGACGTTTCGAGCATAAGCCCTTCATCAGGAATAAGCATTCCTGATGAAGGGCTTATGCTCGAAACGTCGAATTCTCTATTCCTGAGATGCTGCCTGGCCTGCTGTGCTTTGACCAGCAACACATTTGCAGCTGTGATCTCCAGCATCTGCAGACCTCATTTTTTACTCCTCCACTGTCAAACCTTTACCACCCGATGCCTGGAGGAGGAACACCTCATATTTCACCTTGGGAACCTTCAACCACATGAGATAAATGTGGATTTCAACAGCTTCCTCATTCCCCCTCCCCTCATATTATCCCAAACTTCCAACTCAGCACCACCCTCAGGACCTGTCCATCACTGTCCCCGCTGGCCTATCACTTTCTCCCTTATCTTCATCCACCTGTCACTTACCCAGCTACCTCCCCCCAATCCCAACCCCATCCCATTTATCTCTCAGCCCTGACCCACAAGCCTTATTCCTGATGAAGGGCTTATGCCAGAAACATCAATTCTCCTGCTCCTCAGATGCTGCCTGACCTGCTGTGCTTTTCCAGCACTACACTCTCAACATTCCATGTGGTATACTTGTGCTCTATTTTGCTAAGTTGAATTAAATACTTTAGTAGTGAAGGGGAGATTTGGGATCTGACATTTATGAAGAGGTGAGGACGTGTGGGATTGAAATAAGGATTGTAGGAGAAAGTGAGGACTGCAGATGCTGGAGATCAGAGCTGAAAAATGTGTTGCTGGAAAAGCGTAGCAGGTCAGGCAGCGTCCAAGGAGCAGGAGAATCGACGTTTCAGGCATAAGCCCTTCTTCAGGAATGAGGAAGGTGTGCCAAGCAGGCTAAGATAAAAGGTAGGAGGAGGGACTTGGGGGAGGGGTGTTGGGAATGCGATAGGTGGAAGGAGGTTAAGGTGAGGGTGATAGGCTGAAGAGGGGGTGGGGGTGTAGAGGTCAGGAAGAAGATTGCAGATCAAGAAGGTGGTGCTGAGTCCAAGGGTTGGGATTGAGATAAGCTGGGGGGAGGGGAAATGAAGAAACTGGAGAAATCGGCATTCATCCCTTGTGGTTGGAGGGTTCTTGGGTGGAAGATGAGGCACTCTTCCTCCAGGCGTCGTGTTGCTATGGTCTGGCGATGGAGGAGGCCAAGGACCTGCATGTCCTTGGCGGAGTGGGAGGGGGAGTAGAAGTGTTCAGCCACGGTGCGGTTGGGTTAGTTGGTGCGGGTGTCCCAGAGGTATTCGTTGAAACATTCCGCTAGTAGGCAACCTGTCTCCCCAATGTAGAGGAGACCACATCGGATGCTGCGGATGCAGTAAATGATGTGTGTGGCGGTGCAGGTGAATTTGTGGCGGATATGGAAGGATCTCTTGGGGCCTTGAAGGGAAGTGAGGGTGGAGGTGTGGGTGCAAGTTTTGCATTTCTTGCGGTTGCAGGGGAAGGTGCTGGGAGTGGAGATGGGTTGGTTGGGGAGGGGGTGGGGGGGGGTGGACCTGATGAGGGACTCCTTCTTCAAAGACTGCAATTTCCCCTGAGACGTGGTTGACGATGCTCTCCATAGCATCTCCTCCACTTCCCGCTCCTCCACCCCACCCCTCCAATCGCCACCAGGACAGGACCCCACTGGTCCTCACCTACCAACCCACCAACCTCCAGATACATTGTATCATCCTTCATCATTTCCGTGAACTCCAAACAGACCCCACCATTAAGGATATATTTCCCTCCCCTCCCCTATCAGCGTTCCAGAAAGACCACTCCCTCCGCGACTCCCTCATCAGGTCCACACCCTCTACCAACCCAACCTCCACTCCCGGCACCTTCCCCTGCAACCGCAAGAAATGCAAAACCTGCATCCACACGTCCCCCCTCACTTCCCTCCATGGTCCCAAGGGATCCTTCCATATCCATCCCAAATTCACCTGTACCTTCACACACATCATTTACTGCATCCGCTGCACCTGTTGTGGCCTCCTCTACACTGGAAAGACAGGCCGCCTACTTGCGGAACGTTTCAGAGAACACCTCTGGGACACCCGCACCAACCAACCCAACCACCCTGTGGCTGAACACATGGCATCACGACGCCTGGAGGAAGAGCGCCTCATCTCCTGCCTAGGAACCCTCCAACAACAAGGGATGAAGGCAGATTTCTCCAACTTCCTAATTTCCCCTCGCCCCACCTTATCTCAGTCCCAACCCTCAGACTCAGCACCGCCTTCTTGACCTGCAATCTTCTTCCCGACCTCTCCGCCCCCGCCCCCTCTCCAGTCTATCACCCTCACCTTAACCTCCTTCCACCTATCGCATTCCCAACGCCCCTCCCCAAAGTTCCTCCTCCCTACCTTTTGTCTTAGCCTGCTTGGCACACCTTCCTCATTCCTGACAAATGGCTTATGCCTGAAACATTGATATTCCTGCTCCTTGGATGCTGCCTGACCTGCTGTGCTTTTCCAGCAACACATTTTTCAGCTCTGACATAAGGATTGTAGCAAGTGAACAATGAGTAACATGGAGACACTGATGAGGTTATCAGCAGGATTGCATCTGAATTTTTAAATCTCTGTTTCTTCTATGGTAGTTGGCCAAATGGAAAAGCTGTTGGACCATTGGGTGGGAGGCTTGCACATGAAAGACACAACAACGGAGTGGAGTGGAGGAAAGGAATTGTGAAATGATGGGTGGAAGCGTGTGGGAACCATCAGGGGAATGTGCTTCACAGACTAGTAGTTTGAGGCATTTGTAATTTAGGAAGGTATTGTGGGATGAGGTCATGAGTTGAGAGACACTGCACAAGAGGGGAGGAGGTTGGCAGATCATGGTAGGTTTCAGGGATTAAAGAAGCACTATGCTCCTCGAGTCTGCGAGATGTGCTGGAAAAGTTCACCTACTGCCATCCAGCTTTTCGAGGGGCCCTTCTACTGTAATGTTTTCAGACCCCTTGGAAACCTTGAAATTGTTAAATCTAAATGACTGTGCTAAAAGCTAAAAGCTGAGGCATGAATACTCTGTAAAATATTTGATTTAATAACCTCCCACTCAATTGAGTGGAGGGGGGCAGTGGTGCGGGTGAAGATGTTTATACACCTCTCAGCTGGCCTCTGTTAAAAAAAATGAAAACCTGCAGATGCTAAAAATCAGAAACAAAAACAGAAATTGCTGGGAAATCTCAGCAGGTCTGGCAGCATCTGTGAAGAGAAAGCAGAGTTAACATTTCAGTCCAGTAGGGGAAGGTGGTGGGAGGCTGTGGGAATGGTGTTGGGAGTGAAGGAAGAGTGGACCAGGGTGTCCCAGAGGGAACTGTCCTTACAGAAAGCTGAAAAGGTAGGGGAGGGGAATATGTGTTGGTGGTACCATCCCGCTGGACGTGGAGTGGTGGAAATGGTGGCTAATGATTCCATGGGTATGTTTGCTGATGGGATGGTAGGTAAGGACAAGGGGGACCCGATCGCTGTTGTGGGAGAGAAAAGAGGGGCTGAGGGTGGAAGACCCAGCTGAGGGCCCTGCCAACTCAGTGCTGGGGAAATCCTCGGTTAAGGAAGAAGGCGGACATTTTGGAGGCCCCCTTGTCAAAATTGGCATCATAAAAACAGATGCAACAGAGATGGAGGAACTGGGAGAATAGAATAGAGTCTCTACAGGAGGTAAGGTATGAGGATGTATAGTCAAGGTAACTGTGGGAGTCAGTGAATTTGTAATGGATATTGGTGGCCAGGCTATCACCTGAAATGGAAACAGGTGTTGAGGAAGGGAAGTGGGGAGTCAGATAGACCAGCTGAAGGTGAGAGCGTGCTGGAAATTTCAAAGTGAAACAAGTACACTTTTCCAATTCTAGATGAGATAGGGAAACAGCACCATTGATGTCATTGATAGACCAGAGAAAGAGCTATGGATGGGAGCCGGACTAGGTCTGGAATGAGGAATGCTCCACATAGCCCACAAAGAGAAGGGCTTAATGGGGCCCCACTCTTCTGACTTGAAAAAGGTAAGAGGAGTTAAAAGGGAATTTGTTCAGGGTGAGGATAAGCTGGGCTAGACAGAGGACGGTGGTGTGGATGGGGATGGTTCAGGCCTTTTTCCCAGGAATAAGCGGAAAGCCCAGAGACCATCCTGAGGGGGGATAGACATGTGAAGAGATTGCACGCCCATGGTAAAACAGAGGCAGCTGGAGCTCGTAAACTGGAAATTCTGAAACTAACGTGAAGTGTCAGAGGAATTGTGCATGCAAATGGGCAGGGACTGGGCTAAGGGAAAAAAGATCAAATTGAGGTAGGAAGAGGCAAGTTCTGTTGGGCAGGAACAGGCAGAAACAAATGGTCTGCTGGGCTGTCCTGTTTGTGGAATCTAGGAATGAGGTAGAAGCAAACTGGTTGGGATTGGGAGACTTTGAGCTTGGAGGCAGTGTGGGGGAGATCACCAGATGAAATGAGGTTCAAGACTGTTGTCGTAGCCTGGTGTCCCATGGTGGGATCGTGGTCCAGGGAGAGATAGGGGGAGGAATCTTAGAGCTGGTGCTCAGCCTCTGCAATGTAGACTTCAGTCGCCAGATAAAAACAGCACCACCCTTGTCAGCGGGGTTAATTACAAAGTCAGGATTGGATCTGAGAGTTTTGGATCAGTCAATTCAGAAAGAGATGGGTTGAGAGGGACAGAGAAATTGAAGCGACCAATGTCACAATGAACAGGTTGAGGTCAGATAAAAGGCCAGAGGGAGGTGTTGAGGTGGAGGGAGAATGTTGGAGGTGGGTGAAGTGGTTTGTGAGACCTCTATTAAAGCTGAGTGGACATGTTTGAGGCACGTTGGGGGTCGGGTTTCCATTTTATTAACATTTGAACTCTTCCCCTTACCTAACTCCGTCTTGGGATTTAAATTCCCTGCAAATGTCTCAATTCATTTGACCAATCGCGGTTCACATTTTCTACACAATTAGAGCTTTGTGCTGATTCTCCTTCACGACCAGTTATATTTGGAAATAAGTATATAAGCTATTTTTGGAAGTAAAGTGTGATAGCAGTGATTGCTCAAATAATAAGCAGACTGCTTTGTGAATTGTTTATTGTTGGTGCTGAGGTTCTATAACCAATTAATTGCTAGACTGGGCTTTTTTTAAAAGATTAGCCAAAGTCAAGCCAATGTGGAAAAATGATATTGACAGCAGTTTCATAGATCAGTGGGCAATATTAATGAGATTTTACTCTTCCATTAAATCTGTGAGAGCAAGCTTAAGAGTTAAAAAAAAAGTTCATTACAGTTAGGTAATATTCTCATTATTTGGCGAAAGGTGATAGAAATTATTTCCTGGGTTATCATGTCTGTGGTGTTCAACATTAGCCTGAACATGAGGCAAACTTTCTTGCCCTTTTCAAATAGCATCACAGATTTTATATCCAGCTGAACAAATAGATGTTTGGATTCAACTTCATAATTTTAACTTAACCTGAAACCAATGGAAATGGATGTATTGAAACCGTATTTGATTTTACAAGATCAGAGGATCCACAAGGTGGCGAGATGTTAGATTACAAAGTCAAAGTTGGACCTGTGAGTTTTGGATCAGTCAGTTCAAAAAGAGATAGGTTGAGAGAGACCCACGATGTAAGAGTTAGTGAAAACGTTCAGGAACCCAGAGCTATGAAGAAACAAAAAGAAAAAAGGGCTAATATACGATCAGGGACCCATGAGAGAAAGAGAGCGAGAGCGAGAGAGAGAGAGAGAGAGAGAGAGAGACAGACACCCACAGAGATAGTGAGAGAGAGAGAGAGAGAGAGAGAGAGAGAGAGAGAGAGAGAAAGAGAGCAGTAAATTAGAAGAAAACAATTAGAAGAAGTGGCACAAACCCCAGAGTTGGAGGATATACTCAGAAAGCACACAAATAAGATGCTGCCCAGATCGGGTGAACATTGCACTGAGCAAATATTGTGTCTGACATCCATGGGACAGAAATGCTGGGAGGTGGCATGGAAAATTAAAGGGAGATGCACTTTAAAACTGAGTAAGGTTTTAGCAATAGCCAGCTGCATGGAGCAACTGAGAGGTAGAGAATGGGAGAAGGTGAAGTTAAGTAAGGAGATGGAGGAAGTGATGCAGGAACTAGGGAAGATAAGGTCAGGAGCAGAGGAACAAGGTAAATGTGGTACACATGGGCCATTTTCAGACCCAGTGTGATAGAGCATACCAGGAGGCACAGTGAGCAGTCCGTTATCGGGATGCAGCACAAAAAACTGTGGACAGGCTGATCGACAAAATGTAAAAACCTACAGGTTGTGCTCAGAGTTCTCTACCAGGCAGGTGAAGAAGACAGGGCCCATGCTGTGGTCCATTCAAAATACCAGTGTGAGATTGAAAACTTAACATCCCAACTTTCCCTGCAAAAGGGAACGATATGTGGATTTTGGACAATAGAATTTGTTGGGGGAAGCAATTATGGAAGAAACTGGGAAGAAATGAAAGAACAAGCCCGTAGGTGTTCTGAGAGTGATGACAACTGGGACCCACACTCATTTTCCGTTGGGAGTTGGTCCATGGTATCCCCAGTATCTTACTCTGCCCCAGTGATCTCACTGAACTCAACCAGTCAGGACAGCCAGAGCAATAATCCAATCACTTATACAACCCTGTTTAAAATGGCAAATTAGTGCAGACAGCAAAAAGAAACCCTGTATTTGGGTCCACAGTTGACCCCCATATGTCTTTCAACAGCACACATCAACAAATGATTCTACATGGGCTCGATAATGTCGAGGCAGTAAATTTAACGTACCTGAGCCCCGTGATCCATTCTGCCTTACCTAATCCTCAGAATGTGAAAGCAACCAACATAATCAGTGACCCCCTGCGACTCCAGTTATACTCCCTTTCACTCTCTTCCATTGAGCAGAAAATATTCATGTTTGTATACACACACAGATTCAAGAACAACTTCTTCACCACTGTTATCAGAATTTTGAATGGAACTCTTTAATGTTAATGTTGATCTCACTCTTTGCCGTCTCAGTAGTTGTAATATTGTATCCTACTCTCTGCTCTGTGACCCTGATGCACTTGTAGAGTACAATCTGTCTGTAAAATGCGTAAAACAATATTTTTCACTGTACCTCAGTGCGTCACAGTAGTAAATCGAATGAAATCAAACCAGGGGAACCACAGGCCATGAAATCAGCAACTTCAGCTGATGTAGGATAGGGAAGACCCCACAGACAGATTCAATAAGTCTAGGCGCGAAAGAAAGAGCATCCACCTGCGTTAATCAGGTTCCTGTGTCCGTAGTTAATAGACGCGTTCAGTCATCTAGATTGGACTGTATTGCTCTGCAAAACAGGTCAAAAAGGACATAAAAATTTGTCTTGTATAACACTGAGGCAGTGAGGAAAGCTTGTGGGAATTTTAATCTCACAGACAACACCCACACAGAACACAGGGTGATAACACCTTTGAAAGAAGAGATTCATGAATCAGAATAACCCAAATCAGGCAAGGGAAAAAACACACCCAGTAAAACCCCAAATCAGGCCAGGGGAAAAAACACACCCAGTAAAAGCCCAAATCAGGCCAGGGGAAAAACACACCCAGTAAAACCCCAAATCAGGCACGGGGAAAAAACACACCCAGCAAAACCCCAAATCAGGCAAAAGAAAACACACCCAGTAAAACGCCAAATCACGCAAGAGAAAAACGTATCCAGTAAAACGCCAAATCAGGCAAGGGGAAAACACAGACAATCGTCACCAAATACCAGACTGATGCCATTTATAAGTTCACTGATGACACCACCATAGTCGGTCAAATTTCAGATAATGATCAAACAGACTGCAGACGCGAGGTGGAAGACCTGGAAAAATGGTGCACTGAGAACAACCTAGCTCTCAATGCTCTCTGGATGTATCATTACCTGTAATGACAACTGTACCATTCAAAATCAGTCGGCCTGGACAATCACAAAGGCCAACCTCCCATTTATAGGATCCATCTACCAGACCCACTGTCAAGGAAAGGCTGCCAGCATTCTCAAAGAGCCATCCCACCCTGGCAATGCCTTTCTACAATCTCTACGTCGGGGAGAAGGTACAGAAGCCTGAACACATGCACCAGCCAGTTTCGCAACAGTATCTACCTGGCTGTTGGTAGGATACTGAATGGACCCACAAACTCTTAACATTTGTCTGTACTTGTGTTATTGTTTTTGCTACTGTTTACCTATTATTTACTATTTATGCTACTTAACTCTGATCTGCCTGTATTGCTCGCAAGACAAAGCTTTTCACTGTGCCTCAGTACACATAACAATAAATTCAATTCAATTCAAAATCAGTCAAGGAAAAACGCACCCAGTAAAACCCCAAACTTTGATCTCGTGTGGTGGAATGAAGATGGCGACTGAAATGAGACAAATTATTCGAATTAGAATTAGGTTCATTGTCACACATACTCACATAAGGTAAGTAAACTAAACTAAGAAAAGCAGTAGTGAAAGATGAAAAGAAAGTAAAAGCGGACGGAGCAGGTGAGCTCCAAGCAGGAACCCGCATGCTGCTACTCCGCTGCCATCTTGAGGATATTATCGGAGCCATCCATCTCCATACGTCCATCCTGCAGCGAGAGACAGGGATTTATAACAGGGAGGTCCCAGACAGCATTCATTGCCCCCAGGGAAATGCTACAATTGTGGGCACATCTACATAGAGAATTTGCACCATGTGGACAATACCCGTTGAAGTGACCCAGCACCATAGGCAATTCTCACAGAGCACAAGAGTTTGTTCACCTGTCATAAACACGACTGCGATCATTTAGCGTGCGAGATAGATGAACTGGATCCAAAGCTACAAAGACAATACATCTTCCCCAAGCAAGCAGAGAGGGATGCTATACTCTATAACATTTATCAGTAACTTGCCTAAATGGCAGGTTAAGAAACCGGATGTCACTTAGCAGCTCACCATCAATTATGGCGAATGAAATAAAACTGTCCTAATCACAGCACCAACAGTCACATCTAGCCCTGAAACCATGATGAGGCAGGTCCCATGGGTAAAATATTTCACTGTACTGGATATAAGTAATAGATTTTGGTCCTTCACTGATACTGGCTGTTATGAAAATGTGGGTGTACTGTATCTTTAAGAGAGTTAAAAGCTAGCATAACTATCTGACACGGCACCAAGTGTTCTGAACAAGATATAATGTAACATTTGGTTGAACAACTCAATTAGCTGGTTGCCTGGAAAACAAAACAAATTCGAATTCGGCCAATCAGTTTAAGTTATACCCCAAAACATATCAAGCACCAATCAAGTTTGAATTGAGTATATTGACAATTTAAAAAACTAATGACGCAATCCAATGCTTTAGGAGTATAAGACCGGGAAGTTGAACAGTTGGGAGGAGAACTGCCAGACCACCAGCATCTGCAGACTTCCTGGAGAATAGTTATTTTAAAGGTATGTTTATCGATCAGTAACTTGTGAAAAAGAAATCTCTAAGAAGAAGAAGACCAAGGAAAATATAAGGAGAAGATTTGACATCTGGCTGGTTTTGAAAATTTGAAGTTTTGGTAAAACTTAATAGGGGTTTTTATTGGACTAGTATAATAGAAGGGAAAGTAAAAGATAGGTTAGAGGAAGGATTTGTAAATAGTCGTTAACTAATTATTCTCTGTTATACATTAAGAAATAAAGTTACTAATTTTTACTTAAATAGTTCTTGGCCTTTCAGATTTTCACAGATAAATCTTTTCTGTGTTGCTGATTTAAATTAAGCAGGAGGGTTTACCCCGGGACATAAGACTGCCAATAGAAATTCATTTCATATTTCAGGACCTACTTGCCACAGGGTTTTAACAATTCTCTGTCAATACTTCACCAGAGGCTTGCTAAGCAGAGAGGTTTTCCTGACTACGCTGCTTAGTACAGGACATGGATGACCTCCTCCTGCAGATAGACAAGGATTGAACATTTGACACTGTTAAAGGAACTGTTAACTTTCCTTACCAGCCTAGGACTAAATGTTAACCCCAAAAAGGCATAGAATATGAGGTCCCAAGTCTCACACTGGGCATCTGTGATAACTCAGGGGAACCGCAAAGTAAAATGGCAACAGTGAAGGGTTTGGTGCGACCGTATTGGATGCTTTGAGCCCAACTCATGATCCTATTGGTCAAAGGACAAAGAACATTCTGAGGCAAGGGGGATAAAAATGCACACCTGGAAGCCAACCCTTCAATGAAAACTCATGGCAGAAAACCACAAGAAGGTGCGCCCTGAACTGAGATAATCATCTTGTTGGAAGAGAGCTAGTCCTATGTTGGAGAGGAAGGAGATTCCAACAGCCCAACTCAAATACAAGGATCAATGTAGCTAATACCTTTTCTCAGATAGATAGAGCTGGATAGAAAGTAAATATTGTGGGCATTTTGGAAATGCTGATATGGTATTTTTAATAATGAATATTTTGTTACAAAATCAAATTGAATCACAAACAGAATTCTGTGTCCTTTTTTCTGCCTCACTGACAAGGCACGGTAGCACAGTAGTTAGCACTGCTGCCTCACTGCACCAGAGACCCAGGTTTAATTCCCGCCTCAGGCAACTGTCTGTGTGGAGTTTGCACATTCTCCCTGTGTCTGTGTGGGTTTCCTACAGGTGCTCTGGTTTCCTCCCACAGTCCAAAAATGTGCAGGTTAGGTGAATTGGCCATGCTAAATTGCCCATAGTGTTAGGTGAAGGTGTAAATATAGAGGAATGGGTCTGGGTAGGTTGCTCTTTGGAGGGTTGGTGTGGACTTGTTGGGCCAAAGGGCCTGTTTCCACACTGTAAAAAATCTAATCTAAAGATGTTTTACATACATAAGTTGTTTGAAGGCTCCAAATCACAGACAACACTATTAAACTCACTGGAAAGTGTATTACCTCCAATGTTTCACGTGACACACTTCAACCATCAAGTACACAGAAACAATACGCAAAATGTTGACATACTGCTTGGGGGTTCAATTTGATATAAAGGTGTAAGGGTACTGTACACCTAATTTTAACACAAATCTTTATTTCTGTTTGCTAGTATCTGTAATTTGTAGATGACATCTGCAAATTTTGTACTTGACACTAACTGGAGATGAACAATCTTGCCTGCATATTCTAACCTGTTTGAGACAGAGTGTGAATGACATTGTGGAAAGGTTTATTCCTGAAGTTTTAGTTAATTCCAATAGAGATGATGGTATCCACAGATCAAATCTACCTTGCCACATTCCATCTTATCCCACTCTGTCTACCCTCTTTTCCCAGTGGTGCTCAATTCGAAGAGGAAGGTTCATTAGACCATGCAATGGAAGCCAGCAGGCTTGAATGCAAGTCTTTGAAAGTTCAATGGTCTTCAGCAATTGGTCTGTTTGGTGCTGAAGTCTTTTTCATTAAATTGAAATAATAATCAAAGCACCCAAAGGATACATAACTGCAGCAGCAATCAGAAGAAATAATTCACAAGCTAACTTGTAAATAGTTGGTGATCTATTTCAGTCGGGCTGGTCATATGTTCTTCATGTTTTTGAATGTATTTGCAACTATGGAAAGTAAAGAATAAGTGTAGTTTGGAATATAGAGCTTCAGAATGGTAGCTCTGACATTAAATTAGCATTGCTTATTAATTTTCCTGAATACCTCTGTCAGTGAGTGTATGTGCTGACCCCTTTACCACTCAGCATCGGAAATATCCACATTTGAGATTTTAAACAACACTCAAAAGCCAAGCCCAATCTCAAACCCACTCACTTCCAGTGAAGATGTGGAACTGGCTGGCTCAGATACCAAGTGATAGAGTGAGCTAATTCTTGGTTATGGCAACACACATACTCATGGAAGAGGCCACAAGAATGAAGGGATGAAGGACTCCATCATGTTCTCTTGTCCCTGTTGTTTTCTCTCATTAAAGAAACTGGTGTCGCTTGGCATCATGTCATCTTTCATTTCCCTTGGGACACCCCCAACAAAATGACTGAACATCTCCTTTCTTCCAGTTTTTCCCATTCAGTTTCTAATAGTATAGAGTAATACAGTATTTAGCTATTTGAGGCCTTGAAAAAAAACTTGGAAAATCTTTTGACATGTTTCAAAAAATGGTGTAAACTTCCAGCAGCCAAAGAAACAGATGTAATGTTACTGGATGAGTAATCCTGAGCCCCAGGCAAATTATCCAGAGACATAAGTTCAAATTCCACCACGGCAGATGGAGAATTTAAATTCAATAAATGAAATAAGTCTGGAATAAGAAGTTAGTTGCAGTAATGATGAACATGAAGCTACTGAATTGTCATATAAAAACCATCTGCTTTCCTAATGTCCTTGTGGGAAGGGGCTCTGCCATTTTTACTCAGGATCCACAACAATGCGGTTGATTCTTATTTGTCCTCTGCAATGACCGAGCAAGCCACTCAGTTTTATTAAACCACTGCGGAAAAGGTGAATAAGTGTAAAACTGGACAGAACTGCCTGGTATTGTCCTGGGGAGGTGCTGGTGTAGTGGTAATGTCATTGGACAAGTATCCCATAATCCCTGCCATGTAGAAACAGGCCATTTGGCCCAGCAAGTCCACACTGACACTCTGAAGAACATCTCACCCAGATTCATCCCCTTACCCTATCCCTATAACCCTTTTTTTCCCATGGCTAATGCACCTAACCTGCACAAGCCTTGACATTATGGACAATTTAACATGGCCAATCCACTTAACTTGCAAGTCTTTGGACTTTGGGAGGAAACTGGAGCACCTGATGGAAACTCTCATAGACATGCGAGAACGTGCAAACTCCACACAGGCACCCGAGGGTGGAATCACACTAGGAGGCAGCAGTGCTAACCACTGAGTCAGCATGCTCCCAAGTAATGCAGAAGCAAATTAATGCAGATGCTGGAAATCTGAAATAAAAACCATGGAAGTATTTGAATCCAGATTCCAAGAACATTAATATAATAAAAGAAACAGAATATGCAGGATGAACACAGCAGGTCCGGCAGCATATGTGGATAAAGAAACGGTTAATGCTTCAAGTGTTAATTGATCTCCTTCGCTCAGAAGAACCATATCCAAAATGCTAACTCTGTTTCTCTTTCCCCTGACGCTGTCAGACCTGCTAAGTTTCCCCTGCATATTCTGTTCTTTTTCCTGTATTAATGTTCTTAGGACATGGGTTCAAATACTTCCACAGTAGTTGCTGAAATCTGAATTTAATTAAAGATGTGATTAAAAAGCTAGCCTTGAGGAAAAAAATGTCCTTGTGGTTCACTAATGTCTATTTGGTTGGGCACAGGGATAGGGGAGTGGAATCATTGTCTTTACCTAGACTGGCTTACATGTGACTCCAGGTTTAAAACAATGTAAGTGACTCTTAACCACCTGTGAAATGCCCTTGTTCAAGGACAATTTGGGATGGGTAACAAATGCTGGCCCTACTAATGATGCAACATCGCATGAAAGAATTTAAACAAATCACAAAGTAATAATCTAGTTACTATCCCATTAGTCCACTCTCAACTATCTGAACAGCCTTGGAAGGTGTAATTAGTATTATCAAACAACACTTACACAGTTCACTAATGCTCATTTTGTATTTTACTAGTACCATTAATCTCCAAATCTCATTGCAGCCTGAGAGGTGAACACCAAATACGAAGTGTGAATGATTGCCTTTGACATTAAGGTAGCTTTTTACTCATTATGAGTCAAAGCACTCTGAAAAATTGAAGTCAATGAGAATCAAGGGGAAATGTTCCATTATTCCTGACTACCAACAGCCTTGGGTGACCATTGACCAGAAAATGAAGTGGACGATCTCATAAATACTCTGATTGGAAGAGCAAGCTAGGAATCCTGCAGCAACTAACTCACCTCCTGACTCTTCAAATCTTGTCCACCATCTGCAAGGCACACGTCTGAAGTGTGATGGAATACTCCCCACTTGTCTGGATTGGTGAAACTCCACCAACACTCAAGAAACTAAAGCCATTTGTGCCAACAACATACATGACCTTGGTAGATTCATGTTTGGATAGATATGTGGCAAGGAACATTGAGGTTCCAACTATGTTAGGCAATGATAATCTCCAATAAATAAGAAAGTAACCATCTCCCCTTGACATTCAATGGAATTACCATCATTGAATACTCCACTATCAACATTATGAATTTTACCATTAAACTGCATCAGCCATATAAATACTGCGGCTACAAAAGCAGGCCAGAGACTGGGATTTCCATGGCAAGTAATTTACCTTCTGAATAACAAATGTCTGTCCACAATCTACAAGGATTAGACAGAAGTATGAATGTACTCTCTAGTTGCCTGGATGTGCATGGATCCATTAATGCTCTAGAAACCTAGCAAGACAAGGGAAAATTTCAAGGGAAAATAAAAACATTTAAGCACATTTGATTCGCAACCTATCCACCATCTTAATCATTCACTACCCCTGAATGTTGAATGTCAGTAATGAGTACCTTTTAAATGAAGCACTCATTTAAATCATCCATGCACCTTTGACAAAGCCTTCCAAACACGATACTATGACTTGTAAAATGAAGGGCAGCAGACAAATCAGGGTATCACCACCTGCAAGTTTCTTTCCAAACCATACACTATCATGACTTGGAAGTATATTGCTATTGCATCATTGTCACTGGGTTAACATACTGTAACTCTGTCTCAAACCTCACTGCAAGTGTACCTCCTGCATATGGACTGCAAATGGTTGAATAGGGTGGCTCCTTACCACCTACTAGCGGGCAATTAAGGATGTCTAATAAATACTGGCCTTGCTAATGGTGCACAATATCTCAAGCACAAATTAAAGATGTGAACAGTGAAATGTGATGTACTTTTAAAAAACACTTGGAATTCTGCACTGACCAGTTTACTCTCAATTGTCTTGTGACTTTTAGGAGAGGGCATTACTTGATATAATAGCAACCAAAATGCCATGCGACCTCATTAGTAAGTGCTATTAGGCAAACTGCTTGGCAATCAGTTACTTAATGATTTTCCAGACAGTCCTTCTAAGACAAGATTTAATTCCTTTCCTCGGATGCCATCTTGCATTTAATGTGAGTTGAAACTGATGTTTCAGCATCTGGTCATACTCTGGCCATCTCAAAGACTGTTTAGTGCCAGAGGAAATTACCTCTGAATATTTAGAGAACTCAAATCTTAAACCATATCCTTATTAAATAACTGTATGGTAGATGGAAAATAATCAAATTAATTATTAAACTAGTGATAAGAACCTCAGAAATAGGAGCAGGAATAGACTACTTGGTCCCTTTGGCCTGCTGCACCATCCAATGCGATCCTGACTTTTGTATTTTGGCCTTCACTTCACTTTCCTGCTTATTCCTAATTCATGTCATTATGTTGTCAATCAAAAAAATTCAACCTTGAGTATGTTCAATTACCCAGCCCTCACTGCTCAATGGAGAAGCATTAAAGATAATTTGATAGAAGAAACTCCGTCCCACCTCTGCTTTAAAATGGAGATCCCTTAGTTTGAAATGGTGTCACTTTGTTTTTGATCAGCCCCACACAAGGAAACATCTTTTCAGCATTCAGCCTGTCCATCCTCCACCTCAGAATCTCGCATTCATCAACGTGATCACTCTTTATTCTTCTGAGCTCCAATATACCCAATTTGCTCAAACTTTCCTCTTAGTATACAAAAGGAACAAGGGTAATTTGAGTCAAAACACCTTTCTACACAGTGAGTAGTTTGGGGTTAAAGGCACTGCTAAGAAATATGGTGAAGACAGGCTCAATTGAAGCACTCGAGAGGACATTGGATGCTTCTTTGGGCAGAAATAGTGTGCAAGGAAATGGGGAAAGGCAGGACGAGCTCTAATTAACAACACTCACTAGAAGAGTCAATGCAGTCATGATGGCTCAAATGGTTTCCTTATTCATCAATAACACTTCTGTGATTCTGTGATAAGACAAATTCCATCACTTAGAAATCAGCTGAGTAAACCTCTCCGAATTCTTTCCAATGGAAGGTCCTCTTGTGTTAAGATAGTTGGTCAGAGATGTACACAGCACTCCAGGGATTGTGTCACTAATGCTTCTTACAACTGTAAACTCTCCTAATTTAAATCTCTGATCCCCTTACAAGAAAGGTCAACATACCATTCACCTCTCTAATTACTTGCTGGAATTGACTCCTGACTTTTTGTGAACTATGTACAATGACACTCAGGTCCCTCTGTACTGCATCATTTGTGAAGTCTCTTTCCGGTTAAATAACAAACTGGTTTTCAATCCTTCCTCATAACTTCAATTTTCCCACATTATGAGAATATGTATGGAGTGGTTGAGCCAAGTTAGTTGTTATTTGAATTCCAGATTTCCAGATGAAGGATCCCATATTCACTTGTTAATCTTTGTTTAGCAGAGTTAACAGTTTCAAATTACTGCAACACATCACAGGTGAAATTGCTTTTGTCCTGTTGTAGAAAACAGAATTTCTTTCCACAAGTACTATCAGTGAGGTCACATAGAAAGAGAAAGTCACTCATTTCTCAGACTCACTCAGATAGACACAGCAACTGGATTCACTTATACTACAATCGCAGCAAGTGAAAACAATACTGTAAGGAAGAACAAACTGTTCAAGGTACATCTTTTCCACTTAGATATTAATTATTTAACTTGCTTGAAAGGTACTTTCACCCTGAAGAAAGCATTAAACTGATTTGAACAGCTTCCAAGCTCTCCACAATTTAAGCGTGTTCTTATAAGGTAGAAAACAATTTCTGAAATGCCTAGTTTCAACTAGCATTTGGAAGCTCTCCAAAATATGGGAATAAATGTGTGTTTATTGTAATATATAAAAAGAGAGCTCATAATTCAGAGAATGATTTTAAATGTCAAAATATACTCTTGTTACAGTCACGTAACTAAAAGACACAAATCTAAAGTGAGCAAGTCTCAGTAAAACCAGATCAAAACAATTTATGTGATAAAATGCCAATCGAAGCAAATACTACCAACTTTTTAAAGGAATTGCATAAATTCCTGATTGAAAAGATTAGCGAAAATACAAATTTGTATGAACAAAGATGTTCAAAGTAAAACTTTCCTAAACTGTTGGGAGTGTGGAGATGGAGGCACAATGTAGGACAGAGTGTCAGCTGCAGCTTCAAGAATTTTGATTGAACTAATTTCAGATAAACATTACTGATTTTTTCTTTAGGTTATTCAATGATTTGAGAGAGTCTAGTGAAACAGGAGGAGAAATGCTGTGTGGAAAGGGCCAGCTCAAAGGATCAGATTGCCAATAATGGAACTGCAGTACTACCATCACTGACTGAGCTAACTGAGGTTAGAAAGACATCACCATAATACTTGGTTTGGAGCAGGTGAAAGAAGACCCAACATGATATGAACCACTTCTTTACTCAAGCTACATTGGAAATATGGAGATCTTACCAAAGAATGGTTAAGGTTAGGTCAATTGAAAATGTTAAACAGAATTTCATACATCTATGTTAGGCAACAAAGGATATTAAGGGTTACAAAACCTAATAGGGATAGGTGGAGATAAGATACACATCAACCTTGATCAACCAGGTCACTCATACCTGGCATGCAAAGGTGGAGTTAAGTGACTGCTTTTGAAATCAAGTCAATATTCAAATGTGTGCCATGAAGAGTTCTTAAAAGATTCAAGTTTATGAAATTTGTAGACAAAATGCTGCAGTAAATGGTGTCTTTGTTTCAATATAAAATGTTGGTAGTTATTGAAAATCAAGCATCTCATCCCAAGAGTATAACAGGAAAGTATCTCAATGGAGTGATGTAGGTAGACCCCATTATCCTAAGCTATCTTCAACCTCTCACAACCCAAGTTCCTCTAATCAATCCATGCCACTGAAGCTCCCCGCCCTTTGAATCATATCCATAAATCTTTTCTTTACACGTTCTAAACCTTTCACATCCTTTCCATGTCAAGAATTCGACAGAATGGGCCAGATTTTCTACTTTGAGGCAGGTAGGGAGAGTAGGGAGAATTTCTGATTTCAAATGGGAAATACGAACTCTCGAGATACAATTTGTACCCAGTCTTCATATCTTTGCAGTGCTTCAAAGAACTATAATCCTTTCTTTTAAATTGCCTCTCCATATTCTTCTTATCAAAATGTTGAAATTCATGTTTCTTTCATCAAATTTTATCTGCCATGTATTTGTTAATTTCACCTCTTCCTGAAGTCAATCACTGTTCTCCTCATTATTTGCTGTACATCCAAGTTTTGTATTATTGACACATTTTGAAATATGTCCTATGCAATACAAATTAAGGTCATTAATATACATCAATAAAAGTAGTAATCCTAATTCCAACCCTAAGGGAATCTCATAATATATCTTCATCCAAGCCGAAATACGATAATTCACAACTGTTGTCTACTTTTGTCAATCATTCAATTTTCTATTCATGAGGCCACTGTCCATTTGATTTCCTTAGCTTCCATTTTGTTGACAAACGTATTATCTGGCACTCTAGCAAATGCTATTTGAAAGTCCATGAACACAACATCAACCTCATTACCTACTTCAATCCTCTCAGTTACCTCATCCAAAACAGCAATCACATGTCTAATTACCATCACCCTGGCTTCAGTGGGTGTTAAGTGAATTATGATAGTTGGCATGGTGATGCATTAGGGTCAGGGCTGAGAGGAAAAATAAGGGACATTGATAGTTAAATCAAAGGGTTAAACAAGTTAGACAGGGATAGCTTTACAACAAGAGTTTGGAGGTGGTGTTGTCATAGTGAAAACGTTCAACCAATTTATTTGTGTTCTTTGAAGGAGTAACAGGCACAATGTCGAGATTGGCTGACAGGTATAAATCAGAGTATGCATAAATTACTTTCTTAGTCTGATTGTCAGGAGGTGACAAGTGGATTCTTGTAGACAGGTTTGTGCTGGGGCTTCAATTTTCTACAATTTATATCAATGTGTCAGATAAATAGAGTGAAAGCAGGATGGCTAAATTCACAAATGACACCAAATAGGTCAGAAAGTATTTTGTGAAGAAGACATAAGTAAATTGCACACTCATGTATACATAGACGGAGTGAGTGAGTGAGGCAAAAATTTAGCAATTGGAGTATAATGTGCAGAGATGTGAAGTTGCTGTCCTTAGCAGGCAGAACTAAAGAAGCAACGTATTCCTTTACAGGGAAATGGCTGCAGAATTCTAAGGTTCCAAGGGGTTTAAGGGAATGAGTAGCAAAACGTTAGCATGCAGGTACAGCTTGTAACCAAATAGGCTTAAAAAATGCAATAATTTATTATGAGAGGAATTGAACAGGTGATTGTGGAGGGCTCGATCGTAACACAGAATTTATAGCAAAATCGAGCCCTCCACAATCACCTGATGAAGGAGTGTCACTCCGAAAGCTAGTGTGCTTCCAATTAAACCTGTTGGACTATAACCTGGTGTTGTGTGATTTTTAACTTTGTACACCCCAGTCCAACACCGGCATCTCCAAATCATATTTCAGTTAAACAGTTTAATACTGCGTGTCGTTTCAATCTGCTTATTGTGATGATACTGCGGCTTTAAGAGGTGTGTTTTGTCCTGGTTTCATTTAAAGGCAGATTGAAGGACAGGTACCAAGCAGTTTCTGAGAAAATAAATAACTTGCAAAGCCTTGGTTGTTTTTTTTAAGTTGGTAAAATAGAAGCAGCCAGTGTGGGTGCGATCAAACTCCCACAGATCCAGGAACTTTAGCTTTCAGCAGTTGCTGTTGGGAGCCTGAAGAAGTGAAAGCTACTTTTTTCCCCTCTCTTAGAATTTTCTTTTGATGTTTTTTTTCCCTGGGTTACAGGAGTTGCCTGTGAGACAATCTGTTTTCTGAATTTGCCTTTTTGTCAAGGGTGTGGGATATTACTACTTTGGAGCAGCTATTTAATAATAGCATTAAATTATTCCAAGTTCTTCTTTCTTTTGTTGAATTTCAGCTGTGGTGTTTGAATAAATTGTGTTTTGCTGAACATCGAGTAATGTGACCAATCAAGTTGCATCTGTAACACAGCACCTGACAAATGAGAAAATGTTAGGGTCTAGACTACCTTCTTAATATATTTTGATGGGGTCTAGTCCGTTCCATAACATTATTTAAAGAAATATGTGAATACATTGGAATGGTTCATATGAGGTTTATTAGATTGATGCCTGGAATGAACAGGTTATCTAAGAATAGCGTTGGATGGGCTAGACTTATTTCCACGGGCATTTAGAAGGGTGAGGGGTGACTTGATTGAGGTTTCTAAAATCCCAAATGCCCTTGGAATGGTAGACGTGAAAATAATATTCCCTGTTGTGAACTAGAAAGCAATGCTTAAAATTAACAATTACTCTTTTGGGACAGGGATAAAGATTTATTTTTATCTCAATGGTTCTGCAAAATTGGAACTCTACCTCAGATGGCAGTGCAATAAGGGGGAATTAAATAGAATTTTCAGTTAGATGGGAATGCAGAAGTCAAAATGCAAATACTTCAGCCATAATCTTATTGATTGACAGAGCAGAACTTGAAAGTTTTATGTCTGCTCCAACTTTATCTGTTTGTCTGCTCTTAGGATGAGTTGAAACTTTACTTACTTACAGACATATTGAACTTTTAAGTAAGACATAAATGATTTTTTTAAATTCAAAATTTAGTAGCTGCCTGGAAAATCCATATGAGGGTAAGTACGGAATTTTGAATTTGAAGTGTCAAGGGAATTTTAGACATGAACTCATCATAGGGAGATAACCAAGTCAAGATAAGCCGGAATTTGATTTCCTGTGACTTCAGAGTTAGCGAGGGATAGAGTAATGCTCCTCACCATCTGCATAAAGCCATCCTCTGTAGCTTGTGGCCCAACTGCATACATGATTATTCTTTACCCTTCCAGGAATGTATGGCAAAACGGGTTAAAAACCAACTGCAATCTCTGATCTATGTGCTTTATTGGCCTGATATATTAGTATAGTGTGCCGTGAAAGCTACTACTTGTGCCACCTTGCACTTCAGATAATAGATAAAGGAAAACACTTTTTTACTCTGAGTGTTGGAGGAAAGGCCAGGCAGGGAAATCACTGTTGAGAAGGAAACAGGTCTAAAGCCTTTCAGCTAACAGAGGACCCAAGGGTCTTGAATTCACTTGCTTTATTATCAATATCCGCATCTCTTCTGTCACCCAAATTATTGCCAAACAACAAAAACAAATGCAAATGCATTAGGAAAAGGCAGGAGAATGGCATTAAGTCACATTCTCCTTTGGAGGACTGGCACAGACATAACAGGTCATTGATTCCCTTCTACTCTGTAACATTTCTGTGATTCTGTGAGACTCTTCATGGGGCCCAGAGACAAGTTTGCAAATTTGATTAATTGTTACCTTTTTGCAAATTCACATTTTTAACCTGTGTATATGCATAACACCTTTTAAGATCTGTTCTAGCATTTAGTGGCCAATGAATTCTCTCCCTTAATTTAAGATAGTCGAATTGATTTGGCTCCCTTTAAATAACATATATATTTAAATAACATGTATATTTAAATAACATATATATTTAAAGGGACGGATTGGAGAGGATCTTTCTAAATTAACCTTGTTGTGTTCAGAGGTTCATTAAAGGAATGATGCAAGTTTATCCCTCTTCACCCTAGAGCAAAACCAGTTAGGAATATCCCATCAGGAAGGTAATGCCTTCACCTGATGATCTGTTGCGTAATCTGATGATTTTGTCACCTATCTCTGGACTAGTATTTTGAAATAGTCAATCATTGTGCTTAGGACAGAATTCCAAGGTCCCTAGGAATGCTGGAAGGCATTGGTTGGTTTCTGAAATTTTTCATTTTCAAAATGGTCTTTTGTTCTTTAATTGCATTATGTTCTTTTGCATTTTCCATAGTGGCTTCATTTAAGTTGAATCCATTTTGGATGAAGGATGAGCTTCAAAAAATGCCACCCCAAACGTAGCTGTTCTCCTGATTCCTCTTTTCATGTTTCTTGTTTATCCAAAGCCTCATGAATGAACTTCACTGGCAACTTTTAAAGTTCAATCCATTATGTCTAAAGGATTCACTACATGTGCTTTACTTATAATTGTTCCTAATTGTTTCTAAACTAGTGCATGCAAATCGCATCGTGTTCATTTCTCTGATCAGTTAAAGCACAATCTCAAACATGTATGCTTAAATGTAGAATGTTTTGCTTTTTGAGCTCCAGTTGATGGTAAAGTATGAATTTTTGAAACTGTTCTCGCATTACACTTCTAATATGGGCACAAGCAGTTAAACTTTGACTTCTCCTTATAATGGGAAACATTGATGGTGAAGGAAGACCTTGATTGATAGATAGGAGCTTCATTAGAATATAAAGCTGACAATTAACTCATATTGAAATAGCTGTTCCTGTTATCTCCTGGTGCTACACTAAAGATGGAATAATATATCATTAAGACTGTGTTTCAAGGTTTGAATATGACATGAGTATTAAAAGGAGAAGAGGATCATACATTTCCTTCCTTTTGGAGGGATCTGTAATCTCCTTTAGTTACTACTTTTCATCCAGTCATAGGGGAAACTTTGATACAGCTATGTCCTGGAACTGTGGAGCATGGATTTTACTGTGGTATTCACACTATTTGTAAGATTTAAGGAGAAGCAATTAAGAGATGCTGGAAGATAAGCATGTACCTCAACAGAATTGTGTTCACCGAGTGTGACCTTTCACTCACAGATGGAAAATTGTTTTCACTGGAACACAGGAGGCTGAAAGGTGACCTGATAGAAGTTTATAAGATTATGAATGGCATGAATAGAGTGCAAAGTATGAGGATTTTTCCCAGAGTGAAGGTGTCCATTATTCGCAACACAGCTTCAAGATGCGGGGTAGGGGATGGTGGAGGGATGTTTAAAAGAGAGGTATGAGGCAGGCTTTTCACACAAAGGATGGTGAGATCCTGGAACACACTGTACAGAGGAGGTGATGTAAGCATTCACTACAGTAGTATTCAAGAAGCACCTGGACAAATACTTGAATAAGAAGGGAATAGAGGGATACAGATTCTGTCAGTGAAGACAGTTTCAGTATGGGAGGGCAAAATGTGTTGATGCAGGTTTGGAGGGCTGAAGGACCTGTTCCTGTGCTACAATGTTCTATGTTCTCCAGGTCAGATGGGCAAATCAGGGGCAGATGAAGTATGACTCTAATAAGCGTGAGGTGATGCTCTTTGGAAGAAGTAACAAGACAAGGGAGTACTCAATGAATGGCAGGACACTAGGAGGCTTAGAGCAATGTGTGGATCTTTGGTGCTTTTCCACAGACCCCTGAAGGCAGCAGGACAGTTTAGTAGGGTACTTAAGGAGGCATAGCAGGTACTTGTCATAATTAGTCATGGCATAGATCATAAAACCAGGCAAGTTATGTTAGAGCTATAGAATTTTGTTTAGGTCATAGCTGAAGTATTGTGTGCAGTTCTAGTCACTGCATTATAGAAAGGATATGATTGCACTGGAGGGGGTGCAAAGGAGATTCACCAGGATGTTGTCTGTGATGGATATTTTAGTGAGAAAGAGAGGCTGGATATGCTCAGGTTGTTTCCTTTAGAGCAGAGAAGACTGAACAGGGATCTGATTAGGATGTCTAAGATTATGATAGGCACAGACAGGGTAAATAGAAAGCAACTGTTCCCTTAGTTGAAAGGTCAATACCACAGGGACATAATTTTAAATTGAAGGTCTGGAGGTTTAGAAATGGTTTGAGGATGGTGGTGATAGTTGAGACATGTAACCTCAAAACCTTTAAAAAGTACTTGGATGAACACTTGAAATGTAATAACATTCACGGTTATGGGCCAAGTTCTGGAAAGTGGGACTAGTATAGGTATAGAGTAGTTTTGTCAGTGCAGATTTGAAAGGCTGACGGACCTTTGCTGTATCATGCTTCTTTGATTTTACATGCTAATTGGGCACCGAACACTTATTCTATGATCCAGCAACAATAGATGCACGCCAAATGTAAGTTGCTACTGTTGTTTGTTTTTCAGAGAAATAATCTGTTAAATTAAAGTAGACCTCTGGAAGCTGCTAATTAAACAGTACATTTTTTTTTCTTTTTAACCTAATTAATGTGGAGCCAGGTTCTCTAAATGCATAACATTGTTTCTTGCTGCTGCTGCTGCTGCTGGTCTAGTGTCACTTAGCTCTCCTGGGTCTCCTTTTCCCCTGCTTGAAGGGCATTATCATAACCAACTCAAACTGGTGTGGTTCAAACCGTCTTCAAATGTCAATAGGGCTTTGATGATGACCAGTATTATGGAGCTGTGGGCCAATGTTAAAATGAGCTGAAATTCAAGTTTTCATCTTCTGGAGTGCGTACCAAACACATAACTGATTTTGTGCATGTAGAGGAGCCATGACAATTTGTATTTAAAGACTTTTTAAAAAATCTGAGACCCCCTCCATCTTAGCCATTATTTTTCATCCAAAAAATATCATCTCTTTTTCAGTATAATAATTTGTATCTGGCCTTATTTTCCCAGTCTACTAACTTGTATTTTTTTAACAAAGATTCATCCCTCACACCTTAGGATATTTGTCAAGTTGTCCACTTGTTGTGTCCTTCGCAAATTTCAATGCCATACTAAATAGCAAATTATCTCCCCTTATTCATCTTTCCTAATTTTAACATCCAAATAAACCAAGACAGATTTAAAATGGGCTACTGACTCAATGTAACACATTTTACTCGTTGCTTCTGGTTAAGTTTCCCATTGAAGTTAACTCTTGACTGTTATGAAACTCCAGCGAATTGAAGTCCACTTGATGATACTTAAACAATAAATGACTCCATATTAATTTGGTACAGTTTAACTGCAATTACTCTGCTAGCTTTTCATTAATGCAATGTAAAAACCATTGTGCATTGGCATGGGGCATGTGCATTGAGTCACCAGTTAGATGTTATTTGCAAGTTGCAAAAGGTTATTCAACATAAAAGTATTAGTATAATGGAAATTAGTATAATTACATCAAATTGTAATCAATATTCAAATTAATGCATGTTTGAAGTATGTGTTGGTACCACTAAGTCATAGTCAATGTACTTGCTATTTTTTAATACCTAACCCATCAAAAAATACTGAAAATAAAACGTTTTCACTAGATAGCATGTGTTATCCAATTTAAGCAGTGTCTAACTGTACAATAATAGAGGAAATTCTGGATTTACAATGTTTTTCTGAGATCATCATACCCAGCTGTTTACCAATATTTCATCAGAGTAGTTATGTTTCACTTTGATATTAAGAGGTGGAAGAAAAAGTATTATTGGTATAAATTCATCAACATGTTTAATAAAAATTTGAAACACATTTCTGTCTCTGTATGGAACTTGGAACTAATAAGAGTAACACGTTCAATAAATTATGTCATTAAATCTAATTTGCATGAGTTCATTATGGTAATATGAAACAGGTTGTTGTGTTCTATATATCTTTGTTAAACCTCCAGAGTTGATTTCTGTTATGCTAAAAAGTAAAGCATGTTACCATTGCATTTTAATTAGATCTAATTTACATATAAGATGAGGTAATCTACCATATTGTCAATAATTTATGTTGCAAATAGCTGTTATAGAGATAAAGCATGGAAGTATGACAATGTTTAATTACTTGATTTGAAACTGTTTTATTTCCTGATTCTCCTGAAAAACATCTCCTGCATTTATCTTCCTCCAGTTCTCCATTCTGTTGACTTCCTCATTCTGTACTCCATCATTAGTGATCAATCATCTGCCTATACCCTGAATTCTTCACTTGTCCATCTCTCTACTCTAAATATGTAGGCAATGTATTGTGATGTGCAGAAATATTAGAGGGATAAGATTATTTGGAGGGTGAGGGTCATGAGAAGGGGATTGAATAGGGATTATCAAAGATTTTTAGTGCTACTGAGAAACTGGGACCATTCCTCCTCTCAGTTCCTCTCAGGTAATTTAAAAAAAAATTTTCAGTGTTCCAGCAGTGTTCCTTTCTAAGGACTGATAGTTAGGTCAGCTGTAGACTGATTTATCAAATCTGGTTATCACTGCAATCAGGACAGTCAAATTTCTATGTCCTGAAGCAAATGTTAGCCTTCCTTTGGCACAACTGAAGGACCTAATGTACCAGGCATAAGTCCTGAACATCTATACTCCAGCCTTTATCACTGATGGCAGGTGAAGAATCTCCAGCAAGACATGATGCACATCATATTGAATGCTTCGACCTCATAAGCAGGTGTGCTACCTGCAAATTTCTTGACTCTTGACTACAGCTGTAGAGTATCCAAACTAGTGGCAAAACCAGTCTAGTAACATTTCACTATACCAAACTGTTTTGCACAATGAGAACAATGTGAATAAAGCCATTAAAACAGCTAATGGTGTCAAGAATATTGGTTTGAGAATTCCTGATGCTCACTGAACCACAACAGGAGTTTGATAACTTGGAGAGATGCCCAAAAGAATACAGGGGAAATATGAAGTCAGGTTATCATATGGCTCATAATTCCTGAGCCCAGATTTTCATGGAATCATTGACACTCTGAAAGATATCCAGAATGGTGCTTGGGACTTTATCTGAAATTTCCATCGCCATTTCTAACAGAACCTATTTCCTCTGGTGAGGGAAGAAGAATAGACATAAGTCACATATAGAGGAAAGTTGATCACAGCAAAGTCAGTGCTGAGTTTAAACAATTCTCATTTTAACTGGAGTGAGAATTTTATTCCATGGTGCATGAATAACAAACTTTTACATTAGAATTTGGGAGTGGCATGGTGGCTCAGTGGTTAACACTGCTACCTCACAGCGCCAGGGACCCAGGTTCAATTCCAGCCTCTGGCAACTGTCTGTGTGGAGTTTGCACATTCTCCCCGTGTATGCGTGGGTTACCTTCTGGTGCTCCGGTTTCTTCCCACAATCCAAAGATGTGCTAGTCAGGTGAATTGTTAACAGTTGGGGTAAATTTCGGGTACGGGTATCAGTCAGGGTGGGTTACTCTTCGGAGGCTCGGTGTGGACTTGCTGGGCCAAAGGGCCTGCTTCCATAGGGGATCTAATCTAATCTAAAAAAGTAATGGATAAGGTCTATGATGATGTCAAGTTATTTAAATACTCTGCACTTTTTTTTATGAATGTAATCCATCTATGTCCCTGTGTCCATGAATTTGAAAATTAATTGTAGCTACAATTTTGTTTCATTCTTTCATGACATGGAATTGTGCATCATTGGCAAGGCCCATTCTCCCACTGCCCTTCAACTCAGCATTTCAGAGGTAAGTTAATATGCAACTATATTGCTTTTAGTCTGGAGTCATATATAGGCAGGAGAGGCATTGTTTGCAGATTTCCTTTGAAAAAGAGCATGAGTGAATCAGATAGTTATTTATGTCAATTGAGGATAATTTCATGACAACCATTATGGAGACTGGCATTCTATTCCAGATTTAATTTATTGAATTTAAATTCCCCCAGCTACCATTTTGGGAGATTAACACACACCCCCAATGGAATATCCTGGGCTTTGAGATTACCCATCACTAGACTAGGTTATTGTGTTAGTTTGTGATGTTCTCTGTTACTTGGCCCTCAAGGATGTGTTAACTTTGAGAACAGTGTGACCTCAGTTGGATACAGCTCAATGACAGAGGAACAGGAGCTAAGAAACAGGGAGAAATTGGATGTAAAGGAGAATGACTCTGCACAGAGAGGTATCCCTGCCTCATGATGACATGCCCTCCTCCTGCCACTCCTTGCCAGGCCTTCAGGTGGCCTGTGAAATTTAACGTCCCTGTGGTGCAGCTTTCTGGAAAGTCAGCAGCCTCAATGATGGCTGCCTCAGAGATCTGAATGACTCCATTTCCATTCCTAAGCTCACCAGCATTAAGTGGATGTCTCCACATTGGTTCATACCAGTTAACTTCATTCAGGTTTCCCCTAAATGTACATTCATATCTGATACAGAAACAGACGTGGCACCTGTTTCCTCCTTGTATGATGAAAATCTAGCCTACAGTGACATAAATATTCTTGATCATGGTGTATCAAGGATTATTGTGCAATATAAATTGAGATAATTCTGCTTTGTTTTATCACTTTAGGAAAGTTTATGAATAATTCTGGTTGGACCCTTCCTTTTATTTTGACTTTCTACTTGATGTCCCATTCTAGCGAACAGGGTTAAGGAAAATCCCAAAGCTTTTTATTTGTATATAAAGAGCAAGAGGGTAACTAGGAAAAGGGTTGGTGAACTCAAGGTCAAAGGAGGAAATTTATGCATGGAGTCAGAGAAAATGGGTGAGATTCTTAATGAGTACTTTGCATCGGTATTCACCGAGGAGAGGGCCATGATGGATGTTGAGGTTAGGGATAGATGTTTGATTATTCTAGGCCAAGTTGGCATAAGGAGGGAGGAAATGTTTGCTTTCCAAAAGGCTTAAGGTAGACAAGTCCCCAGGTCCAGATGGGATCTAGAGGGAGGAAGAGCGCTTCTTCAAGGAAGGCATCCTTGCAAGAGGATTCACAGTAGGTTTAAAATCTTCGAGGAGAAAGTGAGGTCTTCAGATGCTAGAGATCAGATTCCTGAAGAAGGGCTTATGCCCGAAACATCGAATCTCCTGTTCCTTCGGTGCTGCCTGACCTGCTGCGCTTTTCCAGCAACACATTTTCAGCCCAGATGGGATCTATCCCAGGCTACTGAGGGAAGTGAGAGAGGAAATAACTGGGGCTTTAGCG